>NC_045431.1:25386818-25696136 GCF_902635505.1 Sarcophilus harrisii
TAATCATGTGACTTGTCACACAGTATCACACAGCAAGTTGAAGAGGGAGTTTGGAACCCAGATTTTTACAGGTTTCCAATCCCAGTAATATGTCTTCTTGACCCCATGTCCAGAAGTGGATACATTTCAACAATTTGCCCCTCCAAACATCATATATAATTAGATATAAATGATTTCAAGTCAAGTCATAAACAGATAGATAAGCATTTTTCTATATAAAAACTCAGGTTTTAATGTATCCTCAATGTATAAATTGTTTCTCATACATATGACTATATATATATATATATATATATTGCCATATGTATATATATATATGTATATGGTACTAAGAGGTAGCAGAATTTCTCTGTGGGTTAATCCTGAATCAATATCAAAAGATAAAATCTGATCATTCAGCTCAGTCCCTGGCCCTCAGTTTTGCTGTTAAACCTGCAATCTCTGTCACCTTTAACATCAGGTTGGGAGAAAATTTGCTCCCTGGGAGCTATGGTATGGCTAGTGCATAAGTAAAATCCATCTTGGGCAGAGGATTTTTTTTTAAAGAATCAAAGCTCCCTTAATATTTGCTACCAGTAACAGATGAAACGTGGCAGTTCCAGTGAATCAGGCATTCTGGAGCAGCTGCTGAAATATTACAGGCCGCTGTCTTCTGGGTTGCATTAAATCCTCGCCAGGCTCTGAAGCCCAAGCCTGCATTTTCATTGAAGAGACATGGAAAATCAGATATACATGTCACTTAGGAACAAGTTATCAGTCTGAGCTCTGATAACTATAATGAGTGTTAAATGTCGGTCTCTCAGAAGCCCTTTGGGAGAACTTGCTGTACTGGTTGGCTGAGGAACTGTCTGAAGAAAACGCAGCATCCCTTGCTGCATCCCTCCCTCTGCGGCGGAGCACCATCCAGCTTGTCAAACTGAAGAATCCTGATAATGTAACTGAACAGATCTATGAGTTTCTTTCCTTCTGGAAGAAAACTCTCCCAACATCCGTGGATAAACAACGACTTCTATCTCGTCATCTTCGAAAGACTGGCAGGAGCGATCTTTCAGAGGAGCTTAAATATAAGTGGGAGAATAAGATATTCTCAGAGTTTCAGTTGGGGTCAGATACAGAGCAGTAAAAGCTTGCTTTTCTATTTCTTTTCCCTTAGGGAAAATGTTCATGTAAATCTTGGAGAGACTTTCTGTCAAAATTATATTACCAGCTTCCATGGGATACAGTCCGGAGTTAATTTATTTGATAGATGGGCTATTAAAATCAATTATGACAAACAGACAGAAGGGCTAATTAACAATAAAAGGAAATCCATAGATTTGAGCATGTCTTCATGGTTCAGCAGTTCATTTTCTGTCAACTTAATTCCCTCTGGTATGCCCAACTTCACACTTTAGCCAGTGCTCCCCATTTATATTTTGATGATCTTTGTTGTTTCCCTAGTACTGAAACGTAAATGTCACATTGACATATGACTCACTGTTTAGTCCCATCATGTGAATGAAATTGGTCAGCCCTGAGATCCAAATCCACTCCAACTTCCATAAGACACATAGACGCAGCTAAGAATTATATATATTATACCCTCTAGATTCTATGTTCTTGATACCAATATTTAAAGAACAAGAAGTGACCCCAAACCCAATTTTTGATAGTTATAAACACAGGAAAAAACCAATTTTTGATATTTGTAAATACGTGTATAAATCTAGACATTTAGAATTGATATTCAATTAGAGTTAGGCTGATCTCAAGCTCACTTTTTCATTATCTATGTAAAATAGGCTTGCAACAAAATGAATGACACCTGAAGGATTCTAAGAGCCTTTAAAGCCATTTAAGCAAATCAGCCTCTAAAGTATTTTGACACTAAATGATTTATTATTCCTTATGTAGTATTCATGAGATAAGCATGGAATAGTGGATAGAACTGCTCTCAGAACCAGGAAGACCTGGTACATACTGGTTGTGTGACCCCAGGCAAGTCACACTAAACTTTTTAGAGATTTAGGAAGTTCTCAAGATTATAAATTGTAGAGATGTCGATTTACATGGGTAGAGACAATTTTCTTATTTGGGAGTTCCTTGTATCAGTATCATAGGATACTATATTATTCCTAAATATATGTCATTAAGGACAATAAATCTCATCTCTTCATTAAAGGAGGTTCATTACTTTCTACATAGAAAAGCTACTTTGAAATATTTTGTTCGAGGGATGGGAATAAGCATTTACATAATTACAAAGTACCAAACACTATGTTTTTTATGAATATTTTGTTGGATTTTTTAATGAATATTTTCTCATTTGATCCATTTAACAACACTGGGAAGAAGGTGCTATTGCTATTTTCATTTTATCCCTGAAGAAACTGAGACAAATAGAAGTGACATAACTTGTCAGACCCACAAAGTTACTATCTTCTTTGAATTCAAGTTTTCCTGATTAGGCTCAGTGTTCTATACAATGCACCATCTAACTTTCAAGTACTAAATACTTCGAAAAGTACATTTTTGAGGACAGCTAGGTGGTTGAGTGGATAGCCCCAGCCCCCAAATCAGGAAGACCTGAGTTCAAATCTGACCTCAGACACTTAACACTTTCTAGCTATGTGACCCTAGGCAAGTCATTTAACCCCAACTGCCTCAGGGGGAAAAAAAGTACATATTTGCAGTTTCTTTAAAATAATCGCTAATTTAGACAATCCCTGAGTCCCATCAGTCTACATTAGTGACATTTTTTGAAGGCAAAGCGATCTTATCTTTTATAAACTTTGTAATTAACTCTATACCCATGGATATTCTACATAAATGTTTGTTGAGTAAATAAATGATAAGAAATAAATGTTTAATTTCTAAACACATGTGTTCCTTTTGTTGTATATGTGACTATATTCAAGGACCATTTTGTGAACTGAGCTTTTTCTTTTTAGATTTAAAGAACTAATGTGTTCTAATGATTTTTTATGTTTTTCTGGAAAAAAAAGAGGAAATACTCATTTTTAGGTGTGTTGCTAGTCAAAATTGTTGCTTCTCAACAATTTTCTATGATAGCAAGTTGCTCAGAGACCAGATACCAGTTTTGGATTGGTGAAGGAATTTTATGATACTAATGAAATCATAATTCAAAAAAAAAAAAAAAGACAAATGAGTTAAATTCAGCTCCAAAAAGAAGATCAATAGTTCTAGGAAACCATAAATATCCTAAGAGTGATGTATCCTATGGAAACAAATGATACCAGATAAAATGTTTTTCAATAGTACTTATGTTAATGAAAGGAACAAATTGAAGAGACACATTGTTACATACAAAATGTAGTCACAGAAATGATGTAGAAGAACACGGAGTTCTGTTTTGTATGACTACACAGATAAAATTTATCTCAAAGACAGATGAAGATGAGAGGGTAGAATAATGAGATCCAGCTAAGGAAGAGAAGAACCCGGGCCATTTAACATTTGTAGTTAATTTGTAAGTATGATATCTTCCAGTGGAAAGTAAATTTGTGGCTAATCTCTTTGAGAAGCACCTTTTGGTAGTCCAGAGAAGGAAGATAAGGATTTGTAAGTGTTACTGTGTAAGGGTAAGTTGGTGAAAGGGCATCTAGCCATTCTCAGAGGTAAGTAGTGGTATTGGGATCCCATTGTAGGTTATTGATATGGCTTCAAGTCTAGTTGACATCAACAACAACAACAAAATTTGTTGTTTTCCTGGATATTATGGAGAGTCTCTCAAGTCTTGTTTAGTCTTGACAACTACCTATTTCTGGTGATCCATGTGGAAACATATAATGTTGTTTGTCCTTCCTTCTGGAAGAGGTATCAGGGAGGTGATTCTGGTGGTTTGTAAGTCAACAAACATTTGGGAAGCATTTATGATGATTCCGGCACTGTACTAAGTGGTGAGAATGCAAATACAAGCAGAGAGAACAATAGTCCCTAATCTGGAGGATTAGATTCGAGAAGGAAACATCAAAAAGGAAGTAGAAAAGGAGGGGGGAGGAGAATAAAGATATCTGGTATAGGGATATGATAGAGAACCCAGGGAAGAACAAAGGGATTCTGGGAGTAGCCAGCCAATCACAGGGAGGAGTCAAAGGGGCAGGAGATACTTTTAATGTATGAGTTCTAGGGGTAGAGAGAACTAAATTAAGAAAGCTTTAAATTGGAAAGGGAAGGGGAAGAAAAAGATTGCTCACATAAATCTTCCAAGCCAGGTATTATGGAGAAGAGTAGATAGGATGAGTTGAGAGGACTGGTAATTTAAGGGAGACCATAATTCAAGAAGAGAATGAACACGAAAACCAATGAGGTAGAAGTCTATCTATAAAGAGACAAATACAAGTAAATGGTGTGAACTGCAGATCAAAGATATCATTGGGACTTAAGGGATCAGGGCTGAGTGATTAATGACCAGAATAATGACCTGAAATGGCGCATCTTCTTCTAATAAAACACAATAATTAAGAAATGGTGAAATACAGTTTTAGAACAGGATTTCACAAAAGAGGCAATAGAGGAACTCAAGGGAAAAACGTGATAGAAAGCATATAAATAAAATGAATGGAAAGAAAAACAGAAATGATTCTATAGTCAAGAGTTTACTATAGACCATTAGAACAAAAGGAAGGATTAAATGAGTAACAGATTACAATTCTGGAATGTATAGATTAAAGTTTAGTAATAAGCAGCTATCTAGCCATCATAAACATCTTCATGGCTTATTCAAGAATGGTATATTCTAGGATGACCTTATTCCCAAGAGATCAGATTAGTATCTTGGGGAAATCATCTGTATGGAATTTATGTGTGTATATGTAAGTATGAATATGTATGTGAAAATGTATGTAGATGTGTGTATATGTACATACATATATGTATCGTACTTAGATTCAGCAAAGAATTTGATAAAATATTCTATGAAGATAAGAGAGAGAGAGATACATTTCAGGAGATTTACAAATATAAATGAACAGATGTAAACCTAGAAGGAGGTCTCCAGTGGAGCTACCTGGGAATATGTTTGGGACTCTACACAGTTCAACATTTTTAGCGATAGCTTGAATAAAGCCTTGAAAGGTTAAAAGATATTCTTGTTAAATTTAAGATGTCACAAAGCTAGGAGAGATGGCTAAAACATTGAAGGAAAGTTCACAGCCAATAAAATTGTCAGGTACAAAACAATAAGATTTAATGGACATAAATATCGAGTTTTAACTTGAGTTTAAAAAAAAAAAATTCCACAAATCTAAAATGGAGAGGTATGGCCAGATAACAGATTGTAAAACAGATTATAAAAAAGACCTGGGGTTTTTAATGGTCTTCAAGTTCCATATAAAACACCAATCAAACAAAGGGGAGGGCAAAAAACAAAACAAAACAAAAAACAAAACCAATACAATAATAGGCTGTAATAAGAGAGGCAGAGTGTCTAACGATAATGAGAGTTAACATTATTATTGTATCATAAGATTTACGCAGTGTTTTAAATACTTTATTCAACTTTATAATAATAATTATTATTCAACTTTACCGAAACCTTATTCATTGAATACTACAGGCATTATCTCTATTTTAAAGATGGAAAAACTGAGTCAGAGAAATGTTAAGTGACTTTTCCATGCTATACAACTAGTAAGAGTCAGTAAAAAACTAACTCAGATCCTTCATGTTTTCAAGTCCAACATTCTTTCCACCATATGAGTTTTCTTCTAATATGGAAAGTAATAGTCCTGTTATATTATGCTCTTGCCAGGCAACAACTAGAGTCCTATGTTAAACTCAGAAAAGATATAGAGAAAGGCATGAGTAGGGTATTTCATCGGGGTATGGACTTTGGTAATCACTATTATTCTAAAAAAAAAAAACCCACTTATGGAATATTCAGTCCTAGGGGATGTTATTTTATTTATGCTTCTAAATGAATTAAAATCAAACTTCACTGAAAAAAGACAAATTTAAATTTAAGAAAAGTTTGTGAGATACAAAATACTCCTGACACTACAGTGGTAACTACAGAACACTGTCATGAATTTTTATTTAACTTAAATATGAAATTTAACTTTCATATGACAATATGGCAATCCAAGTTAACAAAAAAAGAATTAAGGATTACTTTTTTTTCTATTCCAGATGAAATATTGTTTTGATTTAAATCAATCAGCCACATAATTATAATTAAATGAGAAAGCCAAGTCTTGTGCAAGGTACAAAATAATGAGTGAGTCAAGGAATTGTTGAGACATTTTACTTTGCTTTTCATACAAGTTCCTTTTGGGGGAAAAAAAAAAAAACTTTTTCACATGAACAACTTGTAGGAGGTAAGATTAGAAAGTAATGAACATATTTCATAAAAGTTTTGGAAAATGAATATCTGATCCAATTCCCTTAATAAATTGAGCAACTCTTTTGTGATGCTCATAGTGCTACCTTCAAGAATAAATAGATAGATAAATTAGATCTATCAATCATAATTTCAATGCAACTGAACTTCAGTCTCCATTTCATTCAAGGGCACTTTAAATTAGTTGTTAAATATGATTCCCACAGCATCCTTGAAATGTTTAAGCCCAGCAATTTTCCCATTGTGATCATAACCTTACAAATCTCTTTTTTTTTTAACTGCATGGTCAAGGGTGATCACTATTGAATCTAGGGGAGGTAAAATGAAATTATATTTTCCTGTTTCTTTTTTTGCATCATAGTAATAATTATATTCAAATATATAATAAGTGGGTATGTTTTCTTTATTAACTGGGGGCATTGATATATTATTTCTACATATTTTCACACTGTCATTCCAAGTATCCACTTCCTGTCATAGCCAAATTATACAAACTACTTCTTCTGTGCCATTGAAGCAAGTTGAGATTTGTAGCTTGAAGGGTCTTTCTTTTACTACCATCTGGGGAATGGGAGGTATCACTTGAAGTGGGGAGAGGAATATGAATGAATTTGGTTCAAATCTCTGACGTTTTTAGTGTCAGCAAGAAGTTGTGGTAATCTCTTATGTACTTATAGAATGATAAAGTCCTCTTGTGGGCTAGCAGCCACCACTTTATAACTGCACATTTATACTGTTCTTGTATCAAAGTCTTCCAATGGCATCTTACCTCAGGTGAACTTTTCTACCTTACTTCCTGCAGGTTCTATGAAGCTCTCTTTTGGGAAGATATAAAAAGTTTGAATAAAGCAAACAAAAAAAAATCAAAGCTTTGCTTTGTCTACCTGAAGTGTAAATATCCACCTGGTTCAAGTTCAATCAGAGAGTATTTTATTGTTTCCTTACATTTTACTTGAACTCCTCCATTAATTCAGACAAAGCAGACATGCCCTCAAAACACACAGTTATAAGTGATCTACAGGGGATTTTAGGAATGACAATAGCCTTATTTAGCTGGTGAAAAACCACTGAGCACAGTCTTGGACACACACAAAATATTCAGCTGGTCATTGTCAAAGTATCACACCTCAATGGACATTATGGTCTCCATGCTCATCATTGTTGTAGACAATTATTGAAACTTTTCCCTTCCCATTTAATAAAGACATAATCTTAGGTTGCACAAGAAAGGCCATAATGATATCATTTTGATGTGGAGAAGTGGAATTTTAAGGAGATTGCTGCATATCCTTTGCCATTATGGGAGCATGTTGACATGATTGAGAAATAAATCTTTCTCAAAACTTCTCACAAAACCTTTTTTTTTAATTGTGATCCTTGAATAGGTTTCTGACAAATGAGCTTCTGCCTTTTTGTTAAGCATAAAAAAGCACCAGTTAATTATATATATATATATATATATAAATAATACTATATATATAAAATGATATATAATATAATATATTAAATATATATATAAATATATTATACCAATTAATTATATATTATAATATATATAATAAATATATAATGAAGGGAATAAGTTTCCCTTTATTAAAACTTGACTATTAATTATAGTCAATATATATATAGTCAATATATATAACATATTATAATTATATATATATAAAACTTGATCTTTTAATTATAGATCAAGGCAAGAAATCTTGACAATGATGGTTTTTAAAGCACTTGTTAGCTCTATGAAAGATTTGGAATCTTTTTTCAATACATTCCCTATCTCTATGAGCTTTTTTCTGCTGCATCATAGAATAAAAAAAAATACAGAAAAAAATTTACTAAAGCAAAATGTTGCATCTTTTGATGGGCTATATAATGACTACCTGTACTTTTCATGCCAATCAGATTGGAGACATTTTTTAGTCCCTTCTTGTTCTTCTCTTGAATCATGTTCAATCTAGGCTGATGAGAGCCTTTAAGAAAATACTGGTGATTTAATCTTGGAATAAAGCAGATCAGATCATCAGATACAATAAAAATCAAACTAAATTGAACTACTTAGAAGACAAAGGCTGTTTTTCCTGCTTCTTCCTCAGTTTGCCTTATTTGGTGAAACTGGCAGCAACATTTATCTTCATATAAATTTTCATAAATTCTTAACTGAATAAGAGATATTACATTCATTATAATTCAGTTTGTCCTTTTCTTTAAACTGAACTGATCAAATTTTAAGATTAAAAAGATGTATCAGATGATTCAATTAAAACCTAAAACTGTGGTCCTGTTATTCTATCCTAGTAAGGTACAATATTCAATAAGGATTATAAATAGAGTAAAATATTTCAGATTTGGCTATTTTCTTAACAGAATCAGTGTTGATGTAGTAGTGTTATAATGTATATACATTTTGTAAGTGAATTCTTGTTTTCTGTACATTTCTGTTAAGACACTAAGTTGTTATTACTTGATTTGGCATTTATTGCATAATACTGTCTAATAAGCCACACTTTAAAATGAAAATTGCATGCTATGTAATTAAATTACATGCAAAGCCATTTTATCCCCCTATGAGGATACACCCAGAAGACCATGTTCTTATGCTATAAACCTCAAAAGCTAGAGTGTGTTTAGAAAAATATCACTAGGAGAGTGTAAAGATGGGAGACTGAGCTATATGAAAATCATTTAGAGGAACTGGGGATGTTTAATCTAAAAACCAGAAACGTTGGCAGGGGATTTTTTGTGGGGGGAGGAGGCAAGACAGAACTTTCCAAATATCTGATGAGCTATCATGTGGAAAGAGGAGTTGACTTTGCCTTTAAAGGGCAGACATAAAAAGCATTTTTTTTTTTTTTTTTAAGAGAGGCTGATTTAGGTTTGCTGTCAAGAGGAGAAAAAAAAAACTTTTGAACAATAAGATTTGTCCAAAAAATTGAAAGGGATGATTTTGAAGTTTAGGGTTGTATCTCACAGAGGAGTTTTAATAAAGGGTGGATGTCCCCTTGTCAGTAATGTCATAAGAAGAAATTCTTGATCCCATGGTGTTTATTTGTAGTCTTCAATTTTATGATTTTTCTCCCTTAATAATATGATTTCCCAAGATTGGTCTCTACTCCAACTGGAAAGCAGATATATGGCAGCCCCAACTTTTCTTGCTCTTATAATGACATGGCCTTTTAGATTTGTCCTAGCTTATATGTAGTCTTTTAGACCACATTTAACCTGATATCCAACCATCAAACAAGAGCAATACTTATATGTCCCTTACAGCCATCTGATCACTTTATTGCTCTTTGATAATTTGTCTAGAATTCAATTAAGCAAAAGTCTTTAAAAGGCAGAGACTCAAATATAACATATGGCAGGAAAAGGAACAGATTATAGCCTAAATTATCAACCTTATTACCAAGATTTTATCTAAATTTAGGATATTTACAGATCACTAGGAACATTTACACCCTGATCACCTTAATTATCGTGTAGTGAACATAGCAGTCACTTAATAAATGTTTGTTAAATTAACGACTAAAGAATGTAACTTGGAAAAAATCTTTTAGAAGTTCTTGCACATGCTCATCTACCACCACAAGATGGCCTCTTTGCCTCAAAAAAACTAGACTTCAGCTCCACTGAAGGACGCTGAGGTGGAATTATTTTTTGGTGCTGGATATGGGAAAACTAATGCTTGTCATAGAGGCTGTGTCTTATGCAGTTTTATCATATTCAGTTATTAGATTTGAGAAGGGAGGATAATAGCTGATACGACCTGTGGCAAAGCTGAATTAGGGAGAAGCTGAATTAGTGATTCTTATTTTCATGGAGTTCTAATATGCTCATTTTTTTCAGATAGCTTAACTCCTGAATAAAGAGATGAAAGCTGCCCGTGATGACTGTTGCATTATGCAGAAACATTGAACTTTCAGTGGCCTTTTAAAAATTGTCCCAGCTGCTTTTAATGATGGCAGTTTTAATAAACTAGGATGCAACCAGTAGTGGATTGTCAGAAGTTGATCATGGAGTGTTTTTCGAATAAACTATTTAGAAATAGAAATGCTGAGTATAAATGATGAATGAAACTTTGTGCTTTTGTCACATATATTTGTGAAATATGATCCTGGGAACCCTGAAGAATGGTTCTGAAGTAGAGCTGTAACACTCTGGAAAATGGAAGCAATCATTCATATCAATAATTATTCTCTAAAAGATGACACAGAAAGAGAGAGAGACATGTGTATGTGTGCATATCATATGTGTGTGTATGAAAGAGAAAAAACAGTGAGAGACAGAAAAAGAGAGAGAAAAGAGACAGACAAAGAGAGATAGAGACAAAGACAGACATACAGAGATTCAGAGAGACAGAGAGGCAGAGAAAGACAGAGACAGAGACAGAATGAGAGAGACAGAGACAGAATGAGAAAGCCAGAGACAAGGGAAAACTGCCAATCAATTAAATATATAGAGATATAGAAAGACAGAGACAGTGGAACAGTTGTAATAGAGAAGAACAGACAAACAGAGACATAAGAAACAGAATGAGAGAGGTGCGCAGATAAATGAATTGCTTTAAATTAAATATGGTGGTCATAATTTTAAAAAAATTCTGAGTCTAAAAATTTAAAACAAGATATCCATTTGTCTATATGGTTTTAGTCAGGAAAAAAAGTCTCTTATCACTGATACACTAAAAATCTTCATATAGAGAGTGATTCTAACATTCCTTCCCTTATTATTATTATTATATTTGCCTCACAATTAAACTTTTTTCAGTAACAATGTAATTTAATTCGATAAATATTCATTAAGTGCAAGTTAGGCACTAAAATAAAAAAAGGTGAAAACAGCTTCTGACTATAAGGAATTTCACTCTTTGGGGAGTTTATCACATAGAGACAAGAAAATAAAGGCAAAGAAGAACATTCAACATAATTACCAGAGTAATCCAGACCAGGATCCAGATAATAGAGGGATTCCTTCCAATCTACCTCTGTGATTTTATGATCCTATCTATGCACTAATTTGCATCCTCTCAACAAGTAATGTGCCATAATTTGAAAACTCAAGAAATTCCCCATCGACAAAATTTGTCATTCCCGAGAAAGAGCAATCTACCCATATATTTTTTTTTCATAAATCCTAAGGGAAAATTTGTTTCACTGGCATATCAGATTAGCAATAAGAAAGTGTCACCAAAACAAAATCCTTTTCTCAACATTCCCAAACTTTTCAGGAGTCAGATAGTGCCAGATTCAATTCAACAAAAGTTTGGTGCTCAACGATGAATATAGTCCAAAAATAGAGGGAGGACAAGAAAGGTCTATTGTAGAGGGTTCAGACACGAAATATATTTCAAAGACAATCTAGGTGACTCTTCTTTTTGTGATTTCTTCCTGGAATAGATCTGAAGCTCTCTTGAAAATCCAGGTATTCTGAGATGAAAACAATAGTTGCTATATTCAGTTGGCTTGCCCTGTGGATTATCCCTCCATTGTGATCAGTAACCCCTTGGCTCCTCAGCAAACTACCATCAGGTTCACGTTTGATGGGGGCAGCATGGGTTACAGCCATATGTAGGGATAGAATCAGATAATAATTCAAAATAACTTAGGCAGGTTGATGAAATGATATAGAGACAAAAACTTTTGGCATCCAGCCTTTTGGAAAGCAGGCTCTTGAAACAATTCTACACCTCAAGTCTCCCCAAACATTTGTGACAGCAGAGAAGTGACCCCTGAACCCCCAGAAACCATGAACTCAGTTAAGAGCTCAAGACAAAGATTACAAGCAACATGATTTTATTGGATGATTTGACACTTTTTGATCGCTGGTGGCCTGTGCAACCATCAGATTTTCTTTTTGCCCTAATGCCAAAAAGCCATGAAGTTATCAATAGGAGTAAGAAGAAATAAAGAGGGAGAAGGATGGGAAAGAGGTTAATGAAGAAAAACATGGAAGGGAAATAAATGGTGGAAGTATTAACAACACTAGGATATTTAGGATAGGTATGGTGAGCAGTAGATATTCTGAGAATGAAAAAGAGAGAGTTAGCTTGGAAGGGACAAATAGAAAAAAAATGTAATATCTTGGGTAACAAGCAACTCAAAGTCCCCTTGAAGCTACAGAAAATCTTTGTGTGTTGGGGAATGAAATATAGGGCACATAGAAATTAGTGTGGGAGGAAACAGCAACCAGTGCTGCATTTTAATAGTCACTGAGGTCATTAAGGGGAGTCCGGCACATAATTAGGCAGAACAAGAAAAGCATATAATGTTCTCTAATATAGAACACCATAGCTTGTTGTAACTCAGTGATCGAATAGGTTCTAGAGGATAGATTTCAGACTTCCTAAAGTACAGGGTTAGAAATATAGGACAAGTTTGCTAACGATAAAAGAGAAATGGATGAGTAAAGGGAAATGTTTAGGAGCCAATCTAGCTTTTGTTGTTGTTATTATTGTTATCATTCTATATGATTTCTGGGCTCATGAGATAATAGCTTCTGAACCATTTGTATTCCCTTAGAACAGGACTGGACAATGCACCTGTTTACATTGGAGTGCCTGAAATGCTCTGCAGGATGTATTCTTAGGAAAAAACTAATTTGCAGGAGCCCCTCACTCTACTTTCTTGCTCATTGAAGGGTCTATATGTATAGTGGAGATGGATGGGAGGGTGGGACAGAGAGGAGTGAGGGAATGAGCCAGTGGAGTGAACTGGTAGGTTAGTGAATGCTATTTTAAACACACTGAACTTTCTGGCACCTCCAGAGAGAGAAGTGGTGAATTTTCACTGGAGGGGAAAGCAAATTTTCTCTCACTTCCTCTATTATTCTTCTCTAACATGACTGATGTGAATATATAACTTCATAGATAATGGACATTATATTGCTTATTTCTCAATGGGCAGAAGGAAAGAATTCAGAACTGAATTTTTTTTTTAAAGCATGGGAAGGGCAGCTAGATAGCAAAATGGGCAAGTCACTCAACCCCAATTGCCTCAGTAAAAAAAAAAAAAAAAAAAGCATGGGACTAGAAGACAGCACACACAGGAAGGAAAAAAAAAAGGAAATCATGACAATAAAAGAAATCTTGTGCTTTTTTCAGACTTTTTTCATTGCGGAGCACTAAATGTTTGTGGAATTGAATCAGGAACTATCTGGATCCTGAAAAGTATTGGAATGTTGAGAAAAGTATTCTATTTTGATGACACTTTCTTATTGTTAATCTGATGTGCCAGTGAAGCAAGTTTTCTGTCAGGATTTATGAAAAAAATATGGGCAATCTAGGGGATGGGGCAGGGGAAAGGAGAGGAATTTGGAACACAAGGACTTGCAAGAGTCAATGTTGAAAAAAATTATCCATGCATATGTTTTGGAAATGAAAAACTTTAATAAAAATTTTTTAAAAAAGAAAAAAAATATGGAGAGATTCGTCTCCAATGATCTTATATCACTGGTTCTTAGGAATGACAAATTTTGTTGATGGGGAATTTTGGGGGTTTTCAAAGAGTGGTACATTACTTATTGAGAAGGTGCAAATTAGTACATAGATGAAGTCATAAAATCACAGAGGTAGACTTGGAAGAAATGTTAGAGGCCTTTTATTTAAGATTAAATGACTTATCTATAGTTATACAGCAGGAAATGACAGAATTTGAACTGATCCTCTATTCTCAAACTTTCCATGGTACTGGGCTGTCTCTGATGGAGAAAAGTCTTTCTCCCCAAGTAGATCTCTCACTCTTTTATTAATTCTTTTCAGTGAAAAATCATTTTAGAATAAGATATTTCCTTAAGGACAGAAAAATTACTTTTTGATTAGACAGTTTGGGACTCTATGCTGTAAGAAACCAGTGAGTTTCCAAGACTTGTTTTATGATCTTCCTGTCATATTGTAAAATTAGAAATGAAGTGAATGTTGATCTATCATTCAGCCACCGTGCAGAATTTTTAATCTTGTTATCAAATTACAGATTAATATATTAAAATGGCCAATATATATAATTCTGCTAAGAATCAAAAAACTGTAGTTAAATATCATATCAACTTAAGTTGTTCTTCTTCTTTCATTGATGAAGTATTTAGACCTTGGAGAGGATCTTACCTTGAAGAACACTAGGATACTCCTCCTCAAACTCTAGAACAAAAAGTTCACACTGGATAGGGAAGGGTAAGGTGGAGAAAGAGGTTCCACAATCTGTGTTAGGGATGCAGAAATCACAGGTCAGCCATCCTTTGAATGCTGCTAAGTCAAAAGACACTGGTAATAGTGAAGGTGATTTTCTGGAGGGTGAGCACTATGGAGGATACCAATTCAGCCCTTTTTTGTTGTTGTTTCACTAAAGCACTTTGCAAAATGGCATCCACGCCACACTGCCCTGGAGTCGTGTGTCTGCATAGCAAGTGACCTCCAGACTAGCTAAGACCAGGGCCTTTTTCATGAAAACAAGTTTCAGGGCATTCTGCCGGGTCAGTTCCTAGTCATCCTTATGTCCCATGCCATCTGCCAGAGCCAGAGATGGAGCACGGTATGATTGCTGAGGTACCATAAATGGTGATTCTGAGCTACCAAGAAAAAGAGAAATCCTTTCAATGGACTCTATTTAGGAATGAAACATAATATCTAATATATTTTAGAGAAATTTTAAGGAAAGTTTTAAAATTCTGATCCTCAATGTGTAAAATTATCTTCCCTCCAGAACCATGTATCCCTTGGTCATACATAAAATTTTATTTTGCCAAGAATGCAATGAAGTTCCCTAACTAAAACTGCAAGATAGGACTCTGAAGGATGTAAACATTCCCAATAACGGCTACCTGGTTGGTTAGTCAAGTTCTGTGCTAGCCCAGGAACCCAGAGGCAGCTGGGAAATGCAATGGATAGAGCCCTGGATCTGGAGTAAGAAAGACTAAGTCCCAATCCAGTTTTAGACACTAGTTGTGTGACCCTGAACAAGTCATATAACTTATGTTCGCATCAGGTTCTTCGATGGTAAAATGGGGCTAATAAAAGTGTTGACCTCTCAGAGTTGTGAAGACTAAATAAGCACTTAATACGATGACTGGCACATCGAAGGTGCTTAATAAATGCTCGCCCAAATTTGCCTGCCTTCTTTTTGCCCTTTTGTACCTTCGTTGCCTCTCTGTTGATTATTGCCTCCATGACCTTGGACAAGTTTATCTTTATCTACAAGAGGGAGTTGGACTAGATGAGCTTGGAAGCCCCTTGATAGTTCTAGATGCATGATTCTATAATGTGTTCCTATTGAAACGTTGACTTGTTACTCTCTCCTGTCAAGAAGAAAGGTTTAGGATAAACACATTTATTAGGTTTCTTTACCCTTTGAACAAATTTCTGCATTTTTAAATAGAAGCTGACAAGCAATGCATTACACCGAAGAATTTCTATTACGTTAATCTTTTACTCAACTTAGAAGAATGAATCCCTAATAGTGGAGCTTCAGGCATCACCGAGGCTCTATTTTGTAGGCTGTGAGTCTGTCACCTTATATCATGTAAGCAATCACTTAGCAATTACTGGTATCTCAGCTGTCAATGTTCCGTCTCTTCCTGCCATTAGGACAAGTTGTTGCAGCTGATTGAAAACTTTCTTTGTTTTATACCTCACATCCAGAATCTTACACTTTCATTAAGAATCTCCTTAGTGAATAGATAGCAAGGAGTCTGGGAATTTGGATGTGAAAAAGTTGCACCTTTATTTTCACTCATCTCTACTGGAGCGATTCCTTCAGTTATTTTTATTTATTTATTTTTATTAAAGTTTTTACTTACAAAATATATGCAGGGGTAATTTTTCAATATTGATCCTGACAAAACTTTCTGTTCCAATTTTTTTTTCCTCTTTCCCCCCACCCCTGCTCCAGATGGCAGGTAGTCCAATTCGTGTTAAATATGTTAAAATATATATGTGTTAAATCCAATATATGTATACATATTTTTAAAGTGATATTTTTTAAAAATTTTAATAGCTTTTTATTTACAAGTTACATGCATGGGTAATTTTACAGCATTGACAGTTGCCAACCTTTTGTTCCAATTTTTCCCCTCCTTCCCCCAACCCCCTCCCCTAGATGGCAGAATAACCAATACATGTTAAATATATTAAAGTATAAATTAAATACAAAATAAGTATTATGTATACATATTTATTCAGTTATTTTCCTGTACAAGAAAAATGAGATCAAGAAGGAAAAAAAAACCTGAGAAGAAAAACCAAATACAAGCAGACCATCAGAAAGAATGAAAATGCTATGTTGTGGTCCACACTCAGTTCCCACAGGCTTCTCTTTGGATATAGATGGCTTTCTTCATCACCTTCAGTTATTTTTTTTTTAAATTATGCTGAGAATTCTATAGATTTTACAAAGTGCCAAAGGACACTTATAAATGTTTAGTACTATATTGAAAAAATAAGAAATACATGGAAAGTATCTTTAACAAATCCTTGTTGTCTTTGTAGAAGGGAAAGAAAGATCAACTGTGAAACACTATTTATGACATCAAAGTAGGTTCCAAAGAATTGGATGTGATTGAGTGACTGAACAGAGACAACTTCCTTTCTGGGATTGGTCTTGAGACACTCTCTAATATCATGTCCTGGTCTAACAAGCTATGATTCTTGTTCATCCCCTTATTTGCAAGGGAGTTGATGTGATGTATAATTTTTTTCCCTCCCATTTAAAAGGAGAAGTGAAAGGATCATGGAAGGCTTGAACCTTGTCCGTCTTGTTGTTTGCCATAGGAGTTTTCTGCTTTCTTTAAACTTTATTTAGTTTCTTTCTATAACTTTAGAATTACTCTTTGTGTCTAGACAAAAATAAACTAATTATTATTGAATTTTTATTATTTATTACAAAGGAATGGATGTCAAAGTGGGTAAGGATGAAAAGGAATCAGTTAAACCATTTGCTCTAGAATGAACCTTAAGCTGATATTGCTCTCTCTCTCTGGGGTCACAAAGAAGAGCTTCTTGAAATATCTAAGAATTATATAGTGTAGACATCCTAGAAGCATGAAAACTAGAGAAAAATGCTTAGGTTGCCATTCAATGTGTACTTCTGTAAAGACAGAATTGCTGTCATGAGGGGTTTTAATGTAAGACTCTTGAGCATTAGATCTTGTACCACGGTTTCCCTTGAAAGCTTTTTTTGCTTTGTTTTTTATTTAGTATTTATGACCAAAAAATGTTCTCACTATTTTCAAGCTGAAATCCCTTTTTTTTTTTTCTTCTTCTCATTTCTTTGAATTAGAATTTTTCATCTGTCCAAAGAATCCTCTCCCTCATCCTTTTCTCACTGTTCTTTTCAAGCACTGAGGATGCAATTTCCCTTGGATTCAATCACTTTTCATTCAATTAATATCTCAGGTTTTTGTTTGGAAAATGAACTACACAGAAAGTTTGATTAGATCTTGGACTGTTGTGAATCACATGTAGAATAGAGCATATAATCTAATCAGCTGTGAAGTATTCACTAAACTCGATTGTAGGCTCCTTGAAGGAAGCAACTATATTCTTCTCGAGGTGATATGCAGACATTTATACTGACGTTACACTGAAAAATGTATGTTTATAGAATGAATGCTGAGGAGAACTTTTCTAAACACTACAAACTGTCTTTGAAGAGGAATTTCCTTTAGGGTTAGACATCTTTCTCCCTGTCCTATTTCTATTGCTGACAAAGCAATCAATCATCATCAGATTTGTGAGGAACAAATTTCATTAGGTCCAGTACCGTTGGCTGGCTGGATGATGACTGAGAGTTTTCATAGGAAATATCTTTTCTCACCTTTCAGTTGCTCTAATACAAGGATAGGGTCCTGAGTAGGAATCCTAGGGAGAAGCATATTTCCTTTTGTTCTTGAGATGTACAAATGCCAGTTAATAAAAAGAAAAACACAAATGACTTTTTAGTGTTTCCTTCAATCATATACATGAGAAATAATGCTAAGAGGTGGGGATTGGTTAAGAGAAAGGAGCTTCCATTTGTGTCCCAGTCACTTACTAAGGGGGTAGTGACCCCAAAGACCCTAATCCCTATGACCTCCAGTCAAGTATGTGCATTTTAAATGGGAAGAAAGGAACATTAAATAACAGGACATTATTATCATTTATTTGATTACCTCATTAGCAAAGTAAGGTCTTCTTCTTTCCCTCCAAGTGCCATTTTTCAAATTTTATAAAATTATATTATCTGAAGAAATTAAGACAGATAACATGATTGGGATAGGACATTAAAAAAAAAAAAAGTCACGTAGCATGAGACCCTTCCTCAACTTCAAGGAATATCCCCATCAAAAGTTTTGACATGGGGAAGGAACAGACCATTATGAGGCTCTTGGTATATGAGACAGGAGGGAAACTGAAAGAGAAATGTAAGAGGAGCAAAGGCAGACCTCATCTGCTTTAAAATTATCTCTAGAACCAATACTATCTGGTTAATTTTAATCAGCAAAAACTGAGATTGGATCAGTGCCTAACAGTTTGCTCCATCTTTTTCTATTCATAATAATGAATATAACATGCTAAGTCAGGTAGATAGCCGTTTAAAACTACACTATACAAATAAAATGATTCTAGTTTGTAGCATTTGGTTTATGTGGGTTTTCCAAAATTGGATGTCAACATCTATCTAAGAAGTCAGAGGAACAAGAAAAACTAAATGCCAGTTAGAAAATCAATATCAATTCTGGAACCAACCAGCCAAATGACAAGCCAAGGATAGATACGAAATATATATCTTTCATTATTGTAAATTGTATTAAACTGTGTGTATTTTTACTGTGGTCAAATATATTTACCAAGCAATTTCCATTTATATCTTAAATGTGGATTTAAATGGAAATCTTTAGAAGTGAATTATTCAAGTGGATTTGCCTAGCACTTAACTAAAAAATGTAGTGCTTATTTGAACAGATTTTCTGGAGAAAAGAAGTTATACAAGCAAAATCAAATACCTATATTTTATGAAAATAATAAAAAAAAAAACATCTAGACTATGGACAGTTTGATTTCTCAAAGGAATCATCTACCCTCTTGTAATAAATTTTGAAAGAGTTCCAGGGTAAGTTATTGCATGTGAGACATTTCTACATTCTCACAGGACACTATCAACGTCTCTATTTTATCTATTTATCAGTAGTTGAAATTAATCAATTCTCCAATACATGAACTTTTTTTTGAATAACATAAATAATTTACTTTCATAAGGAACAACTTAAGGACTATTGAATAGTTACCTTTTTTTCCCCTAAAACTAAGGAACTTCAGAAGCTCTAAATTTTTACCTGGACCTAAGGAGTGTTCCTTTCTATAATATTTCTGAAAAATATTCATCTAGCCTTCACTTGAAAACCTCTAAGAATGGAGAACTTGCTGTCTCCAGAGGCAAACAATTACTTTGGACAGCTCTAAGTACTGGAAGGTTTCCCCTTGTAACTAATGGAGTTCAGTCTCTCAAACATTCATCTAGTCTTGCCTTTAGGGAAGAAGCAAAATACTGGATTTCTAAGGATTTAGAACACAGAACAATTGTAGAGATCATTCTAATGCCCTCCTACTGTTTTACAGGTGAGGAAACAAACTCTCAGAAAGGCGAATTCAATTGCATGAGATTAAACAGATAGTAAATAGCAGAATTGGATTTCAAAATCAGGTTATTTTATACTAATTCCAATGCCTTTTCCAGTTGACAACGTGATCTCTGACTGGTCTTTGGGGTTAAAGAAAATAGGTCTAAGCCACCTGATAGCTTTCCAAATATTTGAAGGTAGTTTGTTGTTTGTTGTTTTTTTATACCTATTCTTAGTCTGAGAGTATTCTGTCCTCCAGGCCCAATACTCTCAGCACCTTTAATTCAAGGGTTCTTAACCACTTTTATTCTATGTCTCAGACCATTTTGGAAGTCTGGTAAAACCTACAGATTCTTTCTCAGAATAATATTTTAAATGTGTAAAATAAAATACATAGAATAACTACAAAAGAAATAATCTATTTTGAAATTCTGAGTCATCAAAATATAAAAAAGAAATTTACTATATAATAGTATATATGTTATATCCCAGTCATCAAAATATAAAAAAGAAATTTATCATATTCTAGTATATATGCTATATCCGTTATCAAAATATAAAAAAGCAATTTATTACATACTATATATATGCTATATCCTAGTTATCAAAATATAAAAAAGAAATTTATTATATAGTAATATATATGCTTCTTTATTAATGCATTAAATGACAAGAAAATACATTTAATTATGGGCAAGTTAAAATTGAATTTTATATTTTTAAAGGCTTTTGTTGCTTTGCTTGAATGAGAATATAAACATGTAGGATGTTCTTTGACAAAGCAGCATATATGTTACATGAGAAGTGTAATTAATTTGATGTTTTTATGTTTGAATGATTACTAATCTTACAAGAGATTTGTGACATTTAAAAAGTTTAAAACATAGTTTCTGGATTATTAGCAATTTTATTAATAATGTTAACAAAAAGAGGTCAGTAGCCCTTTCTAATTCCAAAGACCCTCATAATAATGGGCTAAAGGCTGATCTGCCTTTGGAAAAGTGGGTGTCCCACAGGATAGAATCAACTCTTGATTCATGATCATGAACAATCACTTAACATCCGTGAGCATCTGATTTCTCTGTTGTACAACTGAAATTAGTAACTACAGGAGCTACCTCAGAGGTGGTAGCCAAAAACCGACACTAGGACTTTGGGGTCTCTGTATTTTTCTCCATATACACACATACATACATACACACAGACACACACATATATATATATACATATACACATATATACATATACATGTGTGCACATGTAGGCATGTACTTATACACAAACACACAGAGAAAAGGTTTGTAAACCAGAGGCTACACACATATCAGTTGTTGAATTCAGGAGCTGTTTAAGACATTTTTTCTTAGAAATCAACATCTGAGAATGATTATCATGAAAGTGGGCTTATTGCAATGAGAGGCTGAGGGAGTGACATTAGGTCACACACCACCCCCAGCTTTGGACAATCTAATCAAAGAAATTATCACACCCAAACCTGAAAAGAGCACATTAGACTTTCCCACTTTAGATTAAATTTTATATAAAGTTAGGTGGGTTCTGACCAAGACTGAGGAGAATTAATTCAATCTCATTATGCTCTTCAGGAGACTGAATTTTGAAACGAGGACTGTGAAAAAAGGGGTAAATCTGGATCTCCCTAAATCATTGGTTATTAATAACTATTTCTCTCCCAAAGACATGTTAAACTCACTTTTGAAGGTGCAGGAAGGTTTCTTTTCAGGAGCACCAGAATTCTCCAAGGTTTTTTGAAGTAAACTCCAAATGTAGCAAGTTGCTTTTGTCTTAAATCACGGAATTCATCTTTGTCTAAGTCAGCATCTTTAAAACAAAGAAAAGGACTATGAATGGAATATATGGTTTAACTGATCCTTATAGTGTTATGTTTTTAGAGCCTCCTCCCCATTTTGATCACATTTTTTTTTTGTTCTCCACTTTATTTCCTTCATAAAATGTAGCTTTCAGAAGTAAACACAGGACCCCAGATGTGGTCTAAACCAGTGTACAGTAAAAAGGAACCATCAACTCCTTTGTCAAATATTGGTCTTATAAATGCAATCTAAGATAATTATTATTTAAAGGGAGACTACCATCATAGACCATTTATTCATATAGAGCACGTGTATTCTATTAAAGCTTGCAGAGCTTTTGCTCATGAAATGGTATTTACTCCCCATTCTGTAATTATATGAAGGATTTTAAAATTCAAGTGTAGGATTTTACATTTCCCTCTCTTAATTAAGTAATAAATCTCTTAATCTTAACCTATTCCTACCAATTTCAGTTTGATCATAAATTTGATGACCACACCATTTAAGCCTTGATCTGTCATAGCGAAAAAAAAAATCATCAAATATATCACAGACATATGGCATTTCACTAGAGTATGGGCCAGCAAACTATGGCCTGAGGGTCAAACCCAGTGGAAAACAAAACAAAACAAAACAAAACAAAAAAATAGTTTGTGGCTCATACAAAAAGAAGCAGCTGGTCAAATCTGGTTGACATGTTATGGTTTATCTAGTCCTGACAAGTTGACATTATTAATGACCACTATTGAATGAGATTCCTGAAGTAATTCTTACTCTCTTCTATTGCACCATAAGAGAACCTGTAACTTTTGATCTTGTCTATAAGATCAGTACAAAAGACTTTGTGGAAAACTGCAGTGAAATATGTATATATTATGTGCATTGCTTTTCCTGATGAAATCTAGAAAGCTGATCAAAAGAGGAAATGAGATTAGCCTTGAATTGTTGTAAATGAGATTTAAGAATTACCACTTCCCTTTTCAATTGCTCACAAGTTATTCTTTTAATAATACATTCTAGAATTTTGCAAGGAGTCAGGATGAAATTGATTTTTCAAACTCTACTTTGTTCCATCATTAAAAAGACCATTTATTACCAGTGAGGAACACGCTATATTAATATCAGTGTAAGGGAATTTGATCTGGGAGCCCTAATCGATTTGATTAATTCTTCAATCAATTTGATGAATTGATAGGATGCAGACCTTTGTCTGAAGGGCATCCCCTAAATAAGGGAGGTGTGCACATTAGCACCTTGATGAGAAGACATAGGAAACTCCTCTGACTGGGGCCCATCTTCATTATGATTAATGACAGAGTCAGGGGACAGATGCTTTCATTTGTGGTGATTTTTCCATGTTGTTTATAAAATCTAGTTGGTCTATAGTCACTCCTTGGTCTCTTTCCCTTCTTATCAGATCAGATCTTTATTCTGAGAGGTGAAGGAGGAATTGGTCACTCCCAAAAAATCAGAGATAGTACTTGTGACAGGAGCACATTTCAGGGGCACTCCTACATGCAATATGTTGCTTGAGAGAAGAGTTTATAAAACTGAGTCTATTGAGACGTAGAAGTAACAGATTTCATTTAGACAAACATCTCATTTTAAGAAGAAATTTGAGTTATAGAAAAGTTGTGTACAAGAACAATGTCTTTAAATCATAACATCTCGTGGCAAGGAAGTGGTATAGGGAAAATGTTTGAATTTCCAAGGTATTATGATCTTCAAATTTAGCTGTCTAGCCAGAGAAAGGAGATTTCCTGTGAAGCATCAACTTTGGGAGTTGCACTTGTATAACCCCCAGGTTAAAAAAAATCTCTGAATTTCAGTGTTCAGACACTGGCAGCCTTGAGGCAGAGGATTATCAAAACAGTGGTATATGGTATTGCCAATAGAACATCACCCCAAAGGTGAAGGAGTAAAATAACATGATGAGAATAGAGGGGACAGGATTCAGGGTAAGAGTTCTGGACCTTGCCAACCAAAGCACCGATAAAAAGTTGTTGTTGTTGTTGTTGTTGTTGTTGTTGTTGTTGTTGTTGTTGTTGTTTTAGAAAATTCTTGTCCATGGGCCCCCAGACTCTTGGGCTCATAAAGATTCTTCATTAAGGATCTACTAGGTGCTAGACATTTTACTAAGTGATACTTAATTGATGAAAAGAACTTCCTTCTCTTTCTTTGGCTTGTTGCTCACTGCCAAGTTTATTCTGAAGGAGTCTCCAAAATAAAGCTCAGGTACAACTCATGTTTAGGATTCTTAAATATGAAGGACACTGACCATTTACTCAATATAAAAGAAGTGTCTTAGATATGGAATAGTCTTTATATCACTTCCACAAAGGAAAATGTAAGACTTAAAAGATTCAAAAACAGATTCAGAAATGTCGAGAGAACTTAATGGGCTCTCAGATTCCATCTGGAAACAAATATTTTTGTGGGGCTCCTGGACAAGCATTTCCATGGATCTGGAAATTCCAAGAAATAAGTAACAGGGGTCACTCAGTCTTGAACTCCTACTCTTCTATGCAATGATTTCAGTCCTTTGGTTTCAGGGAAATCTTCAGCTGGAAAACTTCTTCGTGGAGGGTGGTCTTTGAAGGTTTGTAGGAATGACTGCACTCAGGAAAAATATTTTGAACTAGAGGTTGATTCATGAGGCAACTCTCAAAGCTGGTGCTATCCAGGAAACTGCCTTTTTCTTGGGAGATTTCATATCTACTGATTAGACTTGAAAATTTATCAGCTACTGTGATTTAGGAATTTCTGCATGTACTGACCTTCCCTATCAGCAACCCCAGTTAAATCCTTTGTCTTCTCAATACTCATGCCTAGATCCATGGGAGGTGCTTCTCAGAGGATGTATTATATAACAGGAACGTAAATTCCACGAAATTAATTAAATGAACTTCTTATAATGAATTTGAAAACATACCTTATTATTAATCCTGATCTATGGCTTTATACACTCATTTTATTTTTCCCATTTGAAATTTGTTACAAAAATTTCAAGATCATGCAGATAAAATCTCAACTAAAGTTCATTATGTGGAAGTTCTTTTTCTGACACTGAGGGGGGAAAGAATGAAGGCAGATCCATTAAAGTTCCTTCCTAAATCATGTCTGGTTACTCTTGATTAAGTTTCTGAGGATATATTAGATCGTTGATTGAGGTCAAGATACAATTAGAATATCTTATTGTTTTGCCAGTAAGAAAATTGGATAAATCAATAAGAACTCTCAGTTTGTTCTTTTATATTTTCAGGAGTACTCCCTTCACTTCTTACAGGTTACAATCCCTCTACTTCTTCAGCTGCTACGACCAAAAAGATTATTATTATTTTGGCCAAATTTCTAGTGATGCCCATTTCTGAATGTGTCTTGGCTGATTCTTGGGTAAATAGAGATAAAGTTCATTATTAGGTTCATTGTCAAAGTTTTTAAGTTTAATTGCCAGCATTCTGCTGGCATGCCCTCCAAATATTCACTATTTACATTGATAATAATAGCAGTACATGTTGTTTTGATTTTTAAACACACACACAATACAAACACACACAAATACACACACATACACCACTGTCATTATTCAATACCACTCGAAATAAAAACCTCCCTTAATCACAAAGTACAGGTAGACAAACAAAATGATGCACTGATAATGTCGGATAACATATGCCCTATTCTGCAGCTGAAGTCCACCACTTCCCTGCTGTCAGAAAAGAAGAATATTGCATTACTACTTCTGAGTTTCCCTCCCCACCACAGCATTTACCCCACCTTGGGTTAGCAGGACCCAACTTTAACATAAAGTTCAAGCTCAAGAAATCAGCTTAAATATGAGTAAACAACAACAAAAGGATCTGATCATAAATGGCTACTGTGGTGACAGGGAGGCTGAACACACAAACTAAGAAGAGGATGTGAGACATTTATGAGTAAAGCCTCAAAAAATGCAGATTGCACACAAGCCTAACAAGAAGTCCTAGAAGAGCTAACTAAAGAGATTTAAAAAAAGAACAAGAATGATTTTCAGCATCATGTAAGAGTAGCAGAGGGAAAATGATAAAGAAATGTGAGCAATGCAAGAAAAAGATGAAGAAAGTGATAGGGGAACCCTGAAACTGTCCTTCTTGACCTTTGGGGTAAGCCCTGAAACCCTCCTGACAGGGAAGTTCCTGAAGGATTTCAGGTAGTTGAGTGGTTTCATTAAGATTGGCCCAGGGCATCTCCTACTTAGCTCAAAAGGGGTCTCATTTAGCTGGAGATCTAGATCTTTATGGACTTCTATTGAACTGAAAATTGGCTCAGGACCACTCCCAGTAAGTGGTCTCATTCAACTGGAAATCTAGGCCTGGGGGCAATGATAGCACTGAAGGAATCTCACTGTAGAGGAATCTCACAGGCCTAAGGGCCTCTCCCTTTGGCACAGCTGCCTACCAGGACCCTGCCCACCTGCTGAGAAGCCATTCTCTTCTCAGCCTTAACCCCTCTTTAACTCTCTGTCAGGATTTCTCTAGACCTTTACTTCTCTGTCAGGACCTTGCCATTGAGGAAGTCAGCCTTCTAGCAAAAGCTGACTTCTCAGTGCCAATAAACTCCTTTTTGTCGGTCTTACTTTTCGCATTCATAAATTCCTTGGACCTGCACCCACCTGAAGGTATTCCCACAGCTCTCTGCCCTGTGCTAAACATCAACAAGAGAATTAAAGAATTTAATAAAAAGACTTACAAAAATACTAAAAACAAAACAAAACAAAACAAAAAACTTTAATAATTAGAATTGGGCAAAGGGGAAAAAAAGGTAAAAAACCTAACTAAAGAAATTAAGAGAAACCATGTGGCCCAGAGAGCCTGCCACTGGTTAAGTATGCCAAATGGAACAAAGACTGAGAGTTCCCAAAATAATCATAATTGGACTTCTGTCAAAAAACTGAAAACAAAATAGATCTCCAATGATTAAGGAATAGGGAAGTGACTTGCAGTATAGTAATGCAAATGGAATGCAATTGTGCATGAATAATATATATATATATACACATATATGTTTATGTATCATTGGTATAGCTAAATGGAAGTGGGTTTTTTTTTTAAATTTGAGAAAGTATCAGTCAGTCTCATTTTTTTACTATTTAAAAAAAATCTCTTTTCAAAAAAAAAAAACAGATGCTTTTCATTCTGGCTCTTTAAGCGATCTAATGAACATTTTAGGTATTGAAGACTGAAATGAATTGATGCAGAGGAAACTAAGAACACCAGGAGCATAATGTTTATAATATAAACAATTACAAATTTAAAATCAAAGTATAACAATAAAAGGAAACTGGACCACTTATAAAATTACTATGACTAAACTTTGTCAACTCAGAGATGAGTTGAGAAAATGCTTCTCTCTTCAGTATAGTTATGATTATTAATGGGGATAATCATGCAGTATTAGATATAACTAATGTATTGAGTTATTTTCCATACTGCTTTTTTCCCTTTTTATTTGCAAATCTTCATTACATGAGATGGCTTGATGAGTAGAAGATGCAAGAAAGACATAGACTAAAAGTAATATAAAAACAAGAGATATCAATACAAAGAAATTTCATTTTTTTGTCTACCCTAGCCTGCTAAACAAATATGAGGAGTTTGATTACCACAACCTAATTCATATTAGGAGCTAATGAAAAGAAATTGCTTCACTAAATATCCCAGCCCAAACCAAGTTTTAAAACTAAGACATTTGTGGTCTAGTTGCCAACAGAATCATAATAGGGTAACAGGATGTAAATGTGAAAAGTATAGGAAATATATTTACAAAGCATAATATGTTTGTATATTATTTATGTGTTTGTATCTTATCTTCCTATTAGCCTATACTGTCATGGAGGTAGGAACCAAAATATCTAAAATTTTTATCATTCCCAGGACCTAGTACACTACTCTGTACGTAATAGAAATTTAACGAGTGTTCTTACTCTTAAGGTATAATAACAATTTAAGATGTTGCTCTTTCCATGTATATTTAGATTTTCACAAGTAGTCTTAGAAAACATGTTTCTCTCTCTTTTTTCCTAAATGTGGATCATTTCGCGACTTCACATGTCACCCTTGGGCAGGGCTCATGTTAATTTGTTTTGTTCCATTTTCAGTATACATGCTGCCGAAGCAACACAGAAGTCTTTAAGGATAAAAGGAATGGATTTCTATTGATAGAAATAGGGTTGATAAGTGAAGATTCTGGGGCATGACACCTTTCTAGGATATGTAAAATTATATTAGGTTGATGATCTTGTAAGATTGACTCTGTTGGCAATGCTTTATATTTATTTAGCCAGATCTTTTATGAAGTATCTATTAAATTCAACCTTTGTGTACTTTAGATGAAATGCTTTATATAAGTAAAGGCATTTCTACTACTATTGTCAATTTTTAAAATGTTCATTAGATCACTTAAAGAGCCAGAATGAAAAGCTTCTGTTTTTTTTTTGAAAAGAGATTTTTTTAAATAGTAAAAAAAATGAGACTGATACTTTCTCAAATAAAAAAGCCCACTTCTATTTAGCTATAGCAATGATCTCAGTCTCAATTTCTGGGAAAGCTTTTGATCACCTTGGATGTATCATATATCACGATGCTGAGTTCATTTGTCATATAAAGTAAAACCATTTGTCTTTTTCTTTTGACTTGATCCAAGAAGGCAATAGTTGTGCTCCAGGATAGACAATTGGAAGAAACAATCTATTATTCTCAGTGTAACCACCATTCCCCTCCCTACTCCCTGTATCCCAATTTATTACTAATTTGAGGAGAAAAAAGTGAAGTTCCTGAGCATGCCTTTCCTGAGTTTATATAATTGTGAAAAGACTAGTTACAGTAACTATAAAAGGACTATCAACTGTTGTTCCCTGTAGGAATTGTGAACATGTCACCATTAAACAAGTTTCCAAAGCTTTTCCTTCCCATGATCTCATCCTTATGCTAGATTCCTTGTCATATTAATATATGTATTTTTATATAACAATAATAGTCCTGTATCTCCTTCCACTCCCCAGACTTTCTTGTAATAAAGAGAAAGTCAAACAATAACCAATAAAGTCACAGTGTCTTTAATTTTCCTCACCCAAAGTAATCTGACCTTTGGATTCAATATTGTTCTTGAGAGTTATTCTGAATTCAGCTGCATCGTATGGTTATTTTAATTTGTTATTAAATTATTTTATCTATTATTATAGAGCACATTGAGAAGCTATATGTTGTGATGTATATGAATAGAGCTAGGAAGAACTGGTTCAAGTGGCCATGTTATCTTGGGCAAATTCCTTGATCTAAATTTTCCATCATTCTAACTTAAAAGTAAGGAACAAAAGATTCTAGAGACACAACTTCTTTGGCTATTCTTGCTAGAGACACATTGGGAACAAAGCATAAAGGAGCGCAGGTGCAGATGTCAAAACAGTTAATGATGTCTTGTAAGGTTAGGGAAACTCCTTCCAAATCTTTTTGGAGCCAGCTGCTCCAACACCATCTGATCGGATTGTTAGGAAAGATCAACTTTAGAATTTCTCATGCCGGTTTTTTGTATGTCACCTCCTATTCCCCATTGGCATGTGATTTAGTATATTTCCTTCAGAATTTGACTATTTGGATCTGAATCCAGTGTCTTTTCTGTGTTTCTCAGAGAATGGGGATGAATGGAAAAGGGCCTTGATTCTATTTTTATACGTGAGGAACAAGAAGTGTCAAAGATCTGTCAAAAGCCATTATCATATGAGGAGGTGTTTTTATTTACATTTTTTATTAGTCATAATTTCATCAGTTTCTAAGGGAAGCGAACTCTCTATAGCAAAACAGATCAGCACTTTCTGGCAGTCTAACGTGAGGTACTTGCCTGGGGCATTGAAAAACTACACGATTTATAGGGTGGATGATATAGGCAGTGCATAGTAGAGGCTGGACACTGTGCTATTTCTTGCCTATAAGAGGCAAAAATTCTGATCCAAGACAGTTCAATCACATCCTGACTAAAGCTCCTTCCATTTGTCCAACCAACTTGCATTTGTAGGTACACATGCTGTTTTCTCCCAGAAGAATATGTGCTCCTTAAGGGCAAGGATGTTTGGCTTTGATTTTTACATCCTTGGTACTTAACATTATTCTCTGCACACAGAATGGGATTAATAAGTATTGTAGAATTGGAAAGCAAAACTCAGAGAAGGAACACTTGCTATCATAATTTCATTCCTAATGGTGAGAACTAGGGAGAGTGGAATGAGCTCCCTCAGAAGGTAATATGTTCCTTCTATCTGGAGGCTTTAGTTGGAGGCAACACATTTAGGTGTGTTACAGAAAAAAATATTTTTTTTGTCCAGGTTGATCCAGATGGCCTCTTATGCCTCAGACATTTTGTGACATCCTTAATGAAGCTTTAAGACCCCATGTAACCATCAATCCCCCACAAATGAGATTCTTCATCTTGTTTAACTCTGTAAATGCTATAGATGACTTGCTATCAAATGCCCCATCATTGACAGAGTTTAGATAACAGAACCCTAGGACTGATCATTATAATTGTTTTTCTCTGACTTAGCAATGTTTCCCCAAAGTCTATGTCTTTGATAACAATCTACATACCCTCATCTCCTTCTTGGGAATATCGTTCCAGGATTCAAATTAGGAAAATACTCTAAATACATAAAATATAAAAATCAGACCCTTCTTATTCTCTTGAACCAATAAAGACCAGGTGCTTTGCAGCTATTCTAGCTTGCTTACAGTAAGACATATCCTAATCATCCCAACCCCTTCTCTTCCACCCAGTGCCTCTTATATAATAACTCTTTTTTTATCATGTTATAGATATAAAAAGATAATTGGACTTAACTAGATGGCTTCTGAAGTTTCCCTCCAACTGAGGTTCTGTGATTTATTTATTTTTTTCAATTAAAATGTATTTGTTTATTTTAACTTAAGTGCAAACTAGAAAAAAGAAAAAAGAAAAAGAAAAAATTGTCATGTGCACAGCAGAACATAGGAGAGGATTCAAAATATGAAATGACAAATTTCCATTTCAACAAAGTATACATATTAAATACTAAGCATTGTATTCAGTTATCCATCTTTTTTTTTTTTGCTTCCTTGTAGGATTTATTTCAATTTCTGATATGCAATTTTTGCTTTACTTTTTTCCCCTCTCCTTCCCTTCCCCCTCCTGCTTAAGCAGTGTATTTATTACACATATATACATATGTATTCATATGTACATATATCTATATATATATCTATCTATATATATACATACATCTATCTAAGGCTATACCGAGTTTGTTATCCTATGTTTCTCTGAAGATGGATAACAGCATTTTCTGTGATCTATTTAAATAATAGTTCAGCTTCTTCACTATCCTTAGCTCTCAGACTAAAGGGCAGGAGCAGTGCTGTTTCTCCCTTTGATATCATTTGTTCATGCATACATACAGATATCAAAAAATCTTGAGTTCCTACTATATTCAAAACATGAGTACTAAAAGGAAAACAAAGAAAACTAATGATTAAGCTCAGCCCTCCAGAAGTTTATAGTATAGTAGAAAGGGGTCAGAGGGAAAACACGACCATGTACAATTATGAAAAATTACACAACAAAATATACTATACTATATAACACACTATTGTAATTTCTACAGTTAATATACTATATAATATATGTCTGTAATTTATATAGCTAATATGCTATCCAGGACAATAATACATATAATCAGAGGGCAAAAACAGAACAGTTAGTAAAGATCACGTGAGATCTAGGGAGGGAAGACCATTTTTCATCTCTTAAGATTTTGTGGTCACATTTCAATGAGGTCTGAGATATAAAAGCAGGATATACATAAAGCAGGGTAAGCAGGTCAGTGTGACAGGAGTGCTCAGCACAGGGAATTGAGTTGTGTGAGATAGGGAGACATCAGTTTGTGGAGGAGTTTAAATGTCAGGCTAAGGACTAGTGTTCAGAGCTAAAATTGCTTGAAAATCCATATGTTTTTTTTTTTTTTTTTGTATCATTGTCAATTTTTGGAAGGTGTTAGCTCACTCAGGCACGTTTCCTTTAGGTATCCGGGTGGAGCCTCAATAGATCTGTAAAGGGCACCTCCATTTTAAAATGATCTGAACACATGAGGAAGCCCTTGAATCAGAAAAGAAAATACCTAATGACCAAGTTAGCTGAGAGGCTGTCGCTGAGCTCTGTCGGAAGACCCAAATTGAAGGATTGTGTTTACACATTTGTAGCCTAGGAGCTGCTCTGTAATTTCTCTCTTGGTTCAAATGATAAAGCTGTTTTGTTCCCTAGCCTGACAATCGAACGCAAGAGAAACGTTTGAGAAGATATCTTTCTTCCATGCAAACTCTGTAAAAATATTTTCTTTGCAGTTGAAAATTTAGCAATTCGGTACCACGTCTGGGGCAGAGAATTGTAATTTGATCTGTAGTAAAAGAGGCAGATCCAAACCTGTCATGCAGGCTTGAAGATGCTCATTGAAAATCGTTTACATATTAGTTGGCTCACAGATGGGCCGGCTCATTTGCCAGCTTGTTTGGCAAACACTTTCAGGTGGCAAGGGGATTTCTCCCTTGGAGGGACTGGAAGAATGCAGAATCAGGGAAGAGAAACAGCTTGACAATGTCTCTTCTGTTAGCTAATTCAATTCAATTTAACAAACATTTATTAAATGTCTATGATACGCAACACACTGTGGCAGGCTCTGAGGATACAAAAATGAAAAACTCCAGAGCATCTGGTATTATCGAACTTCTCTTCTATTGAGGGGGTTTAAAAAGTGTACACACACACACACACATACACACACACACACACACACACACATGTCAAGTAACTGGAGAAGGGAGAGGGTATCACATCCTGGGAGGCAGGGCAGGATTGGGAAAGCTGTGTGGAGGATGTGCCAGCTTGGTTAAGATTTGAAGGAAGACAAGAAGGATTCTGAAACGTGGAGGTAAAGAAGAAGAGCTTTATAGACCCACAGAAAAGTTGGTCAAAAGAAATGGAGAGAGTAAATGTATGATTAAGGAGAGGTTAGGTTAGCTTAGCTGAAGTGTTGGGAAATAATGTGAAATAAGGCTTCCAACCAGATAGGGGAGATCGTATTTTATCTCAGAGATAAGAGGAAGTCAGGGGAGTGGTAAGATCTCACTTTATACCCAAGGAAGATAAATTAGAGAGAAGAGATCCTGGGTAAAATCTGCTTGTACTACATATCTTATAAGGTTTTTGCCGAAATTAAATGGCATGGAGTCTATTTTTCATTGTTTGAATAAAGCAGTGGTGTTTTCCTGTGACATTTGGTAGTCAAGAAGACAATCTCTATCCTTGACATTGACTAGCAGAGGATAATGGCAAAAAGAATAGCTTTTCTAGTAAGGGACACATCAAATTCTTGGTATAATCAAAATTGGATATCACCCATGATATGTTAATTGCTTAAAATTGTAGACAATTTTAAATGGCTTTTTGCCATGCTGGTACCTCAAAATCTTAAACCTGAATGTGAGGTATTTGTGTTCAGGGGAAAAATAAGGGTATGAGTTGAAAGAAAAGAGCAAGAGAGAATTATAAGCAAAATCTTATTAGGCTTAAAATCCACCCCCACCCCCCAAATCTAGTGTTATTTATAACACTTTTGCTTTATCTCTGTAATTAAAGAAACCTTTCATACACACATATTTACTTATTTACTCATTCGTCTATCAAATTATTTGATTATTTGTGAAAGTGTTAAGATGGGATATTTCCCTCTAAGAAATTCTTTGATTATGACCTCAATTTTTTACTCTCTTATCTCATTATTTTCTTTATTGCTTATTGGATCATAATTTTATGAGTTGAAAGGACCTTAGAAGTAATCTAGTTTAGTCTAATCTATGTAAGAAACTATATACAAAAATGAAATACCTTATCCATATTCAGTATTAAAACTAAGGCATGAATCCATGTCTTCCAGTACTAAATCTAGTGTTTTTTGACATTCACATTATATTTTCTCTGTTTGAAATTTTTCTTCAAGTCCCAATTGTGAGATCATATTTTAGTACACAGTAGTGTACAAAGAATATATTTCCTATTTCTATTCTTCATCGTTCAATGTTTATTTTTCATTCAATGAGTATTTTTAAAATACTCTAATATAAGATCAACATGTATAAGCCTAACAATTAGAATTCAGGATTTGTCAGATGTCTATCATAAAAAATTTTTAGATTGACATTATATTCAGGTGTTTAATTTGTTTTTGTTTGTCTTTTAGATTTGTCTAGGTCTAAAAGGATACGATGGAGTCTCCACAAATTGTTTTATTACCATTTTCTCTCTTGAGTCTCTACCAAAGAGACTCAGTCTCTTTGACTGTTTACAAAGTCTGTATGCTGTATTCTATCTGCTATATATGTATTTAATGATCTTGATAGTTTCATTCTCAGTAGTGATGTATAATGTAATTTCTATACTTTTCTAGGTTGTAAACTGGGGAAAAGTGTTGGATTTAAAGTGAAGAACTGAGTTCCAATTCCATCTCAGACTCTTATTAGCTACTTACTTATATAGCTTATTATGTGACAAATAACTTTTTCTCAACTGTAAAATAGGAATAATAATAGTACTTACCTCATAGGGTAATTGTGAATATTAAAGGGACATTCTAATCCTAGTTATTATCTTTCTTTAATTCTACCTATTTTTGCTTTTGCCTTATTTAAGATGATGATTGCTACTACTTTGAATTTACCTAAACCATAATAAAATCTGCTCTAACCTCTCACTTTAACTCTGTATGAATCTTTATGCTTAAAGTGTGTTTCTTGTAAACAATATAATATTGGCCCTTATTTTAAAATCCTCCATCATTTTATAAGTGTTTATTTCCTTCAAATTAATGGTTATAATTGTTACATTTATTTTCCTCTCCACCATGTCCTATTATATTTTCTTGATTTGATCTCCAGTTTTCTCTTCCCCTTTACAAGTAAAAAAAATGGAGAAACAATGGAAATAAAATCAACACTAGTTTTAAGCTCTTTGATCCTAATGCTTTCCTTCTCCCCTTTCACATATTCCCAAGCCCACTTCTTAGATCATGTAATATTCCTTCTTTTATTATTGACTTCATAATCAAATATCTGTAACTGAAGTTTGTTTTGCTAATTTTGTTTGTGGCTATTTTTATTTCATTTCTATTTTCATTCTTAACACTCTCCCCTACCCCTTTCCTCCTCTGAATTCTTCCTATCAAGTTTTTAATTTTCCTTATTGTATATCTATATTATACTGTCCCTTTATTCCCAATCATCTTGGGCTAAGACAAAGGTTCAAGAGATACTCATCCTATTCTGGTGCTTGTATAATTTTCTCCTGTAGTACCTTAATTACATGAAAGAATAAATTATCACCTCCTTCTTACACAGTTTACATCTTATTTTCTCCTTTTTCTCTCTTAAACTAACAAAAAATATCTCCAGACGCTGAGTTTTTCTTTGTCCCTTCTTTAATACTTGAGTATAGTAGGATTCTAAAGGAATAGTAATCTCTTCCCTTTTAGCAGAGTAATCTCCCCTTCCCTTTTAGCAGAAAAACACTTGATTACTATTTAGTCCTTCTAAGTGGTTCACATCTATTAACTTTTCAAAGATTTTCACCAACTATAATTTGCTGTTGTTTTTAACAAGTTATGCTTAGAAATTACTGTTAAAGGTTCATCTTCCCCCATCAGTTTATGCTTAGGTTTGCAGCAACTGTTACTATAAGCTCTAGGTTCTTTTGATTTCCTTTTCATCTTCCTTTCTTGTATGTGTGTGTGTGTGTGTGTGTGTATCCATACATACCTATATATGCATACACACTCACAGTTTTGTGCACACATAAAAGAAAGGGTAGGTGGGACAGTGAACCAGTGAAACCAGATCCCTTTCTTTCAAGATATTGAATTTTTTTTTGACCTGGAAATTCTGGAACTTGGCGATCCTATTTCTGAGTATGTTGTATTTGGAGTTTTATTCAAATTTAATTGACTCTCGGGTTCTTCTAGTCCTAGACAGCTTTCTGTTATGTCTTTTTCAAGTACCGTATGAAGTGTTTTTTTTGTTTTACCTTCACTTTTAAGGGAGCTCAATGATGTTTAACTTTCTCTCATTCTGTTTTCCATATCATTTTGTAGATACCTCACAACTTCCACTTATTTTTTCCCTTTTGAATTTATTCTACTACTTTTTTTTTTCAGGCTACTTACCAGTGGTGGCCTTTCCAACTTCTTATCCAAGCTCTTTGTTCTCCTGCCAAGTTTTTTTTTTTTTTTTCAACAGCTCTAATTTTATCTCTTTATCTCTTACTTCTATTCTTCTTTCATTTCCTTTAGCAAACTTTCTCTTTATCAGGCTATTCTATTAATTTCTTGAGCTGTTACTTGCTGAAATTTTTTTCTTTGGGTCTTTCTTAATTCATAATATTTCCTCAAATACATTAGGGATTATCTTCTATTTGTCTTTAATCTTTCCACAAAGAATAACTGGCAAAATTCCTGGTGCTTTTCCCCAAAATTTCCCTAAGATCTTAATTCCCCAAATTATTCTTACTTTGTTTCCTAACCGAGGGACATTGGTTTTACTGGAGTGCTACAAGCACCCACAGGGAACTCACAGTCCCTTGCCTACAACAGGGCAACCTAATGAGCCTGGCTGATGATACAGCTTCTTCCTAGCAGTACCTGTGTGGAATATGGGGCACTGCTAATGTTCTTGGATGGGGATGTTGGTCTGCTGTTGCTATTGCTGTGCCCTATCCCTCCCACGGCACTATGTTGGGCGCCAAACTGGGATTTTGGTAGTTTTGACCTTCTGCTTCTGCTGCTATTAGTCCTGGGCTAAGATGCTGAGCCAGGGTTGTTCCCTTAGCAGGATGAGGCTATTCACCCAACTCTTGCCTCTCCAACACAATCCTGGGGGAAATACAGCAGCAGAATTATATTGTTTGGATTGCTCCCTCTTCCTAAGTCCAGACCCTGCCATCCTCCTCAGCCATAGTTTTTTGGAATATTGCTGCCCTTAACAATCATAACCAAAGAATGTCAGAGCTAAGAGATTCCTTAGAAGCCATCTAGTATACAGAAGAGGAAACTGATAAACACAAAAAAAATCACTTGTTCAAGGTCATACAGGAAGTTAGAGCCAGGACTAAAAATGTTGCTTCTGGATACTGTACTTCCGTGTGGTTTCCTCCCTTACCCATATTGCCAGGATGTCCCATCTGTTATAGGCCCTCATCAGAGTCCACAAATATTGTTCATATCCTGCCATTTTACACGTGAGAAAACCATAGTTTTAGAATTTTGTTATGAAGATTAAGTACTGAATTGTCTTCATTGATTCTGAACTTCTTTTTTTTTTTCTTGTAATTAAGAATTGGCTTATGGGACTGTTTAGGGAAAATGGAAGAATTGCAGCTAATTTGTGATGCTTGGACAATCTTGCTTAGGTTGCTAGGTTTTAGCTTGTTAATGACAACTGAGTTGTCATTATTATATTATTTATTATATTATATATTATTCAGGGAAAGACAAAAGAAAAAAAGTTTAAATATGTCTATGGGCTCATCAGCAGATGTCATGAAAAAATCTCTCTCTAACATTTCTCCTCTTTTTTGTTTTCAAAAAGGAAAGTAGCATTTGGGATTTAAAAGAAAAGCCTAATGCATTTGTAATGACATTCCTTCATTGACTTCCACTGGGAAGACACTGTACAAATATTATTTATTCATATCACTTGGGTTCATTTGGGGAAAATGGGAGGCAATTATAATTTCTCAGAGATTTTTGCCAGGTTTTTATAACTTAAATTTAAATATAAACATGATTAATTATTTACCACTGGGATTTCAATGGTAATATCTTCTTATACTACAATCACCCTTTGCACTGTAAGTTATAGGTTTGAAAGATGGACATGTCTCAAAAAATTATGTGACCTGTGCCTTCATCAGCATGGATTTATTTTCTTCAATTAAAATCTTTGGTTTTTGTTTTGCTGAATAGTTCCTGTTGTTCTATAGGCTAAATAAATTGAATTAAATGCATAGAACTTCTGTCTGATTTTAAAATTTCATCTGAAATTCTCTGAAATTTCATCAGTCTCTGGACATTAAAGAAGCACGCAAATGCAGAGTTGGAATATTTTAGTTGGGTGAGTTTTCTAAAAGAGATTTAGGAAATCTCTTATTCATTTTCAGCCCTTTGTGACCCCATTTAGGGCTTTCTTGGAAAATGTTTTGCCATTTCCTTCCCCAACTCATTTTACAGAAAAGGAACCTGAGATAAACAGGGTTAAGTGACTTACCCAGGATCACACAGGTACTAAGTATCTGAGATTTGAATCCAGGAAGATGAGTGTTCCTGACTCCTCCCACTGTACCAACTAGCTGCCCAAAGTTGGAAAAAAAAGGAAAAGAAATGGTGATGTCATATTGCAGCAGTTTTCTTCTGCTGTTCTACATGAAGCTTGAGACACCAAAGATTTCTCTTGCTCTGCAATCTTTTGGTAACAGAGGTAGCATCCACCATATAAACACATCCTTGAATTGAAAATCAATAAAGTGCACATCCTTCTAGTTTCTTACCTCTCCCAGACTAAATCAGTGAGGGCATTTCCTGACCTAACAGGGATTTGAAAGGTGGAGGTGCAGGTGAGGAGATTCAACACCTTTTATGTGCATTTGGTTGTCAAATCTTATCTCCTGGTTTTCCAGAGTTGGAAGAGATGTGCATTAAGACAGTGGTCCTGGGCTGGGGAAAGGGGCTTGTGAGTTAGGAACTGGAGTAAGGGACATGACTTGGAGCAGAGATTATATCTGTTCTATTTTTAATGTCTGTATTGTTTGATGCTTTCTTGACATCACAACTGTGGTTTTTCTAAGCAAGTGGCTTCTGTGTTACTCATTATGTTGACTTATTAAATACTTACAGGGATCAACCACTTGATGCTGATGCTCTTGACAGTGACATTTTGTATGTTGCCTTTTTTTAATGTGGCCCTTCTTCCTGCCAGAGACCATTGAAATTATGCTTCTGATGACCATTCCCCTCAGTTCTCCCGAATATAACTTGTATTGTTTTTTAGTTGCTCGGTTATATCTGACTCTCCAGGTCCCTGTAGATAGTAGAGCAATTGGCCCTTTCCTTTTCCAGTGGATTGAAACAGCAGCTAAGTGGCTTGCCCAAGTTCACATAGCTGTATTTGAATTTAGATCTTCCTGATTCCAGACCCAGCATTCTATCCACTGAGTTCCTTAGCTTCCCTGGGTATAATTTTACTAGCCCATAATTCTCATAATATCTTCATGTTGAATTTCACACAGGTATGAAGTCCAGTCACATCTAATGAATTTGCTAGTCATCTGGAACAGACTCTATTTCACATGGATAAAATATCAATAAGATACTTTCTTTGCATACAAATTAGAAAACCCAATATATTCATTACTTCTTTATGGCCCTCTATTTATCCACTAACTGCATCATCCATATATATTATCAACATAATATAAAAGTATAATATAAAATATTTTTGAAGTATAGTATAAAAATATAGCAAAATCAGTTACAGATTACTACCAAAATTGCTAGATTTAATTTAGCTTAATATTGAGTTTTGTGCTGCCACATTGGGCAACTCATTGCACCAGTAATAATAACAATACATTTATATAGTGCTTACTATGTGCCAGGAAGTATGCTAACTACTTTAGAATTATTATCCCTTTCGACCAATACTAGGACTTAGGTGCTATTATTACTCCTACTTGATAGACTCAAGCAAGTATTAAAAAAGTGAAGTGATTTGTCCAGGATTATGTCGCTAATAAATGTCTGAAGTCTGATTTTGTTATGGGCCAGAACTCTGAACGTGAAGCAAAGGATTCTTACAAGGTGCTAACTCGGTGGAATTGATAAGACAATGGTTGTTTAGCATGGTGCTTAAAAATTCTCTAGTTCAGGACATGTACTTAGTACTTAATATAATTCCACAAGATTCACACCTATGATAAGAGAGCACATAAGCTCAGACAAACTCAGTCAGAGACAGAGGCCAGAGAAGACAGAGGACTGGAGGCAGACAGATTCATTCCATCTTCCACCTTTGTGTGGCTGGAGGCTGAAGCACAAACCTTTGGATGCAGAGAGATTTAGAGGGCAGAGAAGCCAGGCGCGAGCTCAAGCTCTCTGAACCAAGGACAGAGGAAGACCTCCAGAAAACTACCTGAGCCCCAAGTGAAGGAGACAGGACTTTGAAGAACACAATAAAGGATTTGACTTCAACCCCTGGCTGCACTTGTGGTGATTACTGAACTGAAACGAAGGCGGCTCCCAGAGATCCCAAGAAAACCGAACCAGAGAACGTTATGTGATTTGAACTCATTTTTTCCTTACTTCAGGCTTAGTGCTCTATCCACTATACTACCCAGATATCCCTAATTACTTCTTATCAAGATAAATTCCTGTTTATCATTGTCATTATCATTATATGTTTATCACACATTGTCAATATGTGCAACTGTTTTTCAAACTCATCTGAAATATCCAGTCAAGCATATTATCGCCTTTTATAGTCAAAGTAATTATTCAAAAACAAATGAACCATAATGTTCCTGAGCAGGGGGAGGGAAGGATGAAAGGAGGAAGGAAAGAAGAGATAAATGATACACAACGCTTAAATGTCAGCTCTTTGTAATTTGTCAGAGCCCAGGATGTACTAATGAAAAGTCAGGCAGTACCTGTATTTAAAATTCATTTACATGATTTATGAAGGCAGAATTTACCTAGTCAATTATTAACTCAGAGTTAAAAGCTTAGGGATCCTGTTCCTCTTTTTGCTCTTAGTTATTTTAATGGATTCATCAGTGAGAACTCTTTTGTCATTGCTGATCAATGCTGATCTATCCTATCTTCTATGTAATTCTTTTTCCATGTAGTTCTATAAATCCACCATTGTATATTCAGTCGATATTTTAGAAGCCTCTCTTTCGTACTTTTGATATATTGAAACGACACTTGAGTTGTCAATCCATATTACTTTCGGCTAGAACTCAATATTACAATCTCTCCTTTATTTCTCTTTCTTTATCTCTGTCTCTGGATTTCTCTTTGTCTCAGTCTCTCTAACCCCTTCTCCCCTAATTCCCTAAAACAAAAGCAGACAATACATTTTTGAACTGCCTTAAATGCCATTTTAATTATTCACAAAGTGGAGGAAGAGATGAATGGAACCGATATTTTGGACTTGGTTCTAACAAGCTCTAACAAGTATTAGTTGTTGAAGTAAAAAAAGGTGGGATTCGTGGAAGGAAATGATCACCTCTACCTAATTTGAATTCAGCCATGTGGAAAAATTGGGGAGCGAGTTTCTAGTCCTGATAATTTAAAGGTTAGTTCATTGTGATGATGAAAAATTTTCTAACTGGCTACAGAGCCCCAAGATCTAAAAACTAAGAAGCTGTTAAACCGTGATATACATGACCTGCCAATTTCCAGTCTCCTTTCTTGGCCCTGGCAAGTAGGGATGGCTACTCTAGGCTAAACGAGTAGAACAGAAGCAGCTGGCTGAATTCTCCCATCACATCACCATGGTTCTTGATTGTGTGACATTTCTCTATTGCTCTTATTCTTTCCTTGATCTTATCCTAGCAATTCCAAGATTGGAGTGTCCAGGTAACCTGGTATGTTCTGGAGAACTAGAGGAGCCTTTAAAGGTCCTGTTGAATCTGATAGCAGAAAAACCTGCTGGTAGCTAGTAGCTGTAAACTCCTGGAATCCAGGAGTTGGCCAAGAAGCTGGAATGGGACATACTGTAAAATCTGGAGAGAATTGAGAAGCATCAGGGAAGTAGTCTAGCCTAACAGAAGAGAGCCTCAAAAGAGGTAGCCTGGCTCAGTAGTTAATGTTCTTGTGAAACAGAATTGCCATGATCTACACAGAGCCAGGGTAGGTGGGCCAGACTAGTCTGTACCACTGATTCCATGCCTCACAACAAATTTCATGAGGACTCCACAAAGAGAGAAAAAAGACTTTCCAGAATCTAGAACTTGCCAAGTGTGTCTCACTAGGATTGTACTTCATGCTTGAATTCAATTAAATCCAAGTTAAATGGGTACAGGGTGATAGTGGTAGGGTATCCCTAATAGGCAGGGAAATTTTGTTTCAACTGTTCTTGTTATACTTTTTTTTGTAAATAATTTTCTTAAAAGATAACTAATGATTGATAATCGATAAATGATTTAATATAATACAACATAACATATCATAATATGATATAATGATGGCTGTTACAGAACTAGTACTAGAAATCCCAGACCTTTCAAGGTTACCTCTGCCCCCTAAATAAAGGATACTAATAAGTCACTCTCTGTGGGCCCTAAATTGAGAGTTTGAGCGCCTGATTGGGGTAATAGCCTCAGAGGTGGTGCTAAACTGGCTTTCATTAGCCAACCTCCCTATTACAATTACTATGCTATGCTTCTGAATAATACTCTCAGATCTCTTCTATTGGAATTATTTTCTAGTCATTACTTGTCTATTCCTTATTTGTGAAGTGTATCTCTTTGAATATAGAAACTTATACTTTTAAAACAATTTTATTAAATTTATTCTTACTTGGCCCAAACTATTCTCTATGAATAAAATTTGCAGAACAGTAGTTAATCTACATTGTTTGGAGTTTTCTCGTACAGTTTACTACAATGAAGTTATATGTAAGCATAGTGAATTTTTTTTTGTATAAAGGCTTAAATAAAGGCATGGATGATATGTTCATATGATTTGCAGGTGATATAAAGCTTGGAGGAATAGTTAACATACTAGATGAGAGAGTAAGGATCCAAAAGAATCTTGACAGACGAGGTCGTCAGGAAAAATATAACAAGATGTAATTCATTGGGGATAAAAGTAAAGTTTTCTACTGGGGGTAAAAAAAAAAATTAGCTTCACATATAAAATGGAAGAATGATTAGATTGCATTTTACCTGAAATAATCTGGGGATTTTATTGGCTCAGAAGTTCAGTATGAATCAGTAGTGTGATATAATGCAGGACTTCTTAAACTTTTTCCACTCACAATTCCTTTTTGCCTGAAAAATTTTTATGTGACCCCAGGCATATAAGTATATAAAATAGGTAAACAAATCAAACATTTACTGATAAGAAATCATAATTTCATCATCTTCCCATTCAGTTGTGAGACCTCATATGAGGTCATGGCCCACAGTTTAAGAAGCTGGGATACAGGGAAAAAAAAAAAAAGAAGCTGGGATACAATAGACAAAAGGGGATCTTGTACTGCTTAAAACATTGCTTCAGGTACTCATTGTGTTCATCTCTTCCAAACTAGTCTGGGATGTTAAATGAAAAACTCAAGACTTCCTAATTCTAAGTCTGGTATACTGTTCACTATACTACTATTTCCAATATGCTGAAAGATAACTGAAGAAATCACAGACTCATGCTAATTAGGTTAAGCATAAATTCACAGTATTCAACTTCAAGTGAACCATATTCCCATCATAACTACTCTCACCTGGCTTTGCTTTCCCCTCTCTCCACTTCATATTCATTCTGACTTTCTCCTTAAAGGAAATTCTTATACTCGGGCATCTATATAAATGTTCACGATGTACCATTTTTTATATAGGTTATAAGATCTCAAGAATGGGGACCTATTTAGTTTCTTCAGATCACATTATATATATTTGAAATTATTAATAAAACCAATCCCAATTATTTCTGAAAACTTATTACAAGTGGGAAATAAATAATTAACTATTATCTAGATTTAGGTTTAAGTTTTGATGAGAAGAAAGTAATTGTCAATAGAAAGATATAAGAAAAAATAGCTATTTAAAGCTCTATGCTTGTTGGGAAATTGGTACCAATACAAAATGGAAATAATTGTTTTTATTCTCTGCTATGTTTCTTGTCATTGTCAATAAGTACTAGCCTGGGATTGACAGGAAAAGAAAATAGCAGCTAAACTCTAGCTCCCAAATTATCAAATTAGTTTGGTATAAAGTATTTATATAAAATATAAAAAATCGTTGACAATTTTTTGGCTCTTTTTCTTTCTCAGTTTTTGAAACCATTATTAAAATGTAAAATTATTTAAATGAAATTAAAGACACTTTAAGTTGTTTGTTTAGTTGTCTCACAGTAGTATGTCAAAGAATATTACTATTCCTAATATCGTAGTAAGGAAAGAAACTGAATTTTTACAGAAAAAATACATCAGAAATTGCAGTTGAAATAGCATAGAGATTTTTTAACCAAATTTTGTAATTTATATAAATAATTTATGACAGGACCAGATCTGATTTAATATGCACAATAACCTTTATGAGAATGTCAGTATTATTGTGAATATTTCAAACAAAATTCATAATACCTTGCCTTAAAGCTTTCAAGTGCTTTATTAAAATGTGTTGAGCTAAATTCCTCGTTTAAAACACAGAATATGAAGGTATAAATATTTATAAAGTAAATCATAAATACTCTAATATGCAAAAATCTCACTCAGTAAAAGTTTGCTTTGCTAAGAATAGCCTATAGTTGTGGACTAAGTTGATGAAATACTGTTTTTACTTTGGATCATTGTAAACAAGAATGGTTCCATTAGTAAAGTACGATTGATTTCCTCTTTATTTTATGACATTAAGAAATGCATTATGTCCATTAAATGAAACTATGAGCATCAACTTTATATTTTAATCTGAACTAAGTATCACAAAGTGTATGTTATTTGTATGTCTTTCTTCATCAATGAACTTTATCACATAAGCTTTAAGGATTGAATCAGAATTAAATATAATAGGAGAAGAAGAAGCAAAAATTAGTAAAGAAGGCCAATGAAACTATGAACAGATTGTCAAAAAGATTAAACATCTTTAATTTGAGAAGTGAAGGAGGAAAGTTAAAAATTTTAGGTGCTAGAAAATTGTAATTTGATAATTATTGGGCTTTAACATGTCTAACATGTAATTATCTTGATTCCTTCAGTCATTATGATATTTTATACAGTTAATAATTGACATTTTAATAGCATCTTTAAATTTTTAAACAGCTTTATAAACATTATCTTATCTTAGCTCCACTATAAATCTGTTCAGTAGGTGGTATAAGAATTACCCCCATTTTACAGATGAGGCAGCTGAGGCTGGGATGTTAAATGATTTGAACCAAAAACTTCCTGATTTCAAGTCTGGTATACTGTTTGATCCACTAATATACCTCTTTGCATTATGTGAAATTACATATAATTTATGTGTCATCATGCATTGATATTGTAGTTCACATGTTTTAGCTTAGGGGGGACTTTTTTGTATGTCCTTGAAAGATACCTTCATGTTGAGCAGAGGTACCAGAAATGTGGCCTCTGGGCCACGTGTGACCTCAGATACTCTCTAGTATCCCAAATCAGGGGAAAATGTAATTGGGAAATAGTTAACAAATCAAACACTGATTCAGCACTTAGGCACTGGGGATGCAAAGACAAAATGGAAACAATCCTCAGTGAGCTTACATTTTATCAGGAGAAATAAGATGTATCTAAAGAGGTATAGAAAAATAAATGTCAAATAAGTTTAAAAAAAATTAATGGAGGGAAGCATTACTATCTGGGTGAGTGAATCCAATCCAATCCGATAAACATTTATTAAACCCCTATATTCCAGGCACTGTACTGAGTGCTGGGGACACAATTAATAAAAAGAAAGATAAACCTTTCCCTAATGAAGTTCAATCTAACAAGGGGAAAAAACACAGAAAGAGGAAGAAAACATTTTAATTGCTTTTAAAATATGAAATTAAATAAAAAATAATTAACTAAAAATTAATTTAAGCCTCCAAAGAGGACATAATTCACAATCATCTTTCTGGAAAAAAAAATCCCCAAGAATGAAATAATCTTTTAAAAAACCCAAACCCTTAACAAACCAGACACAAAACAAAGCTAAGTTGTATGATTTCATATTGTGGAGGGGACACCAGCTGGCCCAAGGACAAATCAGGCCCAAATAGCTCTAAGGGCTGAGTACAGAGCTCTGATTGACAAAGGTAGCATGGGCAGGGGAGAACCAGTAAGAAGTAGGGTCCTGACCCAAGACTGTAGGACTTCCAGCTCTTCTCTCGGGGCCAGGCTGCTCATTAATACAGAGGGTCTGGTACAAGTAAGAGTATATCTTAGGTACTGCTTACAATATGCCTTGAAAGCCTTGGTTATCCATCCCCAAAGCTGCATTCCCCTCCTGTTAGCCGGAGTATTCATATGGACTCTCCAGCTGGTAGGAGGAAGAGCCAAATGATACCCACAGGGACATCTTGTTTGGTGGAATTGAAACTAGGTAGAGCAGCAAATGCGGAGAGAGTGAGCAAAAATGCAGTTTCTTCCCTGTATTAAAAAAAAAAAAAAAAAAAAAAAAAAAAAAAAAAAGGTTTGGAAGGAGTTTGGTCCTCCATTCTCCAGCCAAATCAAAAGGAGAGAGGAAGTTAAGGGAGATGGAATTAGTCAAGCCTTGAATTAAGCCCCTAGTGGGGAGATTAGGGATGATGTGCTTAACCTGGGAGGGCCATCTTGTTCCATGGAGATGAAACCCATGTTCCATGGGCTGAGCAACAGATGTAGAATAAAGAACAAACTGGAGAGTGGATAAGAAAAAGCTTCTTATCAAAGGTGCTTCTTGGTGTGAGTTTTGAAGGAAAATTGAGTTTTAAAGAGATGGAACTGAAGAGGGGTGTATTCCAGACATGGGGGGAGAAAGCCAAATGCAAAGACCCAGAGATGAGGGGACATGGAGTGAAAGATGAGCTCTGTTTTTGAGCACATTGATCGGCAGTTGTCAAGAAGATTTGTTTGTACGGCAAGTGGTCACAGTTGGGACGAAGCAGTTTGTTGGTGCTTTTGCTTAACCAGAATTATTATACAAAGACACCAGAAAGCTGTTGTTTTTCATTTTCGTTTTTCCCCAAGAGCTCAGACTATGTCACTAGTATCTTGTTTAGGAATGGTTTAGGCAAAAATAGAATTAGACATTTTCATCTGCTGATTAACCAATGGTTAAACAATTAATGGTTAATACATCTGGGGATTCTTTGGGGTCTGAAGTGTTTGGTTTCAAGTAGAACTCTTGGAATTAAAAGCTGACTGGTATGTGTCTATGGAACATGACTTCATATATGAAGGGCTATGGTTATAAAAACTTATGAAAAAGTTTTATGATCTATGAATGAGTCAAAAAACACATCTATTCAATTTTTATCATTTTTCTATAATAGATGGGAAGATATTTTCCCTTTCATCTTTCTCTTAACAACAGTCAAGAGAGACTAAATAATATCTCCCTTAATATATATATATATATATATATATATATATATATATAAGAGAAAGAAAGAATTTGGGAATTTCTTTGGTACTAATGTTTGTTCATTTAAAATTTTCTCTTTTGTTTTCTTCCTTTTAATAAATTTTCAATAGAATTGTGAGCTGTTGTGCTTGGAAGTTAGGGATCCCTTTTAGAACACTGTGGGAATATTTTTGCATATGTCTGTTTTTCTGGATGGGTTTATGAGTCAAGAGAGAGGAAATGCTCCAAGGTGTGCATTAGGACCCTCTACATTATTAATGTTTAACTTAAGTACAAAAGTATTTGTTCTCAAAAATATGTTTATCTTTCTGTATTTTTATGAGCCAGTTGCTTTTCTAATCTTTTTTATGAGTTTGGATTACATTTCTCTCAGCACTGCTTGCAACAACATCTTGGGAGGAAAGGGAGGAAGAAAGAAAGGAAGATTCTGTAGTGACAGCTTTTAGCAACAACTACACATCAATATGCTTTCCCCATCTGAAATCGAGTCAGCTACATATGGTGGTTGCCATAGAACCCTTAAGTCTTCATCAGTCCTTGTCTGCAAGCTGACTATGATTGATGCTGTCTCATCAGCTGGAAATTGAACACTCTCCCCTTCCTGATTAGTCCCTAGATCTGGCTTGATCCAAATCTGCTGGAGGTCTTGTCTCTGCTAAAAGCAGGATAGATGAGAGATTTCTGACTTGCCTTAATGATAATTACATCCTTCAGACAGAGGAGAAAGCAATAAAAGTTGCTGATATCCTGGACACGACTATGGAAGAACCAGAGAAATAGGGGGCAAAAGTAGAAGTAACTTTAACCCATGGGAAAAAAAGTAATCATACAATCTTAGAATCAACGATGAGGATTCTGTATGCATGATCCATGCATACTCTAAGGTTTAGGAAAGTAGATTTCATATAGTTCAAAAAATAGATACACTTCTATGGCTGAAAATTCTTCTGGAGAAGTCGAGTCAAAGGAAAAGAAAACTTTCTTGAAAAGTGAATACTGGGGAAACAAGTGCAAATTATTCCAATGAAATAGAAAATGAAGAATAGAATGTAAATACTAGTGTGGTTGCACAATGAAGTTTAAGTTTATAAATAGTCTAAAAATGGCAATTGTTAACACTTATACCCCTTTTCTGCCACTAATACTATCAAAAGTGTTTCTCCCCAAAATTAAACCTTAATTTTTAACAGCAATTCATTTCTCATGATGATACATGGTTACAAATCATAAAATATTAAAATCCTCAAAAAATCTAAATCACAGATCATCTGAAGGACAATGAGTATATGGATGATAGACATTAGTAATCTGTAGCAAATGAATGGAAATTTGCATAAAATATATTACCAATGTGTATGGTCAAGAATATGGACTAAGTCATGATCTCAGACAAAGCAAAAGAAAAAATAGATCTAATTAAAATAATTAATTTAAAGGTACCGCAGATAAAAAAGTGATAATTAAAAAAAAATTTCCATAGCAAGTTTCCTTGATAAAGATCCCATTTTTTTTCAAATATAAAGGAGATCTGAATCAAATTTATAAAAATAAGAACCATTCCTCCAATTGATAGTCAAAGAATCTAAATAGGCAGTTTTCAGAAGAAGAAACCAAAACTATCTATAGGTATATGAAAAAATGTTTGAAAATCACTCAGTGAAAGCCCTCTTCAATAACTCTGTAGTAAATAATAATGATAGCTGACATTTGTGGAGCACTTATTATTGTAGAGAATTCTATAAATGTGACCTCAGTGGGTCTTCACAAATGGTGAGATGCTACAAGCCTTCTTCTCCCGATTTTAGGCCTGGCTTGCTACTGAGGTATAAAGAAATCAGAGGTTTCTCTATATTTTACCTTTTAAGGAATCTTGTATAATTTTGAAAAATAGAAAAGATCCCCCAAGTAGCTGTTTTTCTCTAACAAATAAAATGTTTTCAAAATAATCAACAAACAAAAACACAATGGACACTTGTATGTATTCTTTTCATCTTTCAGTCAGCTGTGTGGAGATACATATTTGATATAAAGGGTCAATAGCTAATGATTTTCTCTTGATTGCCCTTTGAGGTCATTAATAAGGTCTAAGATTTTTGTATGCCTCTGGTATCTTCTACTCCTTCAAATACTTTCTAAGTTGTTTACTTTAACATCCCCACAATTGTGCTGCCGGTGTAGATCTAGATTTATTTTAATTCACTGGGTCTATACAGTTGCTATTCCCATTATTTTTCTCTTTATACATTTCTATTCTTTCTGGAAGTATGAGTGTGTGTATGTATTGCATGTGTACATATGTATATATGCATATACACAATATACACATTACATCTCTATAACTATATTAGAGTTGACATGTAACAACTGCATTTTCCTTGCTATCATAAATTATCTTTGCATATCTTTTGTCTTTACTAAGTTTATTGATTTATTTTTTTTTGTCTTTAGATGCCCTCAGGATTTTACTAAGTTGATTCTCTTACCAAAATTTCTTCTTCCTACTCTCCTCTCCTCTGCTTTCCTTCCTTCCTTTCTTCCTTCCCTCTCTCTCTCATTCTCTCTTTTACCTTCCACCATTCTCTATGTTTTGTGAGGTTATACTGTTCTATAACCTTCTACCTAACCTTCAAATTTTGCAAATGAGTTAAGATCCTAAAACCAATGTTGTCCATGTCTACCATGTCTTTCCACTTAGCAAATCTCTCAAGTCTTTGCTGACTAAAGGGTTTTTGAGCTCTTTTTGTCTTTCATTTTGTTTTTATGTGGATGCTTTTTCTGTCCAGATGCCATTTGTAGCTATAATAGCTTGTTTAATTGGCCATTTTAAAGTTGTTTTAATTTTTTTCTTCTTTTACTAACTTTGATCTTTCCCTTAACAAACTGGTTGTCTAGCTAGCTACTTATACAAACTGTTGATTCTTGAATGATTCCCGTGAAAGTAATGGACCTTTACCTATTCTTTAAAAAGATAATTTAATTTTCATTCTTTCTCAGAGAGAATATTTATGCTATATAGGCATGTGGCTTCCATGAAATATATATATTTTTGAAGTCTCTCATTTCTAATTTCTGATTCCGTCTCTGAATTTTATACACTCCCTTTGCATTGAAGTTGGTGAATATCACAGAATGTGTTGACTTAATGTGAAGTTTCTTACTGAATTCTTCATAAAATTGTTGTTAAGCTAGATGGCACAGTGGATAGAGTACCAACCCTGAAGACAAGAGGACCCGAGTTCAAATTTGGTCTCAGACACTTAACACTTCCTAGCTGTGTGACCCTGGGAAAGTCACTTAACCCCAATTGCCTCAGCAAAAACAAATAAATAAATAAAAATTAAAATAAAAAAATTGTTCTATTATGTTATTTTTTAAAATTTCATTTTTAATTTATGGAATAAAACAAATATTTCTATAATAGTACAATAAAATAGATAATTACATATAAAACTACAAATCTACTATGTATAACTTGCCATTCCTTCCAAATATACAAAATTATCATATAAATTTATTTTTTCTTTCTTTTACCCTAGAGATGACTATTATTAGATCCAAACAGATGAATATATATATATATATATATATATATATATATATATACCTATATATATAGTATGTGTGTATAGATATATACACACATAATATATGTAAAATTTTTCTATATGTACTTCTATTTATCAGTTATTTCTCTGGATGTAGATAGTATATTTCTCCATATGTCCTTTATACTCCCAGACAGTTCTTAAAACAATATGGTTATCACTGTGTACAATGTTCTCTTGGTTCTGTTTATTTTATTCTTCATTATTTCATACAAATCCTTCCATGTTTTTCTAAAGTCATTGAGCCCATCATTTCTCATCACACAGCAGTATTCCATCACAAATATATAGCACAAATGGGCATCCCTGAAATTTCAAGTTCTTTGCCTCCCCAAAGAGAATATAAATACTTGAGGTTCTTTTCTTTATTCTCTAATTATTTTCTGAAATAGACAAAGCAATTGAATTGCTGGATCAAAGTATGTAAGTAGTCTAATAACTCTTTGGGCATATTCCATATTGCTTTCCAAATGGTTGGATCATTTCCACAATCCCACCAACAATGAATTAGTGTCCCAATTTTTCTACATCTTTAATATTTGTCACTTTCCCCTTCCATCATTTTAGCCAATATGGTAGGTATAAAATGACATATGGAAGTTGTTTTAATTTGCAGTTCTCTAATCAATAATGATTTAGAACATTTTTTCATGTGACCATAAATTGTTTTGATTTCTTCATTAGAAAACTGCCTATTCATATCCTTTGACCATCTACCAATTGGTTAATGATTGATTTTTATAGTCGATAAATTTCTTCATAATATTTTATGAGATCATTATCCAATAAACCATCAATACAAAATTTCCCCCCCGTTTTCTGCTTTTCTTCTGATCTTAGCTATATTTCTTTTATTTGCACAGAAACCTTTTAATTTCAGGTAAACAAAATTTTTCATTTTACACTTAATTTTACCCTTCATCTCTTGTTCATTCACAAATTGTTCGCCTAGCCATAAGTCTCAGAAGTAGTATGTTATTTTTTTAAAAAACCATTTCTCTTCATAGCTCAGTTACTTATCTATTCTGATCTTATCTTGGTAAGTGGTGTAAATTTTACTCCCTGTTTTCCTTCTCAGTCTCATTTTTTACCCTATCTCTTTTACCTTATCTTCTCTTACCTTTTTATTCATTTTAACCATTTACTCTCTAAAAGGCCTTATCTATTCACCCCACCCTCTTAATCTTACTCTATATACCCTTCTAAAAACCTATCTCCTATTTTTCTTTATTAGATGTTGCTGTATGGCCTGTAATTATTTGCATAGTGTTATTTTTGCAAGTACTGCAATATGCGATGACATGTTCCATGAAATTATATTTCTCGATAACTAAGATGTATGATAAACTAACACTGCCAACTCTTTGGTTTGCCCCTCAGATAAAGGCCAACGAGAGAGAAATCTTTTCATCTAACATCCAAGCAATTGGATCAAAAAAATTTAAAACCCTCAAGATCTTAAAAAAATTGCATTTTGCTTTGGGTTCCAGAAGCATACAGGTTGTTAGAACAATTATTAATCTGACTCATATTTTTGAATGAATTTTACTACTAAGAATAAGGATTATATAAATGAATTGTTGGCATAATAAAAGAATCCAAATAAAGAACAAAGAAACTTGACCATTAGAACTGAACTAAATTTATTTCTTAAGATTAACTTCTCTTTGAAAGGAATCACATTTTCAGGTATAATTAACAAAATTCCTTGATACAACTTTCTGTGCCTTATCCAAAGAATAATAGCCAGCATTATATAATATTTAAGGCTTTCAAAGTGTTTTGAATCTCATTTTATGCTCACAATAAGCTGGAAGGGGTGAGGAAATTTAGGAAGACCTAGGGCAAGAAGGCAAGGTCACCTATGCAGTCAACTCAGGTCTTCCCAACTCCATCTCATTAGGACTGAGTGCATTGAAAATTGGACTCACTTGTCCCCACCTCTATTTATCTCTGAGAAGTAACAAAAGATCAGAGAAGTAAAGTGGCAGCCTGAAGGCACAGGGATAATTAGCATCAAGGTTGGAATCCTAGTCCAATGTGGGATCCTCTTCTTTCCCACCAATCCTCCCCCCATGCTAAGGAACTCTAAGATTGTTAGGAGTTGAGAGAGAAAATAGTAGTCAGGTGTTGCTTTTTGCAAGAGAAAATTCATGCACAATTCTACCTGTTAAAGAGAAAGGAGAAGCAGATCATAATTTCATGGATGGTTTTAGAGGCAGACAAAAGTAGACAGATTTTTGGCATATGATGAGCAATGGTGGATATGGAGACTGGTCTTAGTGTGATAAATGACAAAACATGGTAGGAACTGCAAAAAGGTGTTTTGTGTGAGAAAAGCAAATTTGTTCTGAAAGGAGTGGAGATATGCCTTGTTCTCACTGAAAATAGGATGTTAACGGATATGATTTCAGCAATGTTTGCTTCAATAATGACACACAGCTAATATCAATGCTGGAGTAAAGTGTGATTATAGCTATGGGGTTAGTTTCCCTCAAGTATTAGAATGCTATGGTTTATCTAAATCATGTCACCTAGTTTGATGGAAACCGCCTGAAAGGGGTTGAAGGGGCTCAATAAAATTAAAATTATCCTTTCTATGAAAGTATAGCTAAAATGCAGGTATGATTAATTCAGGTCAAGAGATATCTATACCCATAGGAATTTTGGACTTGAGTTATTCCCTAAAAACAGCTAATATGATTATAAGACTTTACAATAGCAGCCAGTCCTTTAACAAGCAGTAAGGGACACTCTCCTTCCTCCTAAAATCTCCAACTATACTCTCTATTCCTGTTATTTGCAGTTAGAATTATTATTATTATTTTTTTCCTTTTGCAGATTCATCTATCTGACTCCTGTTTGGATAGATGCTGCCTTTGCTTCTAATACAGTCAATAAATATTTATCATGTATCTATTCTATGTTATACACTAATCTAGAAAGACATCCCTGACCTCAAGAAGCATACAATCTAAAGCGAGATAATACCTAAAATTAGGCTGGAAAAAGGGGGCAAGGAAAGACATCAGAAGGTTTAGGGTAGGGAGTTCATGGAGTTGAAAGCAAAGCAGAGGAGATAATGGGAAATAAAGTTAGCTGGAAAAATCTGAGACAGAGATTCATAGGGGAGCTGAGTCTTTTGATCAAAATGAAGCACTCCAGTTTTTATAGGCATCTGTCAATGGTTGTTTTCCTAACCATCTCCAATTATTTCATGTTTCTTAAAACTGGTTCAGCGATAAAGTGATAAAACAATTTTATTTCTCCCTGCTTGAAATCACCTCACTTTTGTCCCTTACCTAAGAATTACTGGAATATCTTGAGGACGTTTATATTTTTTCTAGAATTGGATTTTAGAAAACACTGTATCCCAGTGTTAGGAGTTTGGTAAAAAGCATGTATTCTTACACAAAACAGATAAGAATACACACCCATGTGCAATCAAACTACTTAACTTTCTTAACTTGCTAATTTAGAGATCACACTGGGCCAAGGCTCCAGAGAGATGTTTATCCAAACCCAGAATACTGTAGAAGGCTGACTTAGGAGAAAAATGGAAACAGAAATAGCTTCCCAATACTCAGCTTTCTAATGTACCTCTGTGTGAAAATAAATCAGAAAAGGATGCCAAGAAAATGAGGCCTGTAGATGGGACTGTAGATTTCTACCATTCTGGGAAGCACTTTGGAAGTATTTCAAAAACGGTCAAGGACACAGTTCAACAAAATGGATGAAAATGACCTCATTTGTAAATGAATCTCTTGGCTTGCTTCAGAACTTCCAAAGCAGTTCTTCCTTCCAGAGCCTTGAGAGGCTACAGTCCTAGAAGTGGCGGCAGGATCAGATCTGGTTCTCAGGAAGGGTAGGATTCGATTGGTGTGTCCCGGTGTGCTTCTGTGGAAAAGCAGGTCTTTGCCGGGCACCCCAGAGCAAGACCAGGGGGATGTCCGAGAGAGGATACAAAAAGTGGATAATACAAAGATCCTCTTCCCAAGATTCCGTGCTGCTACATCTAAGGGGTACAGCAATGCCTATAATGCAAAATAGACGGTGATAAGCACAAAGAAAAGGATGGATAAGATCACTTAGAGCTGTCATTTAGAGCAGGAGGCAGGATGGGAAGGGAAATCTGGAACCCAGGCTTAATTTGAAGAACTTTAGTTGAGGGGAAGGTATGAGCAGGGGTTCAGAGGTTGGAAACCTCAAAGCATGTTGGGCCACAGCCCAGCAGGACCGGATTTGGCTGCAAATGCCAGTAGGGGAGGTGAGGAAGGTGGCTTTGGGCTAGTCACGGGCAGGGGAGCCCTGGCAAGAGAACCGGCAGCTCACGGAAAGCTGAGTTCTGGGTTTCTGTCCCTCCCGTGTCGTGTCACTGGATCTACTTGCTGAGCAAGCTCTTAGCTGGGATCTGCCAAGAACCAAGTACTTCTATCCTCCCCTGGAAGCATCACGTCCCCAAGGGCGAGCTAGCTGCCTCTGGCCAGTAGTCCGTGAAGAGGCTGCCACCTGGTGGACAGACTGAAGTAGTGCTCCCCATTCGGAGGTCAATTTTAGACATACAGAAGAGGACAGCTATACATCTATGTGTATGTGTGTGTATATGTATGTATATGTGCATGCAACTGTATATGTGTGTTACCAAGTAGCTATGCATATGTGTGTGCATGCAACTGTGTATATGTGTACACACAATTATGGATATATGGGTGCATGCAACTATATATAATACATGTGCATGGAACTATGTATATGTGTGTGCATACAACTATATATATACATATGCATGCAAACATAGGTGCATGCAACATTGTGTATGTGTGTGCACACAACTGTATATATGTGTGCACGCAACTATGGATATAGGTGTGCATGCAACTGTGTATATGTGTGCACACAATTATGGATATATGGGTGCATGCAACTATATATAATACGTGTGCATGGAACTATGAATGTGTGTGTGCTTACAACTATATATATATACATGTGCATGCAAACATGGGTGCATGCAACATTGTGTATGTGTGTGCACACAACTGTATACATGTGTGCACACAATGGATAGATGTGTACATGCAACTGTGTATATATGTGCACACAACTATGTATATATGGGTGCACGCAACTATATATATGCGTGGATGCAACTATGTATATACATGTGCATGCAACTATGTATATGTATGTGCATACAACTATATATATATATATATATATATATATATATATATATATATACATGTGCATACAAATGTGTTTGTGTGTAATGCAACTATGTATATATGTGAACACAAATGTTTATGTGTGTGCACACAACTGTGTATATGTGTGTACATGCAACTATGTATATATGTGTGCACAACTATGTATATATGTGTGCATGCAACTATATGTGTGTGCATACAACTATATATATATGTGTGCATGCAAATGTGTATGTGTGTACATGCAACTATGTATATATGTGCGCACAACTATGTATATATGTGTGCATGCAACTATATGTGTGTGCATACAACTATATATATATATATGTGTGCATGCAAATGTGTATGTGTGTACATGCAACTATGTATATATGTGCACACAAATGTTTATGTGTGTGTACACAACTGTGTATATGTATGCACGAAACTATATATGTGTACATGCAACTATGTATATACATGTGCACACAAACATGTGTATATGTGTGCATACAACTGTTTATATAAATATACACAAAATATATGATCATAAATTGTATATATACATACATAATATATATATATATATACATGCATTTATATACACACAAAATATAAATGTTTATACACATATAAAACATGCATATACAATGCATTTACATACATGTGATGCATATAACTATGCATGTAAACATACAAATATTTATATAAATATGTACTTATATATGTTTATAATGTGTATATGCAGTTATATATACATATATATAAAATATGTATGTAAATATGTATTTACACATACATATATATATGTGTGTATATGTGTATTTATACATAGAGACATATAAAATATAGATGTGTTAATATGTATTCATATATACACATATTTAATATGTGCATGTAAATATGTATATAAAATATACACACATATAAAGCATACATGTATGTAAATATGTATTCATATATAAAATGTGTGCATGCAATCTGTATTTATATATAAATATGTGTGTAAATTTGCATTTATATACTCATATCTATGTGCATATGTAAATATGTGTGTATACATACAATATACTAAATATGTGTGCATGCAAATATAGATATCATGACCTCTCCCTCCCCTTCTCTCTCTCTCTCTCTCTCTCTCTCTCTCTCTCTCTCTCTCTCTCTCTCTCTCTCTCTCTCTCTCTCTTTCAGATAAAATAAATGTATAAATGTTATAAGTTCAAACCTGTTCCCTGACTCTATTGGGAATACCCTGGATATCCTCTTTGTGAAGAAGTCCTTTGCCTTTGGTCTATGACAGTCAGTAGGCTGAAGGAGCCCAACCAGCCCATTCCAAAATGAAGAAAAAGAGAGAAATGAAGGAGGGATGGTTAAATAAATTTACTAAATCATTCTCATCCAGTAACCAAGATTATTTGTGGGGAAGAAAAGAGAAAATAGAAGTAGGGAAGAAGAGAGAGAAGATAAAAATGAGATTGAAACTAAGAAGGTCCAAGAGGAATACTGCCTACTTTGTATCTGCATTTCTAAAAAGTTCCCAGTGTGTTGGGCCAATTACTTTTAATAAAATACATTTCAAGCAAATGCACCTTGTGAATTTCAAGCTAAATCAGATTTAATCCAGCTGTTCGTGTACACATCATACAAAGGTTTGAGGAGGTTCAGGAAAAGCCTGCTTTATCTTTGAATATAAAGCCGTGTCCTAGATCTCATGACCCCGTCTATAAAATGCCAATACTATGATGTTCAATAAATATTTCTTGATAAGTTATAAAACAATATCTCTATTATTTGAAAATTACATAGACTTAAAAATAAAATAATTATAATAGATGATAATTTCTGCCTCATTCAGATTCTAATTTACAGGTCAGTTTCTTTAAAGTAATTGAATTAAAATTGCTTTGTTGCTAAAAGTGCTTTCTCCCAGCTCACTTATTCTTTTGGCTCTTTTCATTGCAGCTTTTAAAATCAATTTAATAAATAATGACTAACATTTCTATAGTGGTTGGTGGTTTTGAAAATGCTTTGTATACATTATCTCATTTGAGCCTCACTATAATCCTATTAGGGAGATACTTGAAATTCTATCATATTAGTCACAAGTATTATTTGTTTGCATCTTACAGATTATGATATTATAAAGTTTAAAAAGAAAGTTGATTTGTCCAAGAACCTCATAGTAAATAGTGGAACTGAGATTTGAAACTAATTCTTTTTTAGTACAGATTTAGCACACTTTTCATTATATCAGAGCTATGAATATGAAACTTCATTGTTTTCAAAAGGTGAGAAATGACTTTGTTCTTTTGTGTTACAAGTCTTCGAAAACCCAATTTTATTTTAAGATTTAAGATTGATTTCTTTATGACATGGACACTACATATAGCATTGTGTTACACAGAATACTCCTTTGTGATGAAGAAAAGCCCGTTAAACAAAATACATCAGACTGCATCTGATATATGACACTTTCAGAATTCATAGGAACCCCTCCCTCCTATTTTTTAACCAAGTAAAGGAGGTGTGTTCCATCATCTGTCCTCTGGAAACAATACTGTTACTCTGAGTTCAACTCCCTGTTAGGGTTTTCTACTGTAGGGACTGTGCATATTAATCCCTTTGGAGTTTGTTTTTTTCCCCTGTGATGTCACTTTTTTTTTTTTTTTATCATTTTTATAGCTAATTGGTTTATTTATATTGAAGAGAAAGATAATTTAGATTTTCAAGTTTAAAAAAAATAGATGGACACATTAATTTTGAAGTTTAACTAATTTCCCCCACTCCAAACAATTTTCTGCTTTTAATATTACAGGATTCATTATTAAAATATGAATATCAACACTTAAAGAACTCTCTTCCTGTAGAGTACTCTGGATGACTTGTGACAGGTAGAGGTGACCCTTCCCTCCTATTCCAGAGCTCTGTAATTGGTAAGACTGAGTTATCAGTCTTCTGCCCAAGGCAGCCTAAAAAGCCGCTTTCTAGGTTTGGGAGGGGTTTTGAGGTGGGTAGTAAGAATGGCACATACTACACCATAATGCATCTCTATAGCCTGACAGTTCAGTGCTGTTGATCACAGATGAGAAAGCTGATATATTTTATCTAACATGCAACCTAATCTACAACTCAAACTGTGGTACCATGTATAGCAGACATTTTTGGCTAGTGATCAATCACCTATGGCATCCATCGGGCAGATTTCCACGTGTGAGGCTTCTATTTTTTCTAGTTTCCTCATTATGAGAGCTGCCATATCCAACCTGGCTGCTCACACAATGCACTAGTACTTTCACCCTGTCCTAAGGGAGCTATATCAAGAACCATAAAAATCGACTCCAAAATTGTACAAACTCCTGATTTAACTTCGCCAGCATTGTGTTTTGTAGCCAAATGATGTGTCTGGTATTTGCAAAGGAATCATCTAATCGGATGATCAATCCAACGATTATCCAATTGATATTTGTAGAATTTACAGAATTTATACAATCTTGATTTCTTTAGATATTTGTTAGATAGAACAGAGCAATTCTAACAAAATGAGAAAAAGTAACAACATTAATACTTTGAAATCTCTCTAATGTAAACAGAATTTCCAAATTGGATCTGATCGAAAGAAAATGTTTTTTCTACACTTGTAAAAGAAAAATAAAAACTAATATTATTCCCTCAAAGAATTCTATTTTTAAGTCTCTCTTTTAGATGTCCAAATGAGAAAGAGATTTTATCAGCATTTAGCTGTGTGGAGAGACAAATGAGATTTTAAAAATATCTGATTTAGCAGGGAGGGCCAGTTTCATCATTGCAAACAGCAAAAACCTGCATTAAAAAAGCCTTCAAAACTGTAATCCCTAAATATGTTTTTTCTTTACTGAAAGCTATTTTCAAATTATTCTGTTATAAGATCAGTTTAGAGCTTTCAAAAGACATTTCATTTTGATAGACTGGAGGCCTTATTTTTGCTGCCCTCCATAGATTTATCTTTTATACCTGATCTTGTGTAATTTGTTTCAATGGCTCACACCTGCATATAATTACAGTGCAACTGTAGTCTGTGGTAACAGAAAAAAAAAAAAATGAGTCAAATTGCTTAAAAAAAAAAAAAAAGTTCAATATTACAACAAAATTGAAAAGAAGACTTCAATCTTGGACCTGAGAGGACTCTAAATTACATTCATTTAGACATGACATCAGTGAAAGTCCTAATAACATTATTCTCCCTGACAATTGTATAAAGTTTTCTCTAGGAAATGCTGATGAACCTCACATGGCTCTGAGTCCTCCAATTGGCTGCTTCTGTTCAATGGTTTAAGAGTAAAGAACTTAAATGTTTGATCTTTCTTAGGGTCTTTGCAAGGAAAAAGGACAAGAACTTGGAGGACAAGAACTGATACATACTTAGTCAAATAGATAGCAAACTCAACTGCAGTCTCAAGCACCAGCTGCCCATGCTTCCTGTCGCTCTCAAGAGCTTTGCAATCATAGTGCTGTGTCCTTGGCTGCAGAATGCAGGTTTTCTTTCTCATAACTAACTACTAGATTGCTTTTATAATAGACCTTTGTGCCCATAGATGTCTTTTTCCAGCAGGGGAGAGTCTTAATGTAAAATAAAGAATAAAACTAAGGAAAAGAGAATAACATTAAACTTATATCTCTAACCATTTAAAGAGAAATCCAGACAGGGAAGAAACAATATCACTTCCTTCTACTCTTATGATTTGCTAAAGCACAGGTTAGAAACTGCACTCACCTGAAACATCAGGTCTGATACTTCATTTGGCTAGAGGAAGATACACAAAATAAAGTAAAATCTCCCACCACTCAAAATACACAAAATAAAGTAAAATCTCCCGCCACTCAAAATAATGAGCAAACTTGCTGAACCATAATTACTTATTTAAAAAAAATTTGAAAAATCCTGTTGCTACTTTGCCATGAACTTCCAAAGATGCAGCAGAACAATCCATCTGAATTTTAAATCTAAGGTTAAAAAGATCTAGGATGTATTAACATGATCATGCTTTTTCATTTTTATTATTAAAGAGAATATATGCATCTTGAAGGGGAAGGACCATCATCATTTTTATCTTTGAGCTTAGCACAATATCTTCCCTTTTCAAATTAATTTTATATACTCTGTAAAGATCTTATAATGCCTTCCCTTTTCAGCTTAATCTTATACACTCTGTTTATATATTATACGTACCAATTTGTGTGTTCTCTCCCAGATTACAATGTAAGTTCATTGAGAGTAGGAATAGTATTTTACCTTTATTTATATGTCTAGTGTTTTAGCATTGTGCCTGGCTTAATATATGCTTTTAAAAAGCATATATATAAATGATAAAATAGATGTTTGTAAGTTATTTGGAAGGGAGCAAGTACATAAAATGATTTCTTTTTAGTCATTTTAGCCATCTTTTGGAAATCTTTGTATTTTTTCCCTATCATTAACAAAAGAAAAAAAATCTTTCTTGTCCCTGATCTCTTCATAGAATTAAGTTCTGATTGGAGAATCTGAGACCATTTCAATACCAGACACAATGAATAGATCTGGGGTGTATGGCAATTAATTTGAGCAGTTGGAAAAAGTATAGGCGGGAAGTTGGCTGACCCAGATAAGTGTAGGACAAAACTCATAGTGATCCAGATAGAAAACACAAACTACAAAAATAAAAAGATGGCAGGTGCTTACCTTTTGGGTTGGGAAATGGTATTTCCAATGTTATAATGAACTGGCATTCTTAAAATAAAACTTAGTGCACTATACCACCCAGATTCCTAGATAGCTCTGATACAGCAAGAATAAGCTTTGAAAACACAATTTTAAACTGGTATTGAGAATGCTGTTTTCAAAATATTTATTATTATCTTCACTGATTCTCAGACTTTAAAATGATTTTTTTTGCTGGTTCTTCCTCTATGAGTAACCATCATTCAATCTTTGGCAAAGTTTATTATTATTATTATCTACACATTAAAGAATAAAATGCAGATGTGAAACATATTAGAACACATGCCAGAGAGATGCTGTCAAGACTGTAGATTTTAGAGCTGGGAAGGATTTTGGAGATAATTTAGTCTGATCTTCTCATAAAGCAAATGAGAATCAAAGAGGTTAAATCATTTACTACAATCTCATAGCTAATAATTGGCAATAATCTCAAGGATAACATTATGATGACTGCATGTTTAGCTGCTGTTGAAAATAAATGCAAAGCACAATGCAACACTTATAAAAAACCTATTGACATGTGAATTATATTATAAGCTATATGACACAAAGAACATATCATATAAACCTATCTCCTGAGTTCCTAACACATAAATCTGCAAACAGAAGGTTCGCAGAAACGCTGAACTGAACTACAATTAATCTTTCATTTTGGTAAAGAGTGGAGGAATAATTATGTCATAATCAATTGTTGTAATCAATGCCTATGTCCTTGGTTCTACCTATAATCTATTTTTCAGTATCAATACCTTGTTCATTTGCAAGGCTGTTGAATTCTTCATAGAATTCCACTGCCTCTTCACCCTAACAATTGTTAGAGCAATTATTTTCATCATGACCATTCTTCAAAAGTTTATAATGATTGTATAACTTATATCGGATTGCTTGCTTTCTTGGGGATGGGGGAAGGAAGGGAGAGAGGGAGAAAAATTAGGAATTCAAAATCTTATGAAAATGACTGTTGAAAGCCATGTTTATGTAGATTTGAAAAAATTAAATACTATTGAATGAAAAAATTTACAATGATCATTGAATTATGAGATGACCAAATATATTGAGAAAAGCTATTTCTTGTTTTTGTTGAACATATGGTAAAAGCCACTTCTTCAACCTCTTAATTTAACTCTTTTAAGAACACTTATGAAGTTTCTTTCCATTTAGCTTTAATTTTCTAATTTCTGCTTTTATTTATAATGAGGTTCTGGAACACAATTCCGTTCTTTGTATTAAACATCACTGATATAAGCCTGATATCTAAAATATATAGGGAATTGGCAAAAATCGATAAGCTGAAGGGCCATTCCCTAGTGGATGAGAGACTTAAGGTTATGAATAATTAAAAAAAAAGATTTCAAGTTAGAAGTAATCTTTTGAAAATATGATCAAAGTATATCATCAACTATAAGAAAAGTTCCAAGTAAAACAATGGAATTTTCACTTTATTCCATAAAAATTGACAAAATGAAGTTAATTTTTAGAGCAGTTGTGAGGTGCCATCAATCACACTAATGGTGGAGCAGTGGAATGCTCACACATCAGTTTGGAATTATGAATGAAAAGAGATGAAACCATTTCTATATTTGGCTACCTCATTGCTCAAAGAAGATCAGACAAAAAGGAAGGTCTTTTCTGTACCAAAATTTTGATAACTGTATTTTGTGTAGCATAAAATGGGTGCTATCAGTTGACAGATGAATAATATGTGACTCCTGAATTTAATAGAATATTTTTCATTAAGATGTTGAATCCTAAATAATTGAAAAAAAAGTCTAATGGTCTCAGAGAATAGAAAATGAACATAACTCTTCTTTATAATGGCATAGCTAGGATAAAATATTGAATACATTTTCAGGTATTTTTCCTGAACTAATTTTCTTTGTGAGAAAGGCTACTTTATATTTTCCTAATTTATCAAAGATATGGCAGAATTTCTATAAATTTTTATGACATAAAACCAAAAAAAGAAGGACAATTTAATATTAGATATATATGATATCATCTGGGTAGCGAGTTCCCTGTAAGAGTCTTCTGTTATCAATGCATACTGGCACTTTTTTCCCCTTGCAACTTATAATTGGTCTTCCAGTTGCTTGGAGCAAAGCTTCTTAAATTGAGTGTCGCAAACCCATGTGGGGTTGTGTAACAATGTGAGGGGTAAAGATACGATTTACTATCAGCAAAGGTTTGATTTGTACACCTATTTTATATTCCCATACAACTGAGTTGCATAAAAATTTCTCTAATGAAAAGGGTTGTGAGTGGAAAAGTACTAAAGCACTGAGAGGTTAAGGTGGAAGGAGAATAAGCCCTAGTCACTGTGCTAAGCACTTTTCTCATTTTGTGACTTGCCCAAGGTCATATAGTCATATGGGTGAGAGTGGGGACTTGAACTTGAATTTAGGCGTTTCTGAGCCTGCCCTCTGCCCAGTACAGAAGAGGTATTGGGATGTCATTGGTCAACCTGACAAAGGTCTTTGATATTATCAGTCACAAGAGCTTGAGCGAGAGAGGTCATGGCAAAATTTGGTTGTCTGCAGTTCATCATTATTACATGTCCAGTTTTGTGACAGAGGGGGAGAGAGAGAGAGAGAAAGAGAGGTGGAGAGAGTGAATGATGGGGAGACAGAGACAAAGAGAGACAGAAAAACAAAGACAGAGAGACAGACAGGGGTAGGAGAGAGAGAGGGAGGGAGGGAAAAACAGAGAGGAGAGGGAGGCAGGCAAGAGACAGAGAATTACTCTCCCTCCCTTACTTTTAATGTTCTTTCTAGTTTTAGGTCTACGATAATCCTCACACTTGGCTAAAATTGTATTGATCTTGATCTAGATGTTTTGACTCCAATCCCAGAACTCATTCTACTCTATCAGGCTAATGAGAAAAAAATACAAAATGCTATTGGTATAATAACAGCATGAATAATGAAGAATCTTAGTTTATTTAATGTCACTCTTTTTACTTGTTTTCTAAATGGTCAGTTTTGAAACTGTAATCCAATTTTAATTTTTCTTTCAATATATTTTTACACAAGATCTGAGATTTATGATTTTGTTTAAAAATTAATTTATGTACAATTCATGATGAAAAACCCACCAGGTTTGGGCAAGGTATCTTTCTCTCATGGTTTTCTTGTAAAGAAAAATAGTGAACCTATTTTTATTTCCACCAACACTAGGCATTATTGATTGAGTAGTAAGTTATTACTTTCGTAATAAAAAGAGACAGTATGGAGGCTTCCTGGAAAAAGAATCAACTTGTGTGAGAGTAATACTTAAATCTCTCTGCCATACCATCTGGAACAAAATGGAGGCAAAACAAGATTTAGTCTTTAAGATTTCCATACTCTTTAATCTTAACAGACTACTCTGCTGTTATCACATTAACATTTCAGTCTGTTATCCAGAACAAAACTCTATGAAATATAATGTGCTAAATGACCTTATGTGAGGATTTGATCATAATTGAGTTTTTCAGGTACATGTCCCAGGCCAAAAAAGGGTAATGGTATCAACCTGTGAAATTATGTTATCTCCTCACTGGGAAAACACTTGTAAAGTTGCCTACTCTGATTTGAATAATTCTGACTTCCACTGAGAAGCAACAACTGTGGTTTGAACCAGACTCCAGAATTAGGTATATTATTGAAGACAACCAGAGCTCTGATATAATTTTTTTAAAAAGTGGGATGGGGAAAGGAATTTTGTCAGTTCTCAGAATCAATAAAGAAATTCTCCTTGCCCTAAAAGAAGGTGGAAATGATTATGTTAGAACCTGAATAAATCCATTCTAATGATAGAAAGTAATTCTTCTAAGTGTAGATCACAACTCTTTTTGTTGCTGTTTGCTTCTTTTTGTTTTCTTTCTCATTTTTCCCATTTTGATCTGAGTTTTCTTGTGCAGCATGATATTTGTGGAAATATGTATAGAAGAATTGCACACGATTATTTGTTGTCTAGAGAAGGGAGGGAGAAAAATTGGAACACGAGGCTTTGTAAAGGTGAATGTTGAAAACTATGCATATGTTTTGAAAACAAAAAGTTTTAATTAAAAAGCGAGTTAATAAATACATACATTATTATTCACTTTATATTCAAGATTCAGCAAGGATTTATGAAGCTTCACTGATATATAATGAATTTATCAGCTAATTCCTTCCCACCGATTAGTCTGATGATGATAAGGTATTCCTATAATAGTACACAGAATAATAATCAAAAATAATAACTCTTCAGAATCTCAGACTTGGAAGGAATCTCCTCTTCATCTAATTTGTACCTGTATGAAAATTTTCTCTATAACATCCTTGATCAATCAGCCTCTACTTGAAGATTCCCAGTGAAAGAGAACTCACCATCTTTCATATCTATTTATTTCACTATCACCACTGCTGTTAAATTTTTTTTTTCTCCTCAAGCTGAACCTTATAGAAAATTTCTCACATAATTCCTAGTTTTTCCCTCTGGGGAAAAATAAGTCTATTCATGCTTCTATAGGAAGATCCTTAAAGTCCTTGAAGATATTTCTTAAATACTCTATCACTCCCTTCTCCAGAGAAAACATTCGCTTTTCCTTCAAATAATTCTCATATGACGTTGTCTCTGGTCCTGCCATGATCCTGGATGCCCGGTTCTGGGGATGCTTACTAAATTATGGATCCTTGAAATGTATCTGAAATTTCAAATACAGTTTCATCAGAACATAGTACAGGGACACTCTCTGTTATTCTAGAAATTATTCACTTCTGTCAAAACAATTTAAAATTTTTAATTTTGGGGGAAACTGCTTGTCACACTCTTGAAGCATATAAAGCATTCATCACTAACTTCTTCATTTATTTTTCAGATTAATTGATGCTTTTAATGCCTTTGAACTGCACTAAGATGCTACCCTTGTACAGTTGTCTTTCTGAATCCAAATGAAAGACTTTACATTTATTCCTATTAAAATGTCAACTTATTAGATTCTATCTATTGTTTTAACTTGTCAAGATCCTTTTTAAAATTTAAGTCCATAACTATTATTTTCCTCAGTATATTAACTATCCATTCTGATTTGATTTGATCAATGTCACAATGTCTTTATTACAGATCAAGAAAAATTGTGATAAGAGCCAGGGAAGGTCTTCTATAAGAGTGTACTTCCCAAGTTGACATGAGACGATTGATGATTACTCTTTAGATTCTATCATTAAATGTATTCTTAATTCATTGACTTGTTCTATAATCTTGTCAAATCTAGCTAGCCATTCATCTACATTATTGCCCTAAGGTATTAAACTTGACAAAAAAAGCAAATAAGGCTAAATTACCTTTTTTAGGTATAACAACGATAGCTATCAATTTATATAACTCTCTAAATTTTGGAAAACACTTTACATATCTTATCCCTTGTGATCCTCATAACATTTACCTTTTGGGAAATGTATAAACCAATGTTTCAAGGGATAACTTGTCCAGAGTGAAACTGTCCATGTGGAAGAAAGGCAGTAGAAAGAGAAAAGCATCAGATCTCAGTTAAAAAACTATCCATATTTACAGTGGGCTTGAAGGTTTACAAATGTCCCATTGAGTCAAGGAATCAGTTGTTTTTCCCCTTTCACAAAAACTGAAACTTGGAGAGATGAAATAGCTTAGTCATAGGTACAAAACTAGTGAGGATTAGAGCTGGAGCTGAACTACAGATTGATTGTTGTTCCTAATTTAACATTAACCGGAGCTCAACAATAGACTAGAAAGAATCTCTAATTACATCCAAACCATTATGGATGTATGAAATGGAAATTTCTTAAACTTCACATTTTATAGTATTTTTCACCATTAAACATAATAAGATTTTTCAGCCAGCAGAATGTTGACATCTTTCTACTTTTTCTATAATAAGGGAATTTTAATTCATTTCAACAGATATTGCAGTGACATGAACAGCATAGGAGTGTAAAGATTTGTCTTTTTTTGGAGGGGGGACATCATATATAATAATGTAGAGATAGTCCCAGATCTACACTCCCCCCAAAAGGAGGAAAATGGACTGATATGGGAGTGGTTTTTATTGGTAGTTTGCTCCAGCACTATCTGTTTTTCCTAAAGACCTCTAGACAAATAAATCTTAACCCCAAAATGCTGGTCTGTCAGGAAATATATGCCAAATATATGAATGATCAAATTTTGGAGGAACAACACAGCATACAAATGTAGTTCTTGGTATTATGTTCTTCTCAAAGAACATCCCATATTTCATGATAATAATTTGCTTCTTAAATTAATATAAGGAGTTAGACTTGCTCCCTGGGTGGAAACTTCTCTACTCTAGCAGCTTTGTCCTTTTGCTATTACCCTACCCTGGTTACCCTTTTCTGGCTCCCCTGCATAAATTTTATTCCACCATCAGAACATAAGCTTCTTGAGAGGAAAGGCTATTTTGTTTGCTTGCATCTCTAGCATTCACCACAATGCTGAAGACATCATGAGCTCTTACTGATCTCTCTTGCTTTCCAAAAAAGGTGATCACCTAAATTATATCATTTTATCTAATTATTTAAATCAGTCCAAACTACTATGTAATTTGGGCTAGAGCAGGTGGAGGATGAGTAGGATTTGTAAAGAGTCTGAAGAAAAAACAAACAGAATGATTTGTTTCCCAAGACTAACTGTTATACTTTCGATCTCTCTCTCCTCCTTGCTCCTCCCTCTAGCAGAAATCTAGGTTTGATATAGGTAAGGAAAATTATCCTACAAAGTGGAGCCAACTTGAATTAGAAGGAATAGTTTCATGTAGTAGCAGGCTCCCCATCACTGGAAATTTTGTAAACAAAGACTGGGGAACTCTTCTTAGGTAGTATATAAAAGAGATGTTTTTATTTATTTATTTATTTATTTTCTTTTTTTCTTTTTTTTTTCTTTTTTCTTTTTTTTTTTTTTTTATTTAATGGCCTTTTATTTACAGGATTTATACATGGGTAACTTTACAGCATTAACAATTGCCAAACCTCTTGTTCCAATTTTTCATCTTACCCCCCCACCCCCTCCCCTAAATGGCAGGATGACCAGTAGATGTTAAATATATTAAAATATAACTTAGATACACAATAAGTATACATGACCAAAACATTATTTTGCTGTACAAAAAGAATCAGACTCTGAATTATTGTACAATTAGCTTGTGAAGGAAATCAAAAATGCAGGTGTGCATAAATATAGGGATTGGGAATTCAATGTAATGGTTTTTAGTCATCTCCCAGAGTTCTTTTTCTGGGTATAGCTAGTTCAGTTCATTACTGCTCCATTAGAAATGATTTGGTTGATCTCGTTGCCTGATCCATCAGAACTGGTCATCATCTAGTATTGTTGTTGAAGTATATAATGATCTCCTGGTCCTGCTCATTTCACTCAGCATCAGTTCGTGTAAGTCTCTCCAGGCCTTTCTGAAATCATCCTGTTGGTCATTTCTTACAGAACAGTAATATTCCATAATTTTCATATACCACAATTTATTCAGCCATTCTCCAACTGATGGACATCCATTCAGTTTCCAGTTTCTAGCCACTACAAAAAGGGCTGCCACAAACATTCGTGCACATACAGGTCCCTTTCCCTTCTTTATAATCTAAAAGAGATGCTTTTTAATATAAAGTTTAGACTATTACCTTTCCAAATATGACAGCATGTGATTCTGAGATTCCTTAGGGAGGAGAAAAAATTAAATGGGAGGGAGGAAAAGGCAAGCACAAGGGGGAATATTAGTGAAATGTGCTCCTGTTCTGAAATTGGGAACCAAAACTAAGTCTGACTTAACAAGTCTATTGCTCTAACTCTAACATTGCTTAGAAGGGGTGAGTGAAGTGGGAGAGAAGCATCATCTTGAATAATTACAGATCTACTGTGATTTACTAAAAATAAGGAATCTTTGCTTTAGATTCCTTTTAAGTCCATGAGATAGTTTTTTTTCCTTCTTCCAGAACTCACGTTTATTCAAAACAGATCTTGTAGGGGTATTTTTATTGATATTATTGTTAATTTTGTGCAAATCCATTAATTACCTTACATCTATGACAACCTAAATGATATTGCATGAATAACTATATTTTTAGGAATTTGAGAGAGTGATGAAATCCATTAATAGTGCTGTCTTCTCTTGACCTCTAGAAGACTAATATATAGAAATTCCAAGTACCAGGATAAGTACCACCTTAAAACCCAGACAGTCCACTTTAATTCTCAGAAATTCGCTTCTTGTTTTACTTATTAAACTCAATGTGTTCGTGAAACCCACATTAACACACCCAATGACCAAAAAACCATCCCAATTAAATCGGGATGATTGGGATAATTGTACTTCCTTTTCTCCATTGCTTAAGTCCTTCTATGGCCATGTTGCATAATTGCATACTACCATACACCGGTCTCTTACTACATGAACACTGTCATTAAGGATATTTCTTTAAATGGTCCTGTTGAATTTCTTTTATCCCTTCACTATACAGACTACTTTTCACTATTATAGAGGAATCCCCTTATCCAGTAGGTATGAGACACACATGTGTATGTGTACACATATATATTCTATATATTCATATATATTATCTCATATATTCTATATATTCATATATATGTATCCTATATATTCCTACTATTATAGAGGAATCCCCTTATACAGTAGGTATGAGCCACACATGTGTATGTGTACACATATATATTCTATATATTCATATATATTATCTTATATATTTTATATATTCATATATATGTATCCTATATATTCATATATATGTATTCTAGATACATATTCTCTATATTCAAATTTGTGTATCCTATATATTCATATAAATATATTCTAGATTAATATTCTATATAGTCATATATATCCTCTATTTTACGTAGTCTTACATATATGTATTCTATCTATATGGAAATAGATAACAGGAGATAAGAGAGGTGGCAGTGTGAAGGAGGTGAGATTCACAGACAGCTATGTGTGCTTCCAAATATTCAAGATCACCATGTTTCTTCACAGCTGGAGGGACACAGGAGAAGCCTCTTTAGATACTATAAGATCTCAGCTGACCTCTCAGGACTTTTAAGGTTCTTCCAGAACCAAACTGCTTTGGAATCACCAAGGACCTTTAAGAGAGTCTGCAGGTAGAATGGATAAAGGGCTAGAAACTGGAAAGTTTGGGTTCAAATGCAGCATGAATCTATGCAAATCATTTACACTCTTGTAGAATTCACTAAGACTATAAATTGTCATGAAGGTTCTCTTTAAGAACAGGCTTACTTTAGCCAGGACTTTTCCTCGATGATAGCATTGATTCACTCCCTCAACCAATGGAAATTCACAAGTGGACATTGCACCTTGTATTACCTTGAGCTTTATGTTTTTCCTCATCCTGGAAGCAAATAGACTGATCCATTCTGCCTCAACACTTGTATATTTTTCTTTAAGTTCAATTGATTAGGCAATTATTTAGGTGTTTGATAATTAATAATTTGGGGGTAGAAGAGGATAACTTTGGGGAATGGATCAAGAACTTTCCATATTTTTTTTCTATAAAAAAGAATAGATACAAGTTTCTTTAAATTGGTCCTAATTATATGGGCAGATTACAAAAATGGATTTCATCCATATAGCAAGGCAGTGTGTATTTCTTATGTGTTCCAGCTCTCATAGGCCATGAAGACACAGCTGCTGCAAATATTATATTGCCACAGGAGAACAATGTGTCTCTTGAGATTGAAAAGACATGGATTAATAAATGCAGTTGTACACATTTTAAGAGTTGTAGGGTAAATGGATGGTTTCAGGTATTGGGGTGTGTGTGTGTGTGTGTGTGTGTGTGTGTGTGTGTGTGTTTAGTATTTGCTTCAAAGTGGGAGAGTTATACTTTCTGCAATGACAAATCTGAAAATATTTAATAGAATTTATTTTTAAATGTCCTAAACTTTTGACTAAAAAGTGTCCTTTAAGAAACAGAAATTGATGAATACTGAATTTTTTTTCACAAGAAAACAGAGCAACAACTCACTAAAGACAGTAATTCCTTAATAGGAATAAAAAGCTTATGTTAAAACAAATTGGTTCCTGAATAGCTTTTGAAATAAAAAAAATCAATTAGTTGCTTTTCTGTCACTATTTTGTACAAATGCCTACAAAATGGTGACAGAAAATTAATGTAGAAGTCCATTACTTCTACAAATGGGACACTAATTACAACATTGCTAAGTGGTGCCATTTGCTAAACATCATTGTGCTGGCATTTTTAGAAAGCGAATGAGGAACAGGGACCACTAAAAAGGGTAAGTAGAAAGAAGGGATGCTTTTCTTGGAGATAGAATACAATAATTGGAATATGTCATTTTCTTCCTACCCCTTTGTTTTCAGCAGATAAATACATCTACATCCAATCAAAAGATTGATATTTTGGACCAAACTATACAGGACATATATTTATATAGAACAAAAAAATCCTCTTCTATACTGGCTCCTCCATTCTCCTTTCTTATCCCTATTTTCTTCCATTTCTTCCACATGAATAAAATCTGAATAAATTTTATTAGTTATGACACACACTCTTCTTTAGTCTGTGACTGCTTCCATTTTCCCTAGTGACAATGTACTTATCAAAGAGCCATAGAGGGAGAGATTTAGAAAGCAAATTTTTCATAATCTTGACTGTTAGAGGTACTTAAATTCTTTTTCTGCATATATTGAAATCGAATTGGGTTTTTAATCGTATCTGTATTTATTTTCTATTATCTATTTTGTATCTGTCAGTAGTAGTTATTATAAAGACATGCAAACTCTTCACCAAAGTATCTCAAAAGCCCAAGTATTAATTGCTTTATGGATTCTCTTTAGTTTTTTCAGAGCACATTCACTTAGGTGAGCTTCCAGTATCCCATTTCCTCAGTGGGCTATACAAAAGTGGTGAATAAAGCAGTATGATATCATTATATCATGAAATGTTCATTTTTCCCTATATCTGAATTCATTAATAATGTGTGGGAGGGAGCAGAGCTAGCAAAAGAAAAGTCAGAACTCATCTAATTCAAGTTCCTCATTTTATGGATGAGAAAGTTCAGAAAGATTAAGTGATAAAAATTAGGTCACAGAAGCAGGAAGTACAATAATATGATTGGGACTCCATCACAGATTTCCTTATGTCAGTATAAGTTTATGTATATGTGTATATATATATATATATATATATATTTATATACTACATACACTAACACATTACAAGGCTGAGCTCAGCACCAAGGATCTACAATAGAACAAAAAAGGACAACAATAAAAATGGAAGTCAGCTGGAAAAGGGAGACAAAATAAGTGTTCTAGGAGTACAGAGTTGGAGAAGGAAGAGTTCGAAGTGATGGAGAGCAAACTGATGAAACTGAGGAAGATGTTTAAAGGTCTGAAATGAAGGCAGTCAATCACAACAGGAATGAATTCAATATAGGCCAGCAAAAGAAATGGAAAATATTCAGCCAACATTAGTCCCTAATCCTTTGGGTGGGGAATGGAGGAAGACAGTGGAAGCCTGGATGTGCCAAAGATCAGTAAGATAATATTAACTGTTAATTGCCAGAATTCTGATCTCATTATGCCATTGACTTTGCTCTCTCCAAAGTTATTATTCATTTCTTCTCTGCCAAATCTAATTATCTTTCCCCCAATGGCATTTTATTTTTCTAAATACACGTAAAGATAGTTTTTAATATACATTTTTGTAAAACTTTGTGTTTTAATTTTTTTCCTTCTTCCCTTATCTCTCTTCTCCCCAAGGCAGCAAATAATCTGATACAAGTTAATTACATACAAACCTTTTAAACATATTTCCATACTTGTCATGTTGTGCAAGAAAAATAAGACCGAAGGGGAAAATTACTAGAAAGAAAAAAAACAAAAAGGTGAAAATACTCTGCTTCTATTCACATTCAGTCTCCGTACTTTTCTCTCTGGATGTGGATAGCATTTTCCATCCTAAATCTACTGGAATTGCTTTGAATCACCTCCTTGGTAAGAAGAGCCAAGTCCATCATAATTGCAAATCTAATGATTTTCTTTTTTTCTCAGTCTTCATCCTTCTTGACTTCTCCAAAGCCTTTCACACCATTAATCAGCCACCACTGATCAGCCTTTTCTCCCCAGATTTTGTGACGTTCTTTTCTTCTGGTTCTCAGACCTGTTTAGATCCCTCAGTTTCCTTTGTTCAATTCCCAAGATTCTGCTATGAACCCTCTTCTCCTCCCTCTCTCTATTCTCTAGCTTGGTGAGCTCATTAGACACCATGAGTTTAATTATTATCCCAGTGAAAATTATTTTCATATTTATCCAGCCCCAACTTTCCTTCTTTTTACTTTTAGACATCACTAATTAAATGCTCCATTAGATACTTCAAATTTAGCATGTCCAAGACTGAAATCATTATCTTTGCTCCAAACCTCCTCATTTTTCTAACTTCTCTGTGCTGTGAAAGGTGCTACAGTTACCCAAATTCACAAATCAGTTATATTTTCAATTCTTCACATTCTGTCACTGCCCTCATATCCATCTGATTGTCAAGTCTTGTCAATTCTATTTTTATTGACATCTTTCCCATTCTCTCCTCTGACACCTCCACCACAATGATCCACTTCACCTTATGCCTTGACAAGTGAAATAATCTACCTGTTCTTCCTACACGTCTCTCCTCTCTCCTGTCCATCCTCACTTATCAAATTGATCTTCCTTAAACAGGTCTGACCATGTCACCCTCTCCACTCCCACTGCCCGTTAATAAATTTCAGTGCCTCTCTTTTACCTTCAGGATCAAATAGAAAATCCTCTGTTTGACCTTTAATGTGATTTATAACCTGGTCCTTTCTAGCTTTTCAATCTTTTTATATCTTACTTCTTTCTACATACTCTATGAAATACTGACACTGGTGTCCTTGCTGTTATTTGCAGAAGACATCTTGAGTGTAGGCTCCCTGCATTTTCATGGATGCTCCCACATGCCTGGAATTATCGCCTTCTTCGTCTCTGTCTTTTGGCATCTGAACAGTCCCAGCTAAAATCCCCATTTCTGCATGAAGGCTTTCTTTTCCTCCATAAGATTAGAGTCTCCCTTTTGAGATTATCTCCAATTTATTTGGGTGCATCTTATTCGTACACAGTTACTTACTTGTTTTTTCCCTATTAGATTGTTAGTTCCTTGAAAGCAAGGATTATTTTGTCTTTTCTTTGAATTCCCAGAGTTTGGTGCAGTGCACAAGGCAGGTGCTCAAAAAATCATATTTGCTGTTAACAATGATTTTTTTTTTTTACTTTCCTCTTCCTCACATTCTTATCCTTATTCCTCTATTATTTTACTTCCTGGTCTTTTCTTATCTGACTTTTATATCTGAGCTTCCCAGATGATTTCTGGATCACTCCTTTCCCCAATTTTCACATCTATGTTATTTCAGTTTATTTCTTAGATTGAAACCTACTCAGTCCTTACATTCCCTAACCTGACTTCTTTCCTTCTTACTGTATTATTCTAAATATATTTCTCTCAGATACTCCTTCCACATTCTAGTATTAGTCTAATATGCTTGGAGCCAAGTTCCATAAGTATTTTCTTTCCATTAAATCTAATTTCAAGTTGGGTAAAAGAAAGCGTATGAGAGAGAATATCTGCGTCTAGATCCTGAATGAGTATAAATTACAGGATCAAGATTTTGTATTTAATTGGGGGATGGAAAGGTTCACACTTAAGGTATATTTAGGAGAATGAAATCATTTCCCAATAGCTTATAAGGAAAAATGGTTTTGACACATAGTACCGGGTGTAAGAAGAGTTTTTAGAGAAAGAGACTATAGTTAAGGAGTTCATTTAGCCAGCAATTATAATGGTTTAGATGTGAGACAGCCTGAAGTAGGATGGGAGCAGAGGGAGAGGAAGGATAGAAAGCAGGAGATTTTAAAGATAGAATTGGCAGGATTTAGGGACTGATGGAATGAAGGCTGTTTGCTTGGGTTTCCTCTGTTGTGTGGAGTCCCACAGTGATGCATGATGGCCCTCTATGACAGAAGTGCATGGGACATCAGCAGTGCTGGGGGATCAGGGGAAAATGTAATTGGAAAATATTTGACAAAATAAATAAAACTACAATAAGATAGATAATATTAATTTGAAGCCTGAGTCAATAGGGTCTGCGGGCATCCTTATGCATGAACGAGTGATCTCTACTTCTATTCCAGTTTGACACTTCTGCCTTTGAAGCCCAAAGATTCCTCAGTAATTTTTTACACCATATTTAAGGCCAAGGGTAACAATTCACAAAGGAGAATAAAGCATTCATTTGCCAGGAATAATTTGGTGTTTCAAGGCAGAAGATTATGGTGGAAAGAGCAAGTGATTTGGTGTCAGAGGATTTCCATACCTACTATTTACTTCTTGTGTCACTTTGGCCAAGTTCTTTTAACCTCCATGGATCTCCCTTTCTCTATCTGGAAGATGAAGGAATTAGATTAGGTGACCTCTAAGCTCCTTTTCGGTTCTAATGATCTTCAGGTAGGTCCCAAGATATGATGAAATATACTTTAATCAGGGCAGTTGCTATACTTCATTCCCTATTTTAAAAATTAATTTTCAATAAGGAAACCTGGTGTATTTCATATTGTTCTGTACGAATATAAAATGAGACAAGCACATTATTTTATTTTCTAAATTATAGTGTGGAAAAGTATAGATTACCATGGATTTTTTTTAAAAGATGAGTTGACTTTGATCATAGAGATAGCCATATTGTCTTTCTCTCTCATTTTTTCTTCAAAAGCTATTTTATCTAGTCAAGTTTCATTCTTGGAAATAAGAATTAATCACATGCATAAATTTCATTTTTTGTTTCACTTCAGTGAACATTAACATTAGTTTGAATCTGTTTATGAGATTTTGGAATTTCTTACCCTAAACTATGAAGATCAATAAAAGAGCTAAAGTAATATATAGGTTCTTGATTCAGATAGATGATTATTACTATTCCTCCTCCTTCTCCTACTACTATTTACTACTCCTACTCCTACTATTTACTTCTACTCCTACTCCTACTACTATTACTTCCTTTTATTCTTCCTTTTCTTCCATCATCATCATCATCATCTATCAGTTATAGAATGCTTTAAGGTTTGTAAAATGCTTTAAAATATTATTTTATTTTATCCTCCCAACAAACTCAGGAAGTAGAAACTATTAATTACTTTATAGATGAGGAAACTGAGGCATCCTGAGGTTGGGATTTGCCCTAGGTCACATATTTAAGTATCTAAAGACAAATCCAAGACTTACTGATTCCAGGTCTAGCCTTCAATCCATTATACAAAATTATGAAAAGACAAAAGATATTATTATTAGGGTTGTAAGGAAATAGGTGTTGTAAAGAAATGTTGCTAAGACTACATACTTATGCAAACATTTTGGAGAGCAATATGGAAAATGCAAATTAGGTAAAGATGAATTTATGTTTCAGCTTAGCAATTCCATTGCTAGAATTCTATTCCAAAACAACATAAAAGGAGCTACTTGTACAAAAATATTCATAGCTATTCTATTTGTAATAGAAAAAAATTAGAAACTACCTAAACACCCAACCAACAATTGTCAAATGTTTGAATAAGTTATAGAATGTTAATATAATGGAATGTTATGATGCCATAAAAAAATGAAATGTTAAAAAATGTAAAGACCTATAAGAGATAAGGGAGAGTGAAAACACACATTAACAAATATGGAAAGACAGAAAGGAATAAGAAAAGGAGGCAGGAAGAGAGGAAGAAATTTAAAAAGTAAGAACAAAGGAAGGAAAGAAGAAATAAAAGAAGGAGTAGAGGGAAGCAAAAGAAAAAAGAAGGAAAGGATGGAGAAGAAGCAAGGAAGGGAAAGGAAAGAAGGAAAAAAAGAAAAATGGAAGAGAGAGGGAGAAAAAAGAAGGAAAGAAAACAGAAGAAAGAAAAAAGGAAGGGATTGAGGAAGGGAGGAAGAAAAGTAAGAGAAGAAAGAAAAAATAAGGGAGAAAAGGGGGACAAAGAGAAAGAAAAAGAAAACAGGTCTAAAGAAGGCTACATTTTAAGCATACCTGGAAGGGGACATGGAACAAAAGCATCTTATTTTCTTTGTTGTACTTTAATTCTTTTTGTTTAAACTTGTTTGAGTCTTTAAGACATTTTTCCTCTCTTTTTTGTTGATAGTGATTAAATTTATAATTAAAATTTCAAGATATGGTTGACCTCTGTGAAACAAATGTTCTTGGTTTAAAGGGGGGGATAATCTATTGGCATTTCTTTATTTCCTTTTGCTATGTGCAGAAATCTTAGAGATAATACACAGTGTGCACTCCTCTTATGTATATTGATATATTGCTTATTGCTTATATCTATTTTTAAATCTCGGAAATTTCCTAGTGAGATAAGATATTTTGATTGATGGCAAATACACATTCAGATGAGTTGCTAATCTAGAGAAATACACATTCCATAATAATAATGTAGAAAAATTTAATAAAATATATTATCTATAATACAAAAATATTTATAGCAGCTCTTTTTTGTGGTAGCAAGGAATTGGAAATTGACAATTGGGAAATAACTGAACAAGTTGTGGCATATGACTGTGATGTAATAATATCATGTTATAAGAAATGATGAGCAGGGTGCTTTCAGAAAAGTCTAAAAAGATTTACATCAACTGATAGAATGTGAAGTGAGCAGAACCAGGAGAATATTATACACAGTTCAGAGCAATATTGTATGATCAACAACTTATGACTTAGTTATTCTCAGTAACACAGTGATACAAGACAATTCTGAAGGACTTATGAAAAATGCTATCCAATTCTAGAGAAAGATATCCAATGCTATCCATCTAGAGATGGAGTCTGAATGCAGATCAAGGCAGATTTTTAATTTTTGTCTTTTTTTCACATGACAAATATGAAAATAAGTTTTGCATGGCTACACATGTCTAACTGTAATCAAATTGCTTATCTTCTTGATGTGGGGGTTGGGGTAGAAAGAGAAAAAAGAGTAAGTTTAGAATTCAAAAATTTTTTTAAAATATAAGTTAAAAATCACATTATGCTTCATCCTTGTGTCAAAGGCAGAATCTGAAACCAGGTCTCTTTGGTCCTGAGATTGTTCATGTAATAAAGCAAGCTTTTTCTCTTGGTGATCATACTTTGGGTTACCACCCAGATCTACATATTTAGCCTTAATTTCTCCTCTGAAGTGAAGTCTTTCACACGCAGTTGTCTACTAGAGAATCCATCTGGATGTCACCCTGGAGCTTATCTTCCCATATTTCTCTGTTTCTGTTGGAAGAAGTGCTATTTTCCTAGAAATCTGGGATTGAAACCTGGGATTCATTTTTGACTTAGTTGTGACACTGGATCAGTTACTACTTTTCAATTCTTTTCCCATTTCTCTGATTTGTCTCCTCCCATCTACTCACATGACCACAATCCTAGTCTAAATCTTCATCTTATGTTGACTATTGTAATACCTTTCTATTTCTCCTTTCCTCTTTCAATCCATTCACATCTATTTATCAAAATTCTAAATCTGGCTCTTTATTTCTATTGAATGCAGATTGTACATATTGCTCTAGGATATATTTATATTGGAAATTCAATGCTTTTTCTTTATAATGCTGAAATAATTTTAGTATTACACAAGATATTAGATATATGAGATCATGGCAACACTGGATAGGGTTGAAGGAATTCATTATTTCCATTTTTAAACTTTTTAAGACACCTCGGAAAATGAATTACTAGGAATAAGACAAGATTAGTATGTTTTTGACTGCACTGAGTTCAACTAATTAAATTTCAAGAACTGACCTTACTGTATTCAAGCATATGACTTGTTTACTCATAGTTTATTGCTAACATTTATATAAGCCTTCATGGTTTGCAAAGCAAGTTAAAAATGTCTCCTTTTATTTTCACAATAACCCTTTGAGATAGGTATGATTATTATCCACATTTTACAAACGACCAGACTAAGGCAGACAGAAGTCAGATAACTTGCCCAGGACCACATAGCTACTGAGTATCTACTGTTGGATTGGGAAAAAAGGTTTTCAAGATTAGAGTTCTAGGCCCCTAATTTCTGTGCCACTAATTGTCTCCTTAGTTCAAAAACAGTTTTTCTCATTCTGAATTGGGATATCTTTCTGTTCTCTGAAAAAGTTGAATAAAGTGGATATTGTCTTGGAGAATTTTATGTGACAACAAATGCTCTTCAATTGAATTGTCTGAAAGGTCAATTTAGAAAGATGAGAATGCTATTCATAAAGATAAATATCCCATTTTCTGTTATATTTAAGTAGTTTAAAATGGACCTCTGGTAATGATAAAATTAAATCTACCTAAGATTCAGAGAGTAGCTCTGAAATAAATTCCCTATGCAAAAATATAAGAATAGTTATGTTTGCTGGCTTCCACATGGTGGCACTTGTAAACTCAGAAAGTTCAAGTCTTAGGAGTTTTCAAATATTATTATCATCGAATGCATCATTATTTGGCAGCAGAAATGACCTGATTTCAGCAGCAGGGTATACGTGCATGGGGATGGGGTGAGGAGTGGGATGAAGAGGGTCTTCATGTATGCATTTGCCTCTCCAATGTTTTTAAAATTTAAAAAAAATACTCATTTAAAAAGAGAAATAGATAACTATCCTTTGGTTTTTCTGTTCATTTTTTAGATTTGCTTTCTTCTGAAAAAGATCTTTTATTTTTCTTGTTTCTTATCATAGACACTGTATGTAACAGCTAGAGACAGGAATGTGGCAGCTTTTTCTCTGGTCTCTTAGCTCTTCCATTATTTAAAGCAGGTAAATCTAGCAGAGGAGGAGGGGTGCCAGGGACACTGAAGGGCAGCTGAAAGGCTCTTTTATTGGCAGTGAAATACATGTTTGACTTCCTGCCATGAGTTTAAAATTTTCCGTTATCAAAGAACATTTGAAGAGAATGCAGGAAATGTGAGCACTTCCTTGGCAAATGCAAGAAGTCCTTACTGAATCCCAAACTAAATTAAAAAAAAAAAAAAAACTCTTCTAAGACTTGATCTGCCTGCCTGGTTTTGGAGCAGGGCTTGTGAATGAGAAATGTTCTTTTGAAGGTGGCTTCCTTTTGTGAACATGTTCAATTTCCTTGACACCATATCTGTTCCATTAAAATTGAGCAAAACACATGTACATCATCATTTCATCCGATTTAGTGGGATAGTGTGATTTTATAATTATCTTATAGTCGCTGATTTGGTAAATGTCAGTGCTATAAAGCTGTTCTTTACTTGATAAATGATGTGTAATTACTTGCAGAAACACCTACTGTGATTTCCACATTTGTAAAACCTGTGAACCCCACGTAGCTGGTCTTTTAAAATTAAAATGAATCTTTTAATTTCTTACAAGATTAAGCTAGCGTTCAAAAATAAATTTCCAATCCATTTTGTTGCCCTTGGAAAGCATGAGAAATCTTCCCCTACTCCCACAGAGGAATAAGTAGTCAGAGACTTCCTCCAGAGTGTCACAGAGGTGGCTACTTAGAGAACAAGTGAGTGAATAAGAGAGATTAGGAAAGTTCTATTATATAACAGAAAGAATCAGGGGATCCAGCTTCTGGCTGCATATGTTTTGAGCATATCCTTTTACTCAGTTCTGGACCTTAGTTTCCTCATCTGTAATGAGAGTGGATTGGTCTAACTGATCTCTGATATCTCACTCAGGACTAAAGGCCCCTGAGTCTATAATGCAGCACATTATCCTCACTAAATAATTCCCTGCTAGGTGACTGGAGGTAATTTGATGAGCTATTTTTTGCTCTTCTGTTAAATGACTGAGTAGTAATAGGCTAATGTGTTTCCTGTCCCAGGGACCATATTTGCATTTTAATAGCTGTCTTTAGTACCTTTACAAAAGTAATGGCCAATGGTGGGAATTCGGGCACACTGACAAGACCACTGGAAAAGATAATTTTGGGTAGAAAGGTCCATCCATCATATTACATGAACAACTCTTTTGTTACCCTTACCATCATTCCTTTCTTCTGTATTGAGTTAAAAAGTAAATGTGTCAATTCAGAACCAATTTCAGCAAATACAAAGAAACAAGTATAAAATATTTTATATATGACAGATACTACTACTACACTTCTGACCCCTTCTTTTGGATGTTAAATACATAATTAACCATTTTTTATAAATGCATTTTATTGATATTCTCTGTTTCTCATATCACCATAGTATCATACCCTTCCCCTCTCCCTCCAGAGAACCATCCCATGTGGCAAATACTATTTTTTGGAGAGAAAAAAAATTAGCATAACTGCTTGATATATGGAAAAAGTCCAAAAATATACACATCATATAATACCTGTGGACCTCCCAACTTCATAAAGAGGTAAGTTTGAAGTGTCTTTTCATAACTATTCATTCCAAGTTTTAATTTTTATAATTTTTATTACATTTCTTTGATTTTTTGGTATGTTGGTCTCCCTTTTGTCATGTGCATATTGTTTTCTTGGCTCTGTTTACTTTACTCTGCATCATTTCGTGTAATTTTTCCAAGATTCTCTGTACTCATTACATACATCATTTCTTTGAGCCCAATAATATTCCATTAAATTTATTTATCACAATTTGTTTAACCATTCTCCAATTGATGGGCTTTTATTTTATTTTTAATTCTTCATTATCTCAAAAATGTTACTATAAGTATTTTAAAGAATATGTAGACTTTTATCTTATTGATGATTTCCATGAGACATATCTTGTAGTGGAATCCCTCACTCAAAAGGTGAGGACATTTTAATCACTTAATTTGCTTAATATTTGTTTATAGCATATGTATTTCTTCTATGTTCATATTTAGAAATTCTTAGTTTTTAAAATTACATTAAATGGCTTCTGTCAAGTGATTAACAGGCAGGTCTTGACTTTCTCCTATATGATTTGTGATTGTTTTCATAAATTTTGCAGTATTAAATATGATTTTAGAAATATATTATTCAAAGTTATTCTTTATAAATGTAGTTATTTTAGCTATTTGGATCAAAATCTGAATTTGAAGGTATTGAATTTAATTTTTAAAAATTCTCTATTAAAGAAATCTACACAGTACAAGTTCAAGGAGGAAGGTTTTGTTATAAAATGAATATAGTCCATTTTTATTACTAAAATTATTATTAAATTATTAATTATTATTTAAAAAGTCACTAAGAATTACTTTTTTCCCTCTTTATATTAGCCATCCTCCAGAGTAATATGACACAAGAAAACCAGTATATTCATGATGCTAAGGTGTGATGTGTACTCTGATTTTATATTGACATATGATTTTGCAAAGTTTTTAATGGAATTTTTATAATTCTAATTTCCACATAATTTTTATAAAGTTATTTACTCTTTTAACAATTCTAATATTGTATGTAACTCCTCATTCATATTTTTATATTAAAGTGATCGTGAAGCATGTAATATGTTCAAATTGAATGAGGGATCACAGTTTTATCTTTTTTAATTTTAAAATAATTTTTATTGATTTCTTTTATACCTCATAATAGTTTTTCACACTATTTCTCCTTCCCTTCCTGAAGAGCTATCTTGTGTAAGACATAACATTTTTTAAAGATAAATAAAGGAAGGAAGAAGGAAATTAGCATAACTGAGAAACATATTGAAAAAAGTCTGAAAATACATTCAGTGTGCAGCATTTGTGAAACTCTCATCTATGCAAAGAAATGAAATGGGAATAGCTTTTCATATATCTCCTTTCAAGCATGCAATTTTTCAGTATTCACTTTGTTTTTATATGTAGTTTTTTTTTACCCCTACTATTTATATTGTTGTATTTATTGTGCATATTTTTTTTGGCTATTTATTTCAGTCTCCATCATTTTGTGTAGATTTTCCCTCTTTCTCGCCATTCAACATATTCATCATTTCTTTCAGCTCAGTAATATTCCATTAAATTCATGTATCATAATTTACTTAATTATTCATCAATCGATGGAGTTTTTTTGTTTCCAATTTTTCGTTGGCACAAAAAAAGTTTTGGTACAAATATTTTGGAGTATACGGGAATTTTCCTTTTATCAATGACCTCCTTGACCATTATCATCTTTTGTCACCTTTATCAAGTTACAAATTGTGAAGTAAAACCTCAGGGGTTGTTTTGATTTATGTTTCTCTTATTATTAGTTATTTGACTTTTTTGTTCATTAATGGTTTGTAATTCTCGTGAGAATTGTTTGTTCATATCCTCTGTCCATTTATTTATTAATGAATGACTTTGGTTTTACACAATACACATATTGATTGTTATACATTGATGTTATACATTATTATATATTAACATATATGTTGAAATATATTTATTTTAAATACTAAGTCCTTAACAGAGAAATTTTATTTAAAGATTCTTCCTCTTCCAATTTGACTTCTTCCCTCTAATCCTGTGTGCATTAATTTTGTTGGTGCAGTTTTTCAGTTTCATGAATTCAAAATTATCTATTTTATCTTTTGCAACTGGAGAGACTTTAACTAGTCACCTCTGTTTCATCTTGGTTCAGCTATACTCCAATAGTGCATTGCTCCCTCATTATATCTTTTTCATTAAAAAAAATTCATGTACTATGTTGGAAATTTGTCTTGTGCCATATAAGTTCTTTTGTTTTCTTTTCCTTTTTTTGATCTCTTTGGCATATGACCTAGTAGTGGTATTGCTAGATCGTAGTTTTTTAGTCCTTTGCACACAGTTCCAAATTATTTTTCAGAATGGTTAGACCAGTGTACAATTTTGGCAATAGTGGATTAATGTCTCAATGGGTTTGAGGCAGTACCTTAGAATTGCTTTAATTTGTACTTCTCTGATCAATAATGATTTAAAGACAATTTTCATATGACTTGATAGTTTTGTTATTTCTTCTGAAAACTATTTGTTCATATACTTTGATAATTTATCAATTGGGGAATGACTTTTATAAATTTTAAATAAGACCTATAGCAGAGATGTTTACTGTATTTGATATTTCTTTATTGTCTACATTTCTTTTCAGCAAAATATACTTTCGCTGATTATCTCTTAATTGGGTCTATTTTTTGCTTTGTGTTATTCTTGCCTTTAAAAAAAATCTCTGCTGAAACATATTAGATTGTACTGCAACCCTTCATTTGATCTCTGTCTTTTGCTTTTGAGTTTGTCTCTTGTAAACAACATATTGTATTCTGGTTTGTAATCCATTCTGCTTTCACTTCTGTTTTAAGAATGAGCTCAGCCTATTCACATTCAACTGTATGATTATTAACTGTGTATTGCCCTCCACAACATTTTCTTCTGAATTTTCTTCTCTTTCTCTTTTTTATCCTTCCTCCTTCCCTCCCTCCCTCTTCAAGTCTGTTTAGCTTTTGACTACTGCCTATCTTATTCCATCTTCCCTTTTATCCCCTACCTCTTTTTCTTATTGCGTTCTCCTAGTATTTCTGTCGAGTATCAGAAAATTCTCTTACATAAATAACCAATTATTAAATTAGGATTAAGCTTTTTCCCTTTCTATTTCCTCATTCAAAGGCCTATTCTTGTGAAGGACTTTGCTGATAGATGAGATTATCCATATCCTCTGGGTACACACTTTTAAAATCTTGACTGAGACCCCCATCCAACCAAAACACCTTTCAACAGAAGAGGTCTTGCTCTGAGGAAATAAGCCCTTGACCTTAGGAGCTTCTGTTAGGATTTAGGGTACCCAGCTTAGAAAGAAGAAAACCAGGAGGGTTTGGGTAGAGATGGATTCTTTTGTCCCTGTTGTCTATATTTCGCTCATATTTGTCCATATTGCAGCTGAGTCTGCAGCAGGAAGAGCTGAAGTCTATTTGCCCATTTCTTCTTTAATCCATCTACCTCCTCATTGATTGTGAGCTAATCAAAGCTGATTTTCATCTTCAGGTATGCTCCTTTTCCAAAGGCTTCTTAAGTGTTAAATGTTTTCCATAGATCATCTTTAGTTTATGAGAGAAAGCCACATTTTATTAATTATTTACTAACCATAATTAATAAAATGGTTATTATCCAGCAATTGTCTCCTAGACTATTCATCTATCATATAATATATAGCTGAGAACATATACGTTTCTTCTTTCTTTGAACCAATTCTGATGAGAGTGAAATAAAAGCATTGCCCGCCATTATCTTTCCATTGCCCCTTCCAATTTAAAAAACAACTCTTCTTTATATGACTCTTATGTGAGATACTTTCTCCCATTCTTTTGCTTCCGTCTCCTTTCCCTCACTTCATTCCTCTATCTTGCTTCATTTTTCTCAGATTATCCTAACACAATTAATTCATACCCATGCTTTCTAATAATGTAGAATCATCCTAACTAGCCTGAGAAAATTCTTAGGAATTATATGTATCAAGTATAGGAAAAAAAGTTTAATCTTAACAAGTCATTTATGATTTTTCTTTCATGTTTATCTTCTTATGTTTGAGTTTTGTGTTTGAAAGTTCTTTTTTCTTTAGGGAATTTTGTGTTGTTGTTGTTGTTTTGTTTTGTTTTTTTTGCTGAGGCAATTGGGGTTAAGTGACTTGCCCAGGATCATACAGCTAGGAAGTATTAAGTGTCTGAGGTCAAATTTGAACTCGGGTCCTCCTGAATTTAGGGCTGGTGCTCTATCCACTGTACCACCTAGCTGCCCATTTCTACTTCTTAGATAGTATTTGCTTCAGTATTTTTGTGCCATTTTTTAAAACAAGCTAGCAATTCTCTTTTCATAATTTTCTTCCATCTCTGTCATTCCTTTTCCATTTTTTTTTCTACCATTCATCCCTTTAACTCTCTAGGGAATTCCTCTTAGATTTCTGTCTAATTCAAGTTTTTTTTTTTTAAGAGTTTTTCCTTGTAATTGTTTTCAGATTATTTTCTTCTGCATTTCTGACACCACAGTAGTTTTTATGGTCAAGTTTTTTTTTTAATTATTTGCTCAGTTTCCTAGATTATTGCTTACTTTTGAGCATTATATTAAAGTTGTGCTCTGCTCATTGGCTATGATCAGGAGGTTCTGCCCCAAGCTTCAGGCTTTTTATGCTACTATGAGAGCTAGTTCTGGTGGTTTGCAAGTTGTTAATGTTTCCAGTGTGGCTATCTTGGGAAAGATGTGGTCATTGCTCCCTTGGTCTGTCTTCTGGTCTTAACTCAGGAAGGGGACCCACTCCCCTGCAAGACCAAGAGTGAGCACTTCTTGCCCTGGAACTGCATATGGGCAATGCCACAACGTCCTGTGCCCAGTGTCACCTTAGGTTCTCCTGTAATCTTTTTCTGACTAGATGTTCATCTCTTTTATGCCTCTTTACAGTTCCCAGGACCCAGGATAGAGGAAAGAAGGGGGCATCTGTAAGAGATGTAAACAGAGGTAGAATTCTGACCACTGATCGAATATGGGTGTGAGAGAGTAGAGACAGGATTGCACCTAGTTTTCCAGACTGGGCCATGGGAAGAGCAGTGCTCTTAGCAAAAAGAAAGGCCTTTGAAAGAGGATTCCAAATGGAAGTAGACAAAGGAACTTTTGCCATAGGATCAAACTGAACCCTGTGTCCTATTGATCCTATTGATTTCTGGAACATTTTCCTCTTTGAAACATGGTGAATTATCTGGGTCCATGATTTGTGATTTATTTCCGACTATTCCTTGGTAACTTTATAACCTCTGGCTCCTGTTCACTCCCCAACCCTGATTTACATGCTTACCTAATTGCTCCTTAGAGAAGGAACTTTTGGTCTAGGGAGTCAGAGAGATGGTGACAACCTACAGGGCAGTTAATTATCATGCCCTTTCTAAAAACAGTCACATTTTCATTTGTCTGCTATACCCAGAGCAAGAGGTGGAAAGTGGGGTAAAGGTATGTAGGTATATGAGGAACCCAGGTAACAGAGTGGATAATGCACTAGAGCTTGAATCAGGAAGATTTGAATTCAAATCCAGCTTGTTATTTACTAGCTGCATTATCTTATAAGTCACATAACTTCTGACTCAGTTTCCTCATTTGTAAAATGGGAATAGTGATAGCACTCATTTTCCAAGTTTATTGTGAACCGAATGAGAGTTTGTAAAGTATTTTGTACATCTTAAAAGACAACATAGATATAATCATTGTTACTAATATATATATGGTAGGGCAGATGGCAAGATGACCTGGGTGGATATATGGGATGCTACTATAGGGGTGTGTTGGAGCCCAGATCCCATTGTAGAGCTGATTGTTAAATTTTCAGTGGAATTGACAAATAGTACATATCGGGGCTTGATTTATTGTTCTGTTGAGTGCCCAGACCTAAGAAAGTAATGGAGAAAATATTAATAATATGTAAAACTCATGTGTTGTATATATATTTTTAGTGAGTCATTCCTTAAAGCTTTAGCACATCCCTTGATGTGAGGCATAACCTGGGCTGTTCTGAGGACAAATATATAGAGCTGGCTCCTAGGCAAGTCTGAATTCACTTAAGGCAGCTCCAATCTCTATTTTGAGCCTGAAAGCAGAGACTGGCTGCTGTAGGGAGAACAGGTAGGAAAGGGAGGAGGGTGAATGTAGATTATCAATTAGAAGGCTATTACGATTGTCCAGATGAGAAGTGACTAAGATTTGAATTTTTTGCTTATTAAAAATAGAAATTAATTCACTTAAACTTCTATCCTTTGATCCTGCTTTAACCTCTGGAACCAAGAAGAATAAATGTATACTTCTCCATATATAGCTTTGCATGCAAGGAATAGTTTTTCCATTATCTTTGTTCTAAAACATCCCTTGCTGGACATTCTGGGATTGCTGGGACACATAGGCGTACACATGATAGTCCTTCAACTATGTGGAGGCAAGGATCATATTCTTTTTTCCTCACCTCTACCCCCAAAATCTCTCCCCAAGGCTCCTCCTCAGTTCTTCAACACTTCTATTAAAAAACTGATTAATTCATGCTAGTTTGATAATGTATACATGAATCAAACTGAATCATGTACATCTTAATAAAGATTTCCTAAATATAATACTTTTAACACAAAGAAATAATGGAAATTTGGAATTTGTTGGAAATTATTGGAAAATTTAGATCTATTTCAGGACCATGGACATGGCTAGGTAGACACATTGTGTGCCCCTCAACTCATTTGATCTTTTTTTTTTTTTGGCAATCCCTATTTGTTATTTTTATTCGATGCTTGGGTTATTCAAGCTACACTACATATGCATGTGCAAACATTTTACTGATTGAAGGAAATGAAATTTCAGACATTTAACTGAGGACAGCATTTAACACTCAGTAATCATGCAGGTATTCACTAAAACTGTTGATGAAGACAACCCCCTGCTGACCCACAAACTAGTCCACACGTGAAAAATCCATTTTCTGTGATTTAATTTTTCTTTTTGGATTTGAGGAAGAAAAAAAAGAGTTGTAAATCTTTGGGAACATCCACAAACTGCTGTAACACACTGGATTTCAAGAAAGCTTAACTTTTAGATTTTGTTTTGAAAACATCTTAAAGCATATTTTCAAGGTAATATGTACTTAAATTCCTCAACATGATTTACAGGATAACAAGGGAGTTTCTTACCTCTGAGATAAACACAGGCACCATAATGACTGAAGCAATGGCTTGATATGTAGTTTCCTATATCAGAGCATTTTTTTTATATCGAAAACATAAACCACTAGTATCTATGTATGAGATTATTACTCAATTTGTTTTAATCCAAATGCTTTCAAAATGGCTTTTCCATTTTAGAATCTAATGTGATCAGAGTACCAGCAGGATATTTCTACTGAAAAATAAGCTGCCTTCCTTTAGACGTTTTATTAATATTTTCTTTCTGGCCTTGAAAATGAAAATAAAATAACCTGTTCAAAGTTTTTTATTATTTAAATCAATCTATTTCCTCTAGTTAAGGAGTATATAAGTGGAAAAGTAAAGCAAAAGTTGTATTTTCCAACTCTTTACTTAGTGGAAGCTCCATTTTAATGCACAACATATTTATCAAGAGCTTGATAAGTGCAAAGCTTTGAGCTGAGTTCAGAGGAGTTAGAGAGAAGAATTAGACCTGGAGCCTTCAGCATAAAAGACTTATAAGAAGAAGTGTGAAGAACTAGAAGATTTTCATGTACAGTAACAGGGAAATAATAATGGTCAACTGTGAAAGACTTGGCTACTCTGATCATTTGAGATGGTTTCAAAGGACTCCTGATGATAAAAATGTTATCTACATCCAGAGAAGGAACGGATGAACTCTGAGAGCCACATGAAATACAATTTTCTCATTTTTTTTTGTTGTTTTCTTTTTTGGTATAGCTAATATGGAAATATGCTTTGCATGATTTCACATGTATAATTTATATTATTTACTTGCCTTCACCGTGGGAAAGGGGAATGATGGGAAGGAAGGAAAGAATTTGGAACTCAAAATTTAAAAATAAAAGAATGTTAAAATAATACATTCACTAAAAAAAGAGAAAACATAATTTTGTTGAGTACTGGACTGGGAGTCAGGAAACTAGTTTAAATCTCATTTTTGACACTTTTTGATTAATTTCAAAAGCTAGAGAGGAAATCATGCTCTTACCTGTTCCCAAACAGTTAACAGCTAGTATTCTATAAATAAAGTTATACTGCAAACATTATACTTATTCCACTCAAAGGTAAAAGCAAAATCAATTGTAAATCTCACATATATTTTAGTTGAGTTGATAGAAGGATGTTATTGTACTTTTATCTCCAAGGTAAGCAGAATACCTGGCATGTAGAAGGTAGTTAGTAAATGCTTGTTGCTTGATTGATGAATATAAATGTTGCAGAGGATTAATGGTAATCAGTCAAATCTCATGGACAATGAGTATGGGAGAATGAATGTTGTTTAAGGCAGGGGTGCTTACCCTTGGGTCTATAAATTTATTTCATTTTTAATATCTGGGTAATTGTCAAATAATTAGCTTCCTTTTTAAGTTAAAAGTATTTATTTTAATTAATTCATTTAAAAGTAATATTGAAACAAGGGATCTCTAGGCGACACGCAAAAAGATTAAGAATCCTTGTGTCCAGATGAAGTTCACAACTCTCAGGACCCATAGAGCTTCTTCTATTCTAGCCCCACTCTTTTCAAGCCAGTACAAATTCCAATATCTGTTTGAGGGTCACAGGGTAAGCCTTTGGCAGCAGTGTAGTTTATGGTTGGGTTGTGATATTTATAATGTGACAAGGCTCTGATTCACATGTCTGATTTTATCAGAAAAATCCCACCTTCAAGGATCCTTGAAGATCAAGAACCCTAATATACCAGGTGTTGAATTCCCAAGCTCTAGATTAGCTCTGCTAAGTGGTAATTAGCCATGTCATACAGACTCACAGTATACCAGAGACCTCAGAGACCATCCAGTTAAATCTCATTTTACATATGAAGAACCAGACACTTGGACAGATTAAGTAATATGATCAAAGTCACACAGTAAGCCTGAGAGGGAGGACTGAATATAATTCATTTTATTCCAGAGTCAGTGTAACTTATTTTAGGAGGTACAGTTTACATGACAATGGATACTAATAAATGTCCTATGAAAAACCTGTGTGGATGTTGTTATTTTGGTGGATATGTATATATTTGAGGGGGGGAATATTTTGAAGATATTAGGAGATAAAGAATTCCTGCTGCATTATTATGAGAAAATTTTGGAGGTTACATGATCTGTTTTAGTCAAAGAAAACATTCAACAATGGAACAAAAAGGAGTACATTGGACTATATACTAAATAAGGAAATAAGCATTCATTAAATGCCTATTGTATGCCAAGAGATATACCAATTACTTTACAAATATAACTTCATCTAATGCTCAAAGTAATCCTGGGAGTTATGGTCTATTAGTATTCTCATTTTATACTTGAAGAAACTGAGGCAGACAAAAGTTAAGTGGCCTGCTCAGGGTCATATGGCTCTTTGTTTTTCAGTGTATGAAGTAAAATTTGAATTCAGGTCTTTGTGATTTCAGGACCAGATTTCTAACCATTGTATCACCTCATTGCCAAAAAATGTCCTTTTACTTAGGAAAGTGTCCTTATAGTTTCAGTATATAGTAAGTATAAATAATAATAACAACATCACCAACAGTAATGATACAGGGTTGGTGTATCACTTGGTCTCACTTTTACAAGTAGAAATTCATGCCTTAGTAGCACCTTAATTTATTGGGTTGGATGTAATGCTCCAAATAATTCACTAGGTGATGAGTAAAAAAATCCCCAAATCCTAAAGCAACTTTCTTGTGACAGACTCTCAGTTCCTTCATCTAGAAAACGGGGATAATATCTGTAGCATCTTATTGTGAGATCAAATGAAATACATGCAAAATACTTACTTTGCTATAATTACTGTTGTGTTATAGTGGAAAGGAACCTAAATGTGGAGGCAGAAGATATTCCCATCCTCAAATCCCATCTCTATCATTTTCCATATGTATGACCTTTCCCTCCATCTATCAACTAAGGGGATTGGCCTCCAAGCTTCCTTTTGGCACTGAGATCATGATCTATTAATTGGATCATAGGATCACAGAACAAGAAGCTTATATGGGAAGTCCGGGCCTTTTGTTTTATAGATGAGGATCCTGGGGACCACAGAAGTTGCCCACACAGTTCCATAGATAGTAAATGCAAAGCCAGGATTGAAATCCAATTTTATGACTCTTTCTCAACTTCTCTGTCCACTCTACCATTATGATGGCTATAAGTGTTTCCATTCTTTTGATCAGATACACCCTTTTTTAAATATTTAGTCTCTGTCCACTGGATCTCTCCCTGCCACCAATAAACATGGCCAGATCTCTCCCATCCTTAAGAAACCTTCATTTGATCCTGCCATATCCTCAAGTTGTCATACCCTGTCACTGTCCTTTCACAACCAATATATAAAACACATCTATAACAACATACTCACTCATTGTCTCTACTTCCTTACCTCCCAATTTTTATCCTATTGAAATCGAGGCTTTTACCCAATTGTGGACTGAAACCGCTCTCTCCAATGTCAACAATGATCAAATACCGTAAATACTCTTACACTGTCTCAGATTTCTCTAGCAACCTCTGTGGTATTTGCCAGAGTTACCCGTTCTTTTCTCTTTTCCTGGGTATTTTCTCTCTCCCTTTGGTTTTTGTCAGAGTTCTTTCCTAGTTCTCCTTCATGTCTGATTATTCCTTCCATCTCCTTTGCTGATACACAATCCCATGTCCTACGTGCTAGGCTGGAGTATGCTTCAGGGACAGGTCTTTGTTCTCCTCCTGCAGCATGAATGACCACTTCTATCCAGATGACCCCCAGATCTACAACCCATCTCTTCAGTTCCCCCTTGGGCTGCTTCAAAAGAAGGATGTACAGTTGAGTAATGGAGTCTGAACTCTAGGACTGGATAGCATGATCCATAGCACCCACCAAGGATCAGCACCAGTGAAATAAAAATGGAAATGCTGGAAGGCCAAATCCAGGCTATTATGAATGAGTGGACACAAGGAAGACTAGGGGAGGGACTATGAAACATCAAGTGCAAGCTAAGGTCAAAATGCCCAGGGACACTAAGGATAGTCATGGGGAATGAGACACCTTACTCCAAGCAAACAGAATATGTGGTCCATGCCTTTTCTTGTCAAATCCTTACAAGGATTTGGACTGGGATTTTAAGATCTAAGTTGAGCAGAAACTCCAGTAAGCAGCAAATGCTCAGCTAACTAGAGTATTTGAATAATGGGCACCTTGCTTTCTCCCATTACGGCTTTTATTGTAAATGAAATTAGCACACTTTCCTCTTTAGCCAGCATAAATCTGACCTTTCTTGTGGAATGGAGGAGAATGATCATTTATAAGAGCTATTAGACTATATAGGTTCCATTTAGTAGATCACTGTTTCTGAGCACTTGAGTGCCCACCTTGCTGACAGGCAGTAATTAAATCACCAATGGGATGGAAATCCATAAAAGTGTTGATACCTTTCATATTTCCCCTAAAACTTGGGAGTGATTTTTCTATTTTTCTCTTAGAAATATCCTGTTGGTCTGGAGTTCCTGTGAGATATAGTGCCTATTGGCCAAGTGGCTAACAAGTTGTTTTCTTATTTATTTCACAAATAAGTCATCAGACTTATTGATGTGTTGGCAGTGACTTAATATATTGCACTTAGCAAATTACAAGTAAATGCAGGAGTGCATCATGGTTAAAAGTTACAAAGGTTCAATGCTATTATGATTTACTATTTCTAATACTATAATGTCATCTTTCAAATGGTCAAAGCAAGAACCAGAAGGAGACAGCTGCATCAAGACTATGAGAGGATAACCCTCATGCTCACTGCTAACCACTTTAAAGTTTGCCTTTAATAATGACATAGACCAATGATGTGGACATGCTGACAAAGGAATCATTTTTGCACTCTATCTTATCAATTAAGAGCAGTATAGAAGCCTTAGTGCTTATAATAATTCATTGTTTATCATATTGATCAAGAAACATTTATAAAGTCCCTACTGTGTGTCAGACACTGTGCTAAAGTCTAGGGATACAAAATGAGAAAAAGACAGAGACGTCTTAACAATCCAATGGAGGAGACAATACATAATCTATGTATACAATATAAAACAAGAAATATTTAGCAGAAGAAAGATACTAGAATTAAGACAGAGTAATTGAGATACGACTTAGCAAAAGGAGATCTCAGTCTCAGTCTGGTGAGATGTAATCTGGAATATTTTTTATCTTTTCGATTTTTCCTACTCTTGGGATTTATGGGGAATATGGGGACATGCATTTTTAGAGGGTTGTGTGAGCTACATTTTTTTCATAAATTACCTCTTCCTCTCTTTCCAGAGACATTATGATATTAGGAAGAGAACTGGATTGGGCATCTATAAATCTGGGTACTAATTCTCCATTCATTTCTTATAAACTAAGTGAACGTGAGTAAGCTATTTCACATCTATGATATCTATTGCCACCTTGTAGACTTCTTTGGGACCAAACCTGGAAGTAAGTAATCTCACTTACCTTTGAGTCAGACTCTCATCTCACTAGTCTCATCATTTTTAATTCCTCATAACCATATATAAATTGAGACCAATAGAAATGATTTACACTCCTTAGAATATTCACTGGTTCAGCAACCTATTCTTTCATTAAGCTAAATGCCAAATGGTAGAAGTTATGTGTACTCTCTGATGAGAGTGCCATTAGATGATAAGAATGAATTCAGAAAAAAAATAGTCAAGAAAATTGAAAGCCCAAGAAATCATTTATGTGAATATTTCTCAGAAAATGCTAAACATGAGCATCACTTAACCTGATTAATGTTTCTTCTTTCATTTTGTGAAGGAATAATCTCTCTAAAATGTTATTAATATAAATATTTATGGATTTAGGAAAGAAATCCTATTTCAGTAAGTCTTTTATTTATAAATGTGTTTGAAATAGGATCATCACATGCCATTTTTACTGATAGAGTTCCTTTTTCTTATATATATTGAAGGTCTTGAGATTAAAAGGAGTGCATTCCAGGTCACAGTGACTCTACCCAGGGAGCATAGGGAAGTTTTTCTATAATAAATGACTGTCTCATTGAAGACCTCATTTTTATATAAGGAATATATAAATGAAATATAATATAAAAGAAATTAATGACTGGGATAGAAAAAGAAAGCACTTCATAAGAACAAGAGATAATGGATACATATTTACTGCCCTAATATGACAAGAAATCAAAAGAAAGGCCTTCGGTCCATTGGTTAGACCATTTCAATGAGGTATTAGTAAGAAGATATGGAAGGAGAAGTAGATAGCTAAGAGGGTATGCATGCTATGATCATGGATCATTAAAAGATGGAAGTATCTATCAATTAATTAATTGATTTCCCTGCTACCCATTGCAGCAACATTGAAGACCTGTTCTAGAAATTCCATTGAGGCATGAGAACTTGTTGCATTATCTACTGGGGAAGAAATAAAATAATCTGATTAAAAAATAGACTCACTTCCCTCCTGAAACTTATATATATAGCAGATACACATACACACACACACACACTAAAAATATACATTTTTCTTCCCTTTTCTCAATTAATCCTTTTAGAAATTCTTAGTTTTAAAACATACAAAGTCCATTTTGGTCCATAATATTTATATATCCTATAATGAGGCTGTATGTATATGAATAAATCTGCCCGTTTGCAGCATTTATAGTGGTAGGAGACGGGGTAATAGAAAATCTCTAAGTCACGACTCCTGTCATTAAGGTTTTTAATTATCTAATTAGGGGAATACATGCATACATACATACATACACACACACAATATGTGCTCTTTAAAAAAAATGTCATACAGAATGTGCTATGTGCTAATCAAATAGTCCCAAGAAATAAGATAATAGACTTAAAGATAGAAACAAGGATTTTAAAAATACTTCCTTACCTGCCAGGCTGTACACTAAGCACTTTACAAATATGATCCCATTTGATCTTCACAAGAATCCTATGAGTTTTATTCCCCATTTTATAGTTGACTAAAGTCATCTATGTAGTAGGGAAGAGGGGTTGAACCTTGGTCCGGTGAGTCCAAAGACAGTACTATTTCCACTGGATGACCTAGCACCCAAAAAGGAGAAGAAGGAACAAGGACAAGGAAGAAAGAACAGGGAAAAAGAGGAAAGAGAAGGAAGAGGAGGGGAAGAAGAGGTGGAGGAAGAGGAAAAAGGAGAAGAAAAGGAAATGAGGGAGGGGGAGAGGAAGGAGGAAGAAGAAAACAAAGAGGAGGAGGAAAAGATTTTCATTGTTCTTTAAGAAGAAATAACCAATGTGTGTGTGGGGAGGAGGAACAGGCTGAACAGAAGCAAAGTATATGCATAACAATAATATGAGAAAGGGAAAATCATATTGGCCTGTTATGATCAGAACATCACAAGGATGGGTATCCAGGTAAGCCTTGAAAAAAGGATTAGAACTCTTGAAAGGGGAGAATATTCCAAGCAAAGAAGATGATGTAGTACAGAAGAAATGCATTTAATAGATTCCCAGAATAATGAACAGATGGATTATCTGGAGCACAGAGCTCATATGAAGAATAAGTTTGGGGAGAGAAGTTGGTACCAGATCGATGAGGGTGTTGTACCAAAGCATGGAGATTGTTTTTTGGTCTGTATCGACTTGTTAGCTATTAATTTTTTGATTAGGTTTAACTACTCTTCTTTTTCAAAAGACACCAGTTACTTGACTTAATGTTCTTTCCTAAACTGGTTTGTGTATAAACACAGCCATACACTTAAAGTTTTTGTATAATGCTAGTGTCAGCCACTAAAAGGTTAATTTTTATTACAGATTACCTCAAAAGTAAATAATAAGACTCAAAATATTCATTTTACTTTCTTAGAGTGGAATAAAGGTACGTGACTTATTTTAAATAGACTCATTTAGGTCAGGCAAAGTTGAGTCTCTCTGTGTGATAATGATTTAAAGGCTTACATGAAATAATTTGGCAGTCATTATCTCATCGTCCTTAGAGAACACTTTGTGGTAAATCTTGGAATGCATTAATTCAATATGGCTTCATTTGACCCCAAAGTAAACCAGTGGAGATTAATGGACCCAAATGACAAATTATGATCTTGTGCTCCAAGGAGGTTATTGAAATCAGAGGAAATTTAGTGAAGCAATGTCTTGAAGCAACACTACTTCTTCCTCCCCCCCTTCTGTGCACTGGGATATGCAATCTAATTATCTCTTTATATATATGACAATGCCAAAGAGAAATATTATGAAATCCCAAATGAAATGGGATATGGTAGTAATAAAAAAGTGAAGTAATAGATAGCTTCCTGTTAGCTAATGAACATCTATAGAGAGTTAGGGTTTCAGCAAGAGGATGGGGGCAGGAGAGAGAAATCTCTTACTAAAACCAAACTGAGGATTTTATGACTCTATTTCCAGCCCTTTCTCCCAGAAGCAATTTTTTAAAAGAACAGAATAAGATATCATCTGATGTAAGACCAGAACATAGAATTCTATACTGCTATAACATTTTTTCAAGATTATCATCTTCTTACTATTTGATATAACACTTTAAAAATACACTAGCACATTTGGGGGATTTTAAACATGTGTGATGTTAAGGATTTTGGAAGAGAGGGTCTTGTCCAAGAAATGAAGTCTGGCTAGCAACCCAAGTGAGTTTTGAAGGTTGAATGAATTTTTTTTAAAATTACCTAACAAAGAGTTAAATCTGATCAATTGGCTTTCGATGTGATTTTAAATGAATTGCTTCCATGAACTTCTCCATTATTCATGTAGTATTCAGGTATGTAGTAACTTTTTGATGGTAATATTCAATTGGATTCAACAAATATTTAGTCTCTAAGTAATCCTCCAATAGAGTACCTTTTAATTAAAAATATTTTTCACCTGTAGGGTTTTAGATAAGAATTTAATTTGATTAGGCACAATCTGCATTTTTAAAACTGAGATGTGTTTCAAGATACATGGGTTTCTCACACCAAATCAAAGATGTAAGACCTATGTCAAGATTTCCTTTTTAGTATTTTTTTGTCCAATATGTAAAAAGCATTTGTATCATTCGTTGTTTTTTCTTTAATTTTGAGTTCCACATTTTATCTCTCCTTCCTTTCCTGTCCCCTCTCTGATATGGTATGAAATCCGTTAGAAATTACACACCAACAATTTTGTGTAATGACATGTGTCATTTTGTGTAAGAAAGCTCAGAGACAGAAATATATATATATATATATATATATATATATATATATATATATAGAGAGAGAGAGAGAGAGAGAGAGAGAGAGAGAGAAATAACATTGAGTTGGACTTCTTGCCACACATTCATATAATTTTTAATTGAAAGGTATCTTAATGGAAAAATAGTTCACTACACATACCCACCACCCTTAAAGGAATACTTGCTATAACATACTTGACCAATAATTGTCTCTGCTGGAAGACTTCCACTGGGGAGGACGCCATTATCTCTTGAGGCAGCCCAATCCACTTTTGGATAGCTCTAATGGTTGGAAAGGTTTTTCCTAACCATACCTAAATTTGCCTATTTTTAACTTCCATATATTGTTCTTCCATCCCTCTACCTGCTGGGACCAAAAGGAGAGAAACCTTTCTTTCATATGACAGCTCATCAAATACTTAAAGCTTTAATGTGCCCCTTAATTCTCCTCTCCAAGTTAAATATCTTCTCATAAATGATTAAATGCTCCTCATACATACTGTCAGCATCCTTGTTGTCACTCTCTGCTTGATCTTCAGGTTACTGGTAGAATTAAGAAAAATAATTCAGATGTGATCTGGACAAAATAAAGCACAAAACAACGCTCACCTTCTTTTATCTGGATGCTATAACTTTCATAAAATCGCCCAAGATCTCATCTGCTTCTTTTGCTCCCCCATCCCCCTCCTGACTCATATTGAGCTTGAAAGTCACTAAAATCCTCAGATCTTTTTCAGCACAATTGCTGTCCCACAATCCCTTTTCCATGTCATCCTTGTGAAATTGATTTTTTGAACCCAGGTATAAGACTACTGAACCTAGCCTTAATAGATGCAGCCCAATGCTCTAAACTGTCAAGATCTTTTCAGAATACTGTCATTTGGTGAGGAGCTACCTTTTCCAGTGTTCTGTCATCTGCAATTCTGATAAGCATGGCAACTCCACCTTTATCTAAGTCATTCATAAAAATGTTAAATAACAGGACTCTCCTTGGAGACTCTGCTAGCCAACTCAAGTCTGCTGAACAAACCAATCAAGCAAGCAAGAAGCATTCACTAACTATTTAAATTGTTCTTTGTATTCTCCTTTTCTTATAATTCCATGTTCATCTATTTTTATTATTATATAGCCCTCATCTCCATTTTTTGTCATAATAGTATAAGATCCTTTATCAAATTATATGAGGTCAATTTTATTAACAACACTCCTCTGATCTAGGATTTAGTAGCCTCTTTAAAAAGTGGTTTCTTAAATCAGTTATTGAAGAAGGCATGCTGGGATTTTTATAATCATTACTTCTTTTTCTAGAGGTTGATGATTAACCATTTCTTTAATCAACTATGTTATCATTGGTTGCCATTTTCCTCCCGAAAAAAAAAAGTCCTTAGTGATTTTTTTTTAATATTCTAAGGGTTAAAAGTGTCAAATATTGAAATAAAATATGCTTCCCCGTGGGGACACTTTACATTATAATAAAGTTTATTATTCTCCATGTTGACAAATAAAGATAAATTCTTGTATTGATATGTGTTTAAAAAAGCTAAATGAACTTTAAAAAGTCATAGTCAACCTACACACATTTAAGCATGTAAATGTTTGGGAATATTTTCTTTTGGGATCAAATTTTCAGTTTTAATTTCAAGATTTTTGGTTCCACATAAATAACAGCTCTTAAAAAATAAGCCAAAAAGGTCACTCCATTGACATTTAAGATTATTTTAGGGTAATAATTGGCTGCAGGGCAAACACAACTATCATGTAATGTCAATTCAGTTTTCAGAATTAATTTGGGTCAATGTACAGTTTGGTGTAGGAGTTTCTTTTTTCAGTTGGAGAGAAATAAAACAGATGGTGAGATAACTTAGTTTCCTTGGATTCAAAAAAACTGAAGAAAAAACAATTCTAACATCCCTCTATTACCATTAAAGGTTTGTTTGTTTGCTTTAAGGGGGATATAATCATATTTAATCAGAGCATATAATACTTTTTTAGCATTTGTCTCTAATGGTAGCCATCTCTAGGGTGGGAGAAATAAAGAAAAAAGGAAATTTACATGAGTATTTCATTGTATATCTGAAAGGAATAGCAAGTTGTACATAGTAAATTTGCAGTTTCATGTATAATCATCTTTTTATTGTACTATGTTATAGATATGTTTGTTTTATTTAATAAATTAAACATAAAAATTTAAAACTCAGAACATACAAAAACTTTCTCCATTAATGCAGATCAGCAACACATCTATAGTTTAGAGCAGGGGTTCATAACCCCGAGTCCATGAGGGATCAGTGGAGAGACAGCAGGGGGAAGACATGTTTAGGAACTTGGATGGGAAAAATATGTTGAAAACTATATTTCAAAATAATTGGTTTCTTTTTAAAATATATGCATTTTATGTGTTGAAAACATTATTCTGAGCAAGTCATTGGTTTTACCAGATGGCCAGAGGATTTTACCAGAAAAAGGGAGGGAAAAGGAGAGGGAGAGGGGGAAGAAGAGAGAGAGGGACAGGGAGAGAGAGAAGGAGAGGAAGAGGAAGAGGGAGAGCACAGGAGCAAGCCTGGGGAAAAGATTAAGGAGAGAAAGCTTAAGAACTTCTGGTTTAGAACCTCAGAGTTCTGAATATAGGACATAATGATTATAGGACTTATGATTTGCACGTAGTATGTTATCAAAAACAGATCTTGAATAAAGGTTTTTCTGACTTCAAGGATAGCTCTCTTTCTATTCTACTATGTAATATTGCCTCTCTAAAGATTAAATACACATGAAGGTCTATAAATAGGATATAACTAATTGGACATTTGCTAACTCATTTTAAGTATGGAAAGGAAGGTACTGCCCATTTCTATTTACAGTCCTAATTTACACCCAACTTTTATAGTATTGTGAACAATGTTAGTCACATTTATTTCTCATTCAATAAATTGCTATATTTGAGTCCCGCTGAAGCACACATAACTTCATTATATATTCTTCCTTGTGATTCTGTGCTTACTTTTTAATAAAAATTTTTATTAGCTACTTCATTTCCTCCTCTCCATTAATTCCTTCAACAATTAAGCAGGGGCTTACCTGGCAACATATAAAATTCCATAAATGTATGGAGTTGGGTAGTTCCCCCTATAAAAGATAGTCCCACTCATTTAAATCATTCTCCGAGAATCCTATGTCGAGACAGACAATCAAAACACTTTCTTCATTAAGCCATGTTGTCATTATATCATGAAGTAGAGATAGAGGCTATGTGTGCCCTTGATAGGTATCTTAAATGACAGTAGGTGCTATAGCAGCAATAGCAGTCCATGACAGTCTCCAAACCAACTTGCTATGAGCATTCAGAAAAGTCTTTAATAAGTTAGTTAATTAATCAGCAATTATGTAATATACAATCAGCAAGTATGTAATATACAATTTTTCCACCAGATGGCAAAATACTCAAGCCACCAGCCATGATGAAAGTGGTTTCTTCACGAGCCTCCTTGTAGAACTGTGAGATTTCTTAAAAGATGCTATATCTTCATTATCTACCAAATGGTGCTCAGTCTGAAAAAATCACATTATTCTCCCATTTACCAACAAATTCCCATTCTATATGTATTCAGGGCCATGAAAACAAAGCATTGCTCCAAATTAGGTGAAAATTCTAGGGATATCTCTAAATGTATCTAAATATCATCCATTTATTGATGAATAATTTAATTGCAATTGATCTTTTATTTTTATTTCACACACACAACGCTATGTCCACATGATTTGTTAAACAAGAAAAATGAAAAAGAAAGTGGTTAGAAGCTATTCAATATATCTCAACACCTTCTTGCCCAAACAGAATTTATAGAACTCATCAATAGTCCGATTCAAAGCTCATAAAGCTTTGGCTCTTGGTACTCAGTTTATTCTAAACAATATTCCACCATATAAAAACATGGCTGACCAAGAGTGTTCATGACGACAAAGCTAAGCAAAAAGAAAAAAAAATGAGAAGGGACAGATGATGAGGTTGCCATAGACAAATCTTTTCTTTTCCACTCCCCACTCTGTCTCCCACTTTCTCCACGCTTGCCTTCATCCATGTTCCAAATATAAGCTTAGTCAATCTTGTTTCCAGAGACTCACTGATATCCCCACAGGAACCTTCCAGATTCTTTTCAGTTCCCAAAGAAATGAGACTTGTTACAGCAACATAAAGGAAGAGTTTTGGTGATATCTGAATATAAGCACCCAGAGAATTCTACTTTTATTTAATAGCTCTTTGGAAAAATAGGGCAAAGATTTTAGTCATAAAAAATTAAACAATAGAATGTAAACTTCTTGAGGGCAGGAACAGCATATTCTATTTTTTTGGAGACAATTGGAATTAAGGACCATGGATTTTCCCATGGTCACAGAGCCATATTTGAGGTTATCCTCCTAATTCCAGGGCCCATGCTGTATCCACTGTGCCACCCAGGGGTCACAGAATTATTTATTTAGTTAATAATTGCTCACTCTGACTTTTGAATCTGACTGAATTGGAATATCCCTGGGCAAAATACTTGAATTCTTCTCACCTCTCTAAGCTGTGGGATTTGTCCTCTCAATCAGGAGCTGTCAATTTGGAGTTTACAACTCTTCTCATTAGTTAATTGGAGTTAATAACTGCCCAAGGAGCTCATGAATAGATTCAGGAAGTGAATTTAGATGGGAACAAATTATATCTTAATTTCCACTAATCTTTGGTTTCCTTAGTGATTCCATGCATTTTATCTTATATATTCAAAATCTGTGGTATCCATAGGCTACATCAGACCTGCCAAAAGTATCCACACCACAAAGAAAACTAAGATTAAGCTCATATTTTTCTCATTAGTTAATTGGAGTTAATAACTGCCCTGCATATTTCAAGAGTTTACTAGGAGAACCAATTTTTCTAAAACTGACAATTGTATTTACATCCCATTGCTTAGCATAGTGACTAGCACATAATAGTTACTTAAATAAGTACTTATGAGGGAATACGTTGTTTGGGATCTGGAGTTATCATGGTGAAAGCCAATATTTCTTCTTACTATTTCCAATATTTCTGCTGTTCATTTTTAAAGAACCATTTTGTGTTTGAAAGCATAACATGGACTCATAATTTTTGTTCCTTGATTCCCTCATGATTTTAAGTGTGATGATAAGATTTTTTTGAAGAGGTAAAAGTTACAGGAGAAAGAAGCAAATGAATACAATGCTTTTAAGCATTTCCAAGAATTAAGAAAACAAATTACAAGCTTCATAAAAATACATTTCTTTCTTTCCTTCCTTCCTTCCTTTTTTCCTTCCTTCCTTCCTCCCTCCCTCCCTCCCTTCCTTCCTTCCTTCTTTCCTTCCTTCCTTCCTCCCTTCCTTCCTTCCTTCTTTCCTTCCTTCCTTCTTTCCTTCCTTCCTTCCTCCCTTCCTCCCTTCCTTTTGCTTCTTCTTTTTTTTTTTTTTTGCAGGTAACCAGGGTTAATTGTCTTGCCTAACAATCTTTACAGCGAGTAATTGCCTGAGATTGGATTTGACTCAGGTTCTCATGCTCTATCCACTATACAATCTAACTCTTTCCTAAAAATATATTTCTAAATTCAGGTGTTACAATTTCGAAAGGGATCTATGAAAACTCTATTGGAAATCATGAATCTGGCTTGAGTAATGTCATGGCTTACGTATATGAATATCCTCTGCAGATCTCTTACCTTTTCCAATTGTGATTGTGTCTGTGCAGGTTTCTGTGCTAAAAGCATTATCTACCAGGCTAACTGAAATCATACTGGAGACTTAATTAGCTCTGGGCACTACTATGTTGTCCAGTCCTGGTCTACTAAATACAAAAAGCTAACACAGGGAGAAGTTACCAGTTCCTACCTCAGGCTTCTCATTAGAGCTACACTAATGGCCTGCTATCACAAAGGTACCCAACTGATCCAATAATGCAGATTTTCTGAATATCCTTTCAAATTATGGAAATAAACTTCTTTGTTAACTCTTAAATAATCTTAATGTCTCACTTTGTTCCATTTTCAAAGGTGAGTTACAAAATTCACCTGAATCCAGCCTGGCCACAATGGTTTTTTATGTGTTTTTTTGATGAGGTGTTCAAAGTGGTCAATAACTTCTTCCTGTGGCCTTAGCCTACTCTACACCCTCAGGTGAGAAGAAGAGTAAAACTTAACTTTGACCCATTCCGGCTCCTACCAGACTTGTATCCCTTGAACAAACACTGGAATGCTCTTTTCTCTCATCTCCATCACTGATTTCTCTGGCTTTTAAGTTCCAACTAAAACCTCACTTTTTATGGGAAACCTTCCCCAGTTCCTCTACATTTTAGTGCCTGTCTTCTTTTATAGCTTGTTTGCACATGGTTTTGTTATCTTCCCCTTGAGGGCAAGGGCTGCCTTTTGCCTCTTTTTATATCCCTAGCGTTTAGCATAAAACCTAGCACAAATAATAAGTGCTTAATAAATGTTTATTGATCAACAGAAGGAAAAAATATCAAATTGAATTTTAATTTAGCATCTTCACAGAATATGAATCAATCTTACTGGAGGTGGAGGGCAAGTGGAGGTAATTGCATTATCTCCTCTGAAAGGGACCCCTATCCATTAGAGATGTTGAATGAATATATCAGAGAATCTGCACCTCTCTGTTCCAAAGAGCCTAGAAATTTGGAGTGGAAGTCTTCTTCAACATGTGGAATATTTTCTAGTTGTGTCTCATTTATGGTGCAAGTTGGACCCCAAGTACTATTTATTAATCCGTGCTCCACATGTGTCAAACTGAAGCTGCTTTGTAGTTGCTATCCTAAGGGATACCACTAAATTGAGAAAATAGCCTGTGACATTGTTTACCAGTTGTTACATTAGTGTTCTACTATCATATATATGTGATATAAAAATTTTGCCTTAGTTGTTGTTCAGCAAGACAGCGCATGGAAATACATATGCATATATATGTATAGTTAGTAGTAGAGAATATTAACTTTAACACAGTAACAATTCTAAGTAGGATGACTGTGATGAGTTCTTTCTGCATCCCTAATTAGCATTCCCACTCTGCCAAAGAAGCTAGAAAGAAGAAAGGCCTCATCAGAAATGCTTGGAAGTCCAAAGAAAATGGCAAAAACATGTCTACCCTGTTTTAAATTCTTAGAATTATAACTCTAAGAGAATGTTTCAATTAAAGAAGCCTTACTTTTTTCCTTCCAAATTTATCCAAATCTGAAATCCAAGGTAAGAAAGAATTTCAAGGAAAGGAGGCATTCTTTGGACAACCAGAGAATATAAAAAATTAGATGGCAGAGACCTGGGGTAAAGGATCAAATTACTGGGAGATGGATCATAAAGAAAATGAATTTGCTGAGAGAAATAATAAAAATGTGAATTATTGTGTTCTTGAAATCACATAAAGTGAAAATGATAGCATGCACACACATAAACATACATATACATACATGTATGTATGTAAAAGAAATGACATTTGGAGCTGGAAAACTTGAAGATCAAGTTTCATTTTTCATACAAAATAGCTGAGGTACCACATATAATATCTTTATTGTTCTCTTCTTCTCTAGTTATTTTTCTTCCCAATCCATTCTCTACACAACTGCCAAAGTGACTTTTCTAAAGCAAAATTGGACCAATTAACTACCTTCCTTGAGATCTCCTATTAATCCTAGATTTAAATGTAAACTGCTTTGTTTGGCATTTCAAATCCTTCACAATTTGGCTCCAACCTCTTTATACACACATAAACATATATACACGTGATTTATATGTATATACATACACACATACACACAAACATGCAAATATCCATTCACACAGAGATTTCCCTTCACCATCTCCTTGATCCAGTCAAATTGGCCTAGTTCCTGTTCTTCCCCATCTCTGATCTCCATGATTCTAAATCTACTTCTTCCTTCCCAGTTAGCTTTTTAGAAGCCCCTCTGAGCAGGCAAATACGAAGAGAAGGTTGCCTGTCCAGCTGAATGAAATTGTATCTTTGCTGAAAATCCTTTCCATATTCATGTTTTAATAAACATTGCCTAGTCTATGTGAATCTCTGATTTCACTGACATTTCCAAGCCCGACACCACCTTCAACACTCACCTTTCACTTATGCTGATGTGGGAAAATTTAACAACTGAAGAACACTGTGTTTGAGTCCAATACTTAAATGTTATGGAAGAATATGGTAAATAAATTTCTTGTCCAGGCCAATATGTCGGCAGAAGATGGGGACAGAGGATTCTTGTCGTTGCCATGAAAGGCTAACATTTTGGAGAATTGGAGAAACTGATGTAAACAGTCATCTCACCAATATTCCCAGTATCTTGACTCCTATTATGATAATGTGAGTTTTTACTTTGCACCTTCATTTTTCATCTGGCTTTCCTCTTCCCTCTGAACTTATTGGAGTTTTGTGTTCCAAATCTAACCTGGAGGGTTCAAGACTAATGGACTTACATAATTCTCTCCTCTGGTAGAGAGAATGATTTGCTTGTGCTTGCAGGAGAGATGGAGTTAGCATGAGAGCTTAGGAAAAGGACAGTTTTTCTTCTTTCTTCCTACCTTAAAATCAGACATGTGATTCTAAGATCTCTTCAGGGAGATTACATTAAAAACCCTAATTCCAACCTTAACTGGTCTTTGATATACAACTACATGTCTATTAATCAAGACTCTATCAGGATCATGGTGTTCTGAAAAAAAATAATTTCCCTAATCAATGCCATGGATTAGAACACATTTTATGGGTGATATAAAAATGCATGATTTAGAAAAGGAAGAAAACCCTGGGGTTTGGGAGCAGTAACTAGCTGAGACTGGAAAAAAAAACAATCAAATGAATAGAGAATAGGCAAAAGAAATCAATTCTTCTTGATTGGAAATCTGGGATAGTCTGTAGGAGAGAGTAGTAGCTGTAAGAGAGGGAGAATTCTTCAGGCTTCTAACCCATGTTGGAGTTTAAGACCAGTGTCCATGTAAACATAACATTGAAATTGCCACAGACAACCATGGCCCAACCAGCCTAGTATTCTGATTTTGAACTATGGTACAATGAGATATGTTATAGTGGGTTGGGGTTGTTTAGATATTCCCTCTTCCCCCCAATAATATCTAATGAAAGTAGAATAATGAGGACTTTCAAATTGGCATAACACTCAAAATCAGGTGTGGGGTTCTAAAACAAATTTAAATTTTTCTTAAAAACTATATATACTTTTTAATCTGTATGTATTTGAAGAGCTGTAAGGTGAACTATACTTGAGCCTCCTGTCCGAATGTAGCTGAGTACATCAGGGAGAATTAAGAGAGGAGCAGGATGACTGGCATGTTGTCTGAAGCTCATTCTTTTTATGAGAAAAGTAGCTGACAATTGCTAATGTTTTCTGCTTTCCCTTTCAGGGCACCTCCCTGACTTGTCCATGTAGAACTGCCTCTGAATTTGGATCTGTTGTTCTCAGACTCAGTTTCTCTCTTCCTTCTGTCTTCTCTCTGGATACATTTCCCCCAAACTCATGGCTTCAGTTTCAGTCTGGCTTTTTATTTATCCAATTGGATTTCAGTTTAGACTTTCCCACCCTTTCCTAATTCTGACTTATGAGCAGCTAATCATATAGTAAGCACTGGACCCTAATTCATCACTAACACACCTTCTCCATTTACATGATACAGGGCAGGAATATAGATGAAGATTTAAATTTTCCAGCATATGGAACACATATAGAAACAATCTTCCATTTCTATGTATGTGACGAGGAACCCAAAGTACTTTACTGATCACTTTCGTCTTTATATTAAATGAAATGTATTTTATGTATTTTATGAAATAGCACAGAGTGCTTCTATAATGGTTTCCTGCCCCACCCCATCCCCACTCCTACATCTTTGATTATCTCCCCAGTGGGTCTACATTTTCTCAATTATTTCAGAACCCCCAGGAATATAAGCTTCTTATTGATAGATAAGGACTGTTTGTCCCTGTAGCACCAAACGGCATATCTTGCAAATAGTAGACATTTAATAAATGTTTGTTGAATTAAATTGAAGTGACCTTTTCTGTACCTTTATTGTCTTATTAAGTCTTTCAACTGACTAAAACTGCATACAAATAAACGACGTCACATTTCTTTGTACAAGAGGGACCTGGATAAAAAGGACAATTTATAACAAGTGAAAATTATTGACAGTTTGATAAATAGAACATGAACTAATGGTTGCTGTTGCCCCTAACTGCAGGTGAGCTACAGTAGGTGATGAGACTAAGGCAGGTGGTTTCTCTCTCAAACTTTTAGGAGTGAAAGGAAAGAAAATTTAGTATCTCGACATTAATAATTAACTGCCATCCTCAGCACTTGCTATTAGAGAAGGCGAAGTCCTACTTTTGCTTATGCCAAGAAAATATTCTTCCTTCTGTTCAGAGAAGGATTGGATTGAATTTGTCACAGACTTGATTTATGCCTTCAGATGCCGACTACGACTCTGCCATTACTTATATGGACTTTTGATTCACAGTCCAATTTTCTGTGGCATTTACCTCCAGGCCTAAAATATTCAAAATAATTTAAAACTATATATTCCTAAATATTTCCATCTAACTTCCATTTAGGATTATTGAGAGTTTGACTTGAAAAAGGTTCCAGTGGGGGAGAGGATTTTCCATAAGAGTTTCCATTGTTCCTAAGCTCATATAATTACATAGCAGTGCCAGGAAGTAGCTGTTCCTCCTGCCCCATCACTCTGTCTGCTAGTCTTTTCTTGTGTCTGCTGGATCTACATTTTTTTTGGTCAATGGGATCAGTGCCACCCATCTACTGTTCCTACCAGAAACCCTGAGAAAGGATACTGTTAAAAGCCTGTGAATTCTCTGTTAGCAAAAGCTATTTCCTTCCTTGGATCTCAAATATTACTTTGTATTTCTTCTACATTATTTTGTTTTCACATTATATATTTTATGTCTCTACTATAAGTATAATTTCTTTGAGGACAGATTTTTCTGTACCTATTAGTTTTAAATCTTCCCTAGTACAAAGTACTTAATAAATATTTAATTTATTGTTATTATAATTATATATAATATAAAATTATTAACATTATACATTAATAAATATTGGCTCCATCTAGACCACAGTTCACAGTTCCACAAAAACAAACAAAAAAAGGGGAAGAGTCAGACATGGGATGAAAAATGACAAAAAAAATGTAACTATGGTTGTCTGAAGCCCTGGAACATTTTCTCCTTTACTTCTACATTTGTATGTTCAGCTCTCCTGGGAGAGATGGCCTATAGCACAAACACTGTGTTTCTCATTTCCTCTCTGTGATCCATAATTGTATCATGGGGCTAGTATAGAGCAGAGGGGTGTGTGTGTATGTGTGTGTGTGTGTGTGTGTGTGTGTAAGACCCTTTTGGCAATTTGGTGATGCTTATAGACACCTGCTTAGAATAAAATTTTAAATTCACAAGACATAATATGTGGATAATAAAATAAACTGTTATTAAAATATTAACACTTATTAATATTAAAAAAACCTTCATGGACCCCAGCTTAAGAAATCCTGCTTTAGTGTCTGAATATATTACACTGAAAAGAAGAGAATTGAACCATGATAAGCTGCTTTTCAGTAAATCATAGCATGGGACTATTACAGGCTGATTAAACTCTATCCCTGGCAATTCACCATCCCAAGTACCATGATATAATGCTGATTTGGCTTCATAAATCTGACCAACTCCTCCCCAATAGTTCCAGCCAACAACCAAATCCTAACTCTGTTACTTACTACTAACATAACCTCAGCCAAGTTATGGCCTCACTGGGCCTTATAGTTCCCTCATCTCTTCAATCAAGATGGAATTGGCTTAGATGACCACGTCCCATGGTCTCAACTCTAAACCTGATGGTTGTAAAAGTGAGAATTCAGGAATTTGAAATTATGGACCCGAGATCACAGTCAATGGCAAAGTTGATTTCTTCTAATTCATTTGTTTTTGATTCAAAACAAAGAAAAGTTATACCAGAATCAAGTTTGAGAAGTTCTAGCATTTTGCATTCACTTAGATATCATTGCTTTTTCCACTATGTCACTTACTTTGGTAATAGTCAAATGCAAAATTGCATAAATAAATAAACTTGCATAAAATAAATAATTTGTTTTTAAGTATTCTTTAATTCTTCAAATAAAATTTAAGGGAAATATCAACTATTTGCTTCAAATAATAAAATTCTAGGTGCCTACCTTAAAGTCCAATTAGGGTATTCCAAATGGTAAAGAAATAGAATAACATCTAGTTATACTTCTTCTAATATTAATACATATATATATGCACATTAATGGAAAGGTACTGTCTTTAAATCCAATATTATTGTTATAGGCCCATTAGTTTCTCTGTGTGCATGCTCTAATTCTTTAAGGATACTATAGGAATTCACATACATAACTTTGAACATACAGTTTGAGAATAAATCTATATAGAAACAACTGGTCATAATTCACTTTTTTATAATTGGTGAGTATGTATTTTCATTAGAGTCCAGGACTTCTCTATCTATCAATACCAGAGGCAAGGGAATGGCTTCTTAGGATCCACTACTGGAGCTCTGGAGGTCTGAGAAAGTAGAAGACAGTAACTTATAGAACAAGTTTCATATTTCCAGTATAGTTTTTTCTGTGTTTTGTACAAAATCATATGTGTAATACAGAATCTTCTACGCTGATTTGGAGACATTCAGTAGTGGACTAGAGATTCATAATTATTACATTTTGAAATAAAGAGAAAATAAGAAAGTAAATGGCTTATCTGGGAAAAAAAGGTTTTTTCCACCCCCTTTTTATAATGAGGTGACACATTTTCTGGGAATTAAATTAGAAATACATTAGTGAGATGTTATTTTCTTTGTTGTTATGTATGAATAATTCAGAGTCATTGGTAATACAAGAGAACATGGCCATCCCACAATTTTCATCAGATAAATTTCCAACAAGTGTCTATTGCTTCTATTGTAATTATAATTTTTGTAGCTTCCATTATGACACTGGTAGACAAAGAAAACAAATGTGTTCTCTTGATACTCTTTCTGGCATTGTGCTTATTGAATTTTTCTTTTTTTTTTTAATTAGAAGTTTTGCCTCTGTACTATTTGAAAGATTTGTGGGATTTTTCTTTATCCTTGTAAAGGACTGGAGAAAGGCAATAAATGGCCAGTGACTTTTACCAATGAGAAGAGGAAATTCTATATTTTCTTCAAGTCCCGACATTTAAAAATCAGTTTAAAATTTAAATTGTCCTAAAGATACATAGAAGTTCCATAAATAAAGAAGGTAGAGTTAATTTATTCGTGAAAATACTTTTGAAAAGTTTATTATGTGAAGGACATTAGGCAAGGGTACCAAATCAAAAACAAAACACTGCTTGTCTTCAATGAGCTTACAATATGTAGGAGTCCAGAAACTTAGTTTTGTCAGTTAAAAATAGTTTTTATTTTCACATTGGATTATCCATGATCTGTACTAAAGGTGATCTTTTATATGTTGCCTCAGATTTTCCCCCATATACTCAAATGATATGTTCTATCATGTGCTCCCAATGAAGCATATTTATATGTGGAAAGGACACAATTCTAGCCCACAACCTTGCAAGCCAACACTTTTTGAAATAAGGGTGAACAGAAAATTCTGAGTCACACTTTGACTTCAGACATGTGAAGAGGAATGTTTTAGTATCAGCACTAAAGAAGAATGAATTAGTCTCCTTCATATATTACCTGGGTCTTCTCACTAGCTTTGAGAAGTGTGTAGGGTTCCATCACACTTTGAACTAAGGAGAAAAAAAATAAAGTAACTGGGTTGTTCAAAAAAACGGTTTTTTTTTCTTTTTTTCTTTATAATAATAAAGTAATGCAGATTTTTTTGGAATTAAATTAGAAATGTATTAGGGAGATATTTTCTTTGTTGCTATGTTCAAGCTTCAGTTTCACATTCTTCCAGAAGAAGAAATGTTTAGTTATCTTTGATTCTATTCCTTTTAAATTCAATTTCACTATCCAATCTCATTGTTTCACCGTTCACAAAAGCACTCACATTAATAACTTTCTTTCCATCCCATTACCAAACTCTTATTTAAAAAAAAAAAACTGGATGGGCAGATTGTTGACAATATATGGGCCACAAATCACGTGTGGTCTATGAGAATGAATTCAGAACTTAAGATAAAAAAAATGTGTGGATTTTTTTTAAATACACAAAAATGAATATATTAAAATATAATAATTATAATTTTTATCCAATAAAATATATTATTACTTTTATTTACATAAAAAACGGTATAGGAAAAATAATATAAATGGCATTTGCAATTCTTTGATACACTCAAATGCTTTGTGGAGCAAGAAAATCTTTCACTTTGAGTTTGCCATGATTTAAAGAAATGACATGAAAATTTCAATTTGCAAAACAAATAAACTAGTGATTATTCATGAGTAAAGATTATTTGCTTTACAAATGAATTTGTCAAAGGCTCTTCTAAAATTATTTAGACATCTCCAAATATTATTTCTTTCCCCTTAAAATACATTTACACATAATCTTTCAGGGATTTATCAATTATATAATCATCGTAGCATGGGGCCACAGTCTCTTAAGACATATCTGTCTCTGTATTTTTTTTTTAAATAAAGGTCATTGGCTGATCCTATCAAAGATGCATCTGCAATGATTCTCTTCCTCAGAAACCTCAGAAACAATAACATAGCTTGTGTCAGAGTCAGTTAAAAGAAAGAACCAAATTTCTTACATAGGCTTCTGTTGAACCAAATATTTCTACTTCTAGCCCATGGAAAAGGATAGCAACTATCTTCAAAGATACAGATCTCTGTGTGAAGGCTGTGGGTAGAGTGATTATAGCTTGGAAATTGTTAAGTTGGTCATGGAATATTTATTATATGAGTGATCAACATAAGAATAATATCAACAGAATATGAAGTTGGCTAAAATGTTTGTAGTAAGAGCCTCAGATTGAAAAAAATGAATGGCCATCAAGATTCTGGTATTACCTGGAAGAAAGGAAGGGATGGTTTTTCAAAAACTGAATTAAAAGCGAATTTATCAAACATGACCTAGATGGAATTCCAAAAAAAAATTTCCAGGAATTTCATAATTAAAATTAAGAGCATCTAGGTTAAAATGAATAAATAAATATGTGTATTTATATACATATATATATATATATATATATATATATATACACACACACATGTATTTAAAGCTCAGGTATAAGAGCCTACAGTCAGCACTGTGTAAGACTTGGGAGGAACATCCAAGCTTCCCCTCAGAATGCTGATGTCTTTGGTGGTCATGGAGGAAATTAAATGATACAGAAGGCCTTGATCAGCAATCTTCTTGATATTGATATCACCACAAGCATGTGAAAGATAGCTCATTATGCTTTCCCTTTCTATTATATTCTTGTCCATGTCATTCCCTGAATTCTCTACAGTCTATTTAATTAGCTTTCTCTTTTCATTCAATGAATGCCCAATATATACAAGAGCCGTCCATTGGTCATCATTTGTTTTTGCTACAGAACTAGTCATCCTTCTGGTATTTTGATATCTTTTATGCCATTTCTTCAGTGTAAGTATTTATTCAGAGTATACTACAAGCATCTCACTATTGCTTTTGAGGTGATTCTTAACTTTGATCATCAGAAATCATAGCCTTTTATGACATACTGACACTGTTTAATATTCCACTAGACCATTTCAAATGCCTTTTGGAAAAAAAAACAATATTTGCAAATACAAAATAGAGAAACTTATTTTCTTGAAATCTGAACATGTACATAGAAGAAGATAATTCTAATTCCATTTTGGAATAAATTCATAAACTCAACCTTTTAAAAGCTAAATACAGCTACTTTGAAATTTGATCCTGGACCTGCCACAATGCGAGTTTCATGTCATTTCAGATCTTATAACAGAAGTTCTGAATTTCTCTAGTTGAAACACGTTGAGAGAAAAATGTGTTGTCAATCCTCTGAGCTTTAAATTAGCAGCGGGTATTTTAATCACATATGTCAATGATAGTACAGAAGGTCAACTGAAAAAGAACTCACATTTTTCTCCAATGAAATTGTCATTAACACCAAACAAGAACAAAGCAGTTTGAAGGGAAAAAAGGAAGAGCTTGAAAATTAAGGTTTGTTCTTTTCTTCTCTAATTATTTAAAGTGAAATGAAAAAAGAGATTTCTTATTTGTTTGGGTTCTGTTCTCTTTATGGCACAGGTTTCATTACTAAAAGTATATATTTTGAAGACCTTTAGCATTAATATTTGAAGAGAGTAAAAAAGTTAAAATTTCTTATTAATCAAACCTTATTACTCTTTTGAGAGGAGAGGTGTTATTTAATTTGTAGGTAGCATTTATGTGAAATAAAGAAAAAGGGAATTTGCAATTGTATTTGGAATCAATGTTAATTACATTCTATACAGCATGCAATTTTCAAGTATGGTTTATAATAACAACATCTATGTTTAAATTGGTTGCCTAGTGTAGCTAGACAACTCAGAAGACCATAACCACAGTCTGTGACCAAAATCTTAAATCTAATCCATAAAAAGGATGTCGGCTTTGCTGTGTTTAAAAAGAAGCACTGTGATAGAGTAGATGCTGTACGGCACTTGAAATCATATCTGAGTATGAGATTGGACAAGTTGTTTAGTCTTAGTGGGCTTCAGTTTTTAAATGTTTTTTAAATAAACAAAAACATTCTCACTGCCCATTTCACAGGATTATTGTCAAGATTAGATAAAATGCATCTAAATATATGTAAAAACACTACCATTATAGAATCACATGAATATAAGCTATCATTAATATAGAAGTGTTAAACTCAGGGAATTAGCTCAGGGAGGTAGATTAAAATGTAATTAAGAAATGGAATAATAAAATAAGTAAATAATAATAAAATATAGATAATGTGAGTTTGTGCAGGGATCTATTTCTATTTGATTGACACCACTGACTACATGAATAATTAGAAAAATTGAAAAGGTCACCAAAATAAAATCTACATTATCAACTTTAATTATTGCATAAAAGGATTTAATCCACACACCTTGGAGAAACTGATCAATGGATACACTGTCATCATACAGGACATTAAAGAAGTGAAGGGACGCATACAACAACAGGGTATCTCCAAATCTTAAGCTATTAAAACTTCTAAAGATAATCTACCAAGGTTTAAAGCCGCACTAAGATTTGTGTTTTTTTGCACTTATGTAAGGTAGTTATTTATGTGGAAATATTCACTTTCTAGTTGGAAAAGCCATGTAAGTAGAAAGTGGCTTTTCCAAAATGTCATGGAAAGCCAGTGGTAGAACTCAACCTAACTTCCTTATATAGTCTTCAAATTTTCAGATGTTTTTTCCTCACCCTTGGAGCTGGCTAATTGCGTGAGTGAGAATAGGTCTTTTTTTCTGTGGGACACATTTGTGATCAAGGATGTGAAGACTAACTCAAGAGAAACTACCTCAGAAAACGCAGGTGTTTTGAACTGCACTGTACAGAATTTAGATTTTTACCAAGCTTTTAAAATGAACTCTGTAGCTCATAGCAGGTGGCAATAAACACTCATTCAGTTGGCATAGCAATCACAAAAGCACAGGTTACAGCTTCCTATTTAGGAGCATAAGACTAAGTTCAGCTTTTAAAGAGATGGTTTTTACTTTGTATTAACTACCATGTCTTTAGGTATTTTAGGAATATTCACTAGTGTTGGTTTAATGCTTTTTTGTTATTGTTGCCATAGTACATGGCTCAGGTTCTTTGAAATGTTTTTACTTTCTACTAATTTAATTTTAACCACCTACTTGGTGAAGATCAGCATGATAGACAATGGAAGAGATGCAAAAATAAATAAAAAGTGAATTAATGAATTCATTTGATGAATTCAATGAATAAATGTATTCAGTAATGCTTATGATATGAGAAGCTAAGTATACAAAGAGAAAAGCAAGACAGTCCCTGTTTTTAAGGAGCTCACATTTTAATAGGGGGAGATAACAAAGGTTTTATTTTTCAGTAAAGGTCCCATGCCACTTAGGATGCAGCGGCTAAATAGATAGCAGCACATTTTTAAAAAATATCATTTGTGCTAATAAAATCATATTATAATGAGAAGGCTTTCTAGGTAAGAACATTGTATTCTGGTTTTTCAGTGGCTGTGACTGCCACACCTGCAGAAGCAGTGACTACCTCATTTCTTCACAGAAATTACTATCCAGGATGATGACTTGAATATCTCCTTTCCCAAGTTAGCACAAACTTGGAAAAAGACGGTCGAATTGGGGTTGGAGAGTTTTTAAAATCCATACTGAAGAAAGTATACTTTACTGAAGTGTTTTAGCAGAGGAATGACCTTGCAGGATCAAGGCAAAAGGAAGCATCTATTAATTAATCAGTAAAGTTGATTATAGGGTCACTAATTTTGTTAGACAAGTAAGAAAGTGAAAATCTAGACTTGTCAAGAGTCATATGCCAGCAATGAGCTGGAATGCCATTTCCAACCATTTAGCATCGCTGTCTGACTACTATAAGACTATCCCAAATTGGGACATCTTGACTTTTTTCTTCTTTTTTTGGCAATGAATAGGTCTAATGTTTCACACTATACAGAGTAGGTACAGAAATGGATGAGATTTGGATTTAAAGTTCAAGAAACTTTGCTGAGCAAGTGTTCAGATCCAAATATGATACCTCCTTCGTCTGCATATTAGGAAAATGAATGTGAACAAGCTGTGTAAGACACTGTTGAGAGATCAATCAGATAGACATTAAGCAAAGGGCAATGAAGAACTGAAATAAAGAATAAGATGCACAAAGTTGGAACAAAAAAGAAAGGACAGAGGGGAGAGAGATCTTGGAGGTAAAACAAACAGAACTTTGTAACTAATTGGATGTGGATACAAAACAGGGAGAGATACATCAATGATGTCTCCGGAATTCTGAGCTTATAAACAACTAGGTAAGCTGTGGTGTTATTAACAGAGCTAGGAAGTAGCAGGTTTTTGGGTGAAAAAGATGAATTCATCTTGAGTATGGAGCCCTTATATCTTAGGTAAGTAGGTGTGAATCAATAAGGAAGTTGGAGTTGGAGATACTAATCTGGAGATGTTTTAATTGAAGTTGGAGGACTGGATAATATCACTATGGGAACAGAGAGTATCGGAGATAATGAATAAGAAGAATAAATTAATGGATTTGGAAAAGGAACAAGAATATAAAAATAAAAGTTTAGCAAATAAGTCATAGAGGAAATACTTAGGAAATCATGAATACTCTATTAGGATCACCCTAAAAGAAGAGAAGAAAATCTGGAGCTGGTCAAGTCTGTGAGACCTCGTAGAAAGGTCAATGATGAAGAAGACTAAGTGAAAGCTTTGGGATTTGACCATAAGGTCATCGATGAATTTTGGATAGTTTCAATAAAAACAGGAAGACAAAGGTCCTTTTGCGAGTAGTTGAGATCTGAGGGGGTGGTAAGGGAAAGGAGAAGTTATGGTAGAAACTAAGTAGTGCAAAAAGGAAAAAAAGATGTTAATAGCTCTGTCAAGAGTAGTAGCAATATATATAATTTTTCTCTGCAAATGGCTTAGATTTTCTCTAATTTGCTCCCTATTCTTAACCCTGTTAAAGTGTTTGCTGTTGAATATGTATTAACTAAGTGTTAATGTATAGTTGTATGGCATAGACTATATAATCTATAAACTAACTACAATTAGTATATAGTCAGTGATGACTGTGGCAAAAACAATTTTAAATACTTCCATCATGTTGCTACAGGCACTGACATTGCATGTACATTATCTGAAATGACTTATCCCATCCGGATCTTTTTCCTTATCTGTAAAATGGCCTCTATTTTATCCCTGGATCTGGTGGTCTTAATTAGGGTAATTTGAAAAAGATATTCTTTGGTTTCACTTTTGGATGCTGACCATTGCTTAGGGTGATCAGCCCCTAGGTACTTTTTTTAGACTTTGCCCCCCATACTTGCCTTATGTATATCCTATTCAATTGCCACCTAGCCTACTTATTATTTCTTTACACAGCTTATGATTTGCAATCTTTAGTGCAGCTTTCAGTCCTCCCTTATTATTATTGATTTTTAGTTTCACGATTTCATATCAATCCTCCCCAGAGCTGCTAGAATAAATTTCAAAATGTCATTATTTTGCTAAAGAATATTTCATGGCTCCCTATTTTCTCTAGAATAAAATACAACCTTCTCAGCTTAGTACATAAAGGCCTTCACATTCTGGTGCTTTTCTAGATTTATAGCTCATTAATAAATGCACTTCACATGCCAGCCATTAAACTGGTCTATGAACTATTTCCCAAACTTAGCATTTCATCTCTTCTCTCTTAACTTTTTGGTTCTTCATGACATGAATGCATTTTCTCATCTTTGTCTCTTAGAATCCTGTTTCTTTTCAATACTCAGAGATCTTAATTGATCTTCCTAGTCTCTAGTATTTTCTGCTTCATGAAATAATCTTGAGTTTACAAATAGATTAACATTGCATTTCTCTATACCATTTCAACACTTTTGCTGGTGGATTCTGGGATTTTTGTTGTCGTTATTTGGCTTTTGTATACCTACACTTGTTTCACAAAGAGCAGATCTTAACAAATGTTTATTGAATTATACTGAAATTGAATTAATGATTTGCATGGGTAGGGAGGAAGAGGCTTGGTCATTTTTAGGTCAATCAGGGCAAATATAAAAACTATTTAAGGAAAGATGTGCACCTTTTGTCACATTTCACTTTGTATTTTTTAGGTACTAAAAGACATTCTCAGAGAAGTATAGCTCCTACTGCGGGCTAACTAGTAATTTCTGTATGTACTAGCAGGTTGTTCCCCGGAGAACAATGACAACTGTTCTTTTCATGGGTGATGCTGATGGCTTGGGGTTTTTAGTTCTTTTGCTTATGAGCTCCCATCATTGGGAAAAGACAAAAAAGCCTTCTTTATGCCCTCTATCAATTTCTCAATTCCTGCTCAAGAATTTTTCCTCACTTGAATAGAATACCACTGGAATTATCCATAATTCCAGCTGCTGGAATTAATGATTTGAACTAAGATGCTGTGGAATATATAAATTCAGAGGTGAATCTGCTTCTTTGAGTCAACCAATCAACCAATTACAAGTTATTTTGTATGCGATGGTATCTATCAGTCTTCATTAATTGTTTATGCCACAACTTAAGGGCTTTCTTACATTTATGTCTTTGGTTGGTGGATTTATTAAATCAAGCTGTCTAATGCTTCTGTGATAGCATTCTTTGGTACTAAAAAACTCACTTTTATAACAGGAAGCCTCTAGGATTCTGTTGTTATTATTCTGTAGCCCAACATGGGAGTTTTGAATGTTGAATTAGTTTGGTTTTACAATAATAAATTTTAAAATCTGGAAGGAAGACATACATATAGATTACTTGGGCGGTGGTGGCTTTCAGAAACACATTAGCAAGATTACCAATTTAAAATACTAAAGCTTATTCCTATTCCACAGACGTAGCCACATTCAACTAGCACAGCTACCCTCTCTAGAGTAGTTCTTTCTCTTTGCATAACTTCTGTTGACAGATGGGTTGGAAGAAAAGTTTGGCAGGAGAATATGTTAAAGTCTTAACAGCTACTGGATTGTAAATTAAGACCAGCAATGGAGGAAACAAGAAACAGTTGAAGGTGGATTATTTTTGCTCTCACTAGTTGGAATATGGTTTTAATTTTGCCCTCCCAAGTAGAAAAAAAAAAGTGTTTATTAGGCAAGCCAAATTAAACCAGAACTTTGTTTTTAGGCCAAAGCTTATATAGCACTCTGTAAGTGAAATAAGAAGGTTGTTGACTAGTTGTAAAGTTGCAATAACTGATTTTTGATGTTTTCTACTTGGCATAAAAATCCCATCCCCTCCAAATTTTGACAATTTTCAAGCACACAGAAAATGAAGCAAAATATGTTCGCAAATTTTGACTCAATAGAAATGAGTACATAGTACCAATTATTTTACATGAACTAGTGATTAGGAGAGACAGATTTCAAAGAAGGGCTGATAGAAATTTAAGGATCTACAGAAATCAGCCCAGGCTTTTAAGCATCAATAAGTAAGCATTCAGTCCCCACCAATATATTCTAGGATGTCTACTTCTAAGTTCCATTGATAACTTAAAAAGAGAAATCAATTTGTTTTTCAGTTATGATGTTTCCCTTTTCTCTTAACATTACTGTAATGAGAGCTTCTGGGACTGACTGTAAAAGCTCCTTTTCTGAATTGAATGTTCTCTTGAGTTTATCATGTCATTGAGAATATTCAAATAGCACTTATTTGGAGTCTAGATATCTTGGCTGTGGTTGTTTCATTATGTTGTTTATTTCTCATTCTCTTCCTGACATTCTCTTGCTCCTCTGCAGCTACTAAGCTTAAAAAACCACAATATTTTTGTCTAATTATTAAGAGCTTTGCTAAGTTTGAGTCAGAAGAAGAGGCAGAAATTAGTGAATGTATTATGTATTATCTGGAGATCTGAATTATCCATGATACTCTGGTCCTGTATCACCACAAAAAATCAGAGAGCTGACTGGGTACAATAGAGATTAAGGAATCCTCCAGTGAATAATTCAACAAAAAATTTTCTATTGACTGTCTTCCCAGCTCATGTCAGAATTTGGCTATTGGAGAATATTAGCAAAGTGCCTTTCCCGAGTACATATTTGATGGTGTTGGGGGCAAAGCAGCTTCCAGATATCTGATTAGTTAAAAACAGCCTCTCAATGGCCAAACTTGGCCTAGTTTATAAGTCTATCAGAAGCATAATCTGTGGTTAGGTATGGAATATCTGAAGTCTCCTTTGGGATTAATCTTGTGAATTTTCTCATTCATCATCTTATGAAGATGGATAAAAGCACAGAGCAGAGGTTCGAATGATCCATGTTTTCCTTGATATGGAGGATTTGATGGTATGGGACATATCCATTTAACACTTCCTAATATGAGTCCCACACCAACGAAAAAAATTCTGTGATTTATTACATATAATCAGTTCATCCAAAGAGTAAATACTGAAATGTTGATTTAATTCAAGGTCATTTAAGCAGAAAACCCAAATAATCTAAGAACTTTGGATATTTTCCTTTAGAGAGAAATGGAAATTTTAATAATGAAGAAAGAATATCTAATACTATAGGTTAATTCACCAAAACAAATTCTTGAATAAATTGTAGAAGTATGCCCAAATTTCCATACTTTTTGCACTAGTCTCTATTCCATAAACTAATCAATAATGTTGATATTCTAAGTTCTTTCAGAATAGATATTATTCTACTTTTGTATTTTTATACTTAAGAATAAAAAAGTAGCTGATACTTGCTTGGATACTTCGTTGGACTTGACTTATAACTTGATTGATATGGGAATTCTTTCTGATGATGTATATTATAATTTACATATGCTTTTCATAGTACATGTTGGTCCATGTCCATCCATAAGTCCTCTACGGGGGTTATGTCAAAGTTCTGGGGGCTTTATTACAGATATATTAATACTTTTTGAGTGCCAATGAAGTATGTGGACTTTCTTGATATGAAAGTTGGCTAATGCATTTTTCATATCATACATACATACTGCTTTTGCACCATTCTGTTTTAGTGATATATAAAAGTCTACTTGGAGCCACCATACATATTCTCATTGATATTTAGATGATATAATTTTCATCCTTAGGAGATTGTGATATTTCATATGGTATATGTTGTTTCAAGGAAGAGCTTGGGGTTCACTAAAAGTCCTGCACAATTTCACAAAAGCACTCCATCTGACTGTCTATTGAGCTCTGGATTTTGCACATTTTCCTCCTGCAATATTTATCCAGTATTTATGTACAGATGGGTCAACTCTTTAGGATGTACATAATTTGCATTATATAGTCTGGCAAAATGGTATTCTTAAACACTTTGATTTTCCTAGGAGGATTTTAGGACCAAATTTCTTTGGATGGTGATGACTCTAGGAAGTGATAAAAACATAAGATTGATTTTTCCTTTATAAGAATAAGAATTGCTGAAACTAAAATGTTTTTGCTTGAAAAACTTGAATTAATTAAAACAGTTATTCAGAATATATTTTACATAATCTTATTCTAGTTAGTGGAGGTTTTGCTGAGCACCTTTTTATTTAAATCTTTTCTATCTCACAAGAACCCAAACCATATCAATAGCTACAATAGTCATCTGCAAATCTTAGGTAAGCTACAGGGTATATAAATAATATGCCAAGTTTGAGATTGAAGGGAAAAATATCCCCTTGTTCCCTTGTCTTTGCCTTTTCATAAATTTTTCTTTTGTATTTTATTACAATTTGCAAAAGTGGCAATACACTTATAATATTACATATTTGAATGGAAAGAAGGTCGCAAAATAAGTATCTGTCTATTCACCATTGAAACTAAGAGATTTTACCAAATATTTAAAATAAACTTTTAGAGGGGTAAAATAGACCCTAATTTTGGAAGAATTATTAGGAGAATACTTCAATGAGTAATGTGGATTGACTACTTTTTTCCCTCAAGGGTAAGTCACTCCTGGGATATCCAACAAAGATACAGCCTGAAGCCAAGGAACAATATGGTTGCTCAAGGTTGCCATTATTAATTTGGCTCCCAAATGTAATTTAGGTAGAATATATTCATAGATCCATATGTTGTAGAGAAAGAAATAAATGAATAACAATAACAGGCATTATGGTAAGCACTTTATAAATATTATCTCATTTTATACAATCTGGAAGGGAGATGTTGTTGATATGTTTATTTTACAGATAAAGAAACTGAGGTAAACAGTGTCATACAACTAGTATCTAAAGCCATATAAAAAAATCTAAAATCTAAAAGGCCTCTTAATTCCAGGCCTAATTCTCTATTCACTGGGCCATTTAGCTTCATATGCTAGAGTATAGATCTAAATATCTAGGGAGAGAGCTGACCAACTCATTGGAATATAAGGAGTAAGAATTAACTGCTTTCATTCTCTTTTGAGGTGGTTGAATCCAAGAGATGATTCAAAAGAGCCTAGAAGTGTTTTCACTTAATATCTATGTCAATACCCATCACACACACACGTAAACACACACATACACACACACACACACACACACACACACACACACACCACACCTTAAATGACATAGCAACAAAATTTTTAAGGAAAAAGGCAACTGAATTACTAGAAGACATAGCTTCTTAGTTTTTTTTTTGTATTATAAATCCCTTTTGAGAATAATGTTTTTAAATGAATGAAATTAAATATGTAAGACTAAAAAGAAAACAATGTAGAAATAAAGACATTATGTTTTCCTGTTCAAGTTCATAAAAATCTATCTATATCCTGTGAATCTGTGGATCATAGACCAGGAACCTTTGACCTAGGCAGTAAGCTAATAATTTTTATTGTGTCAATATCTCTTTCATTATTAGAGAAATATAACAAAGATAAATAAGAAATTTAGAAATCTAAAGAGAATGATATAAAGATTAAACCTTTAGGGACAACTGAATGGGAATCTTAAAGAGATGTTTTTAAATCCATGTATGACAAACTTACAAATTTCCCCATTACAAAGCTAGCCTTCGACCCAAGAAGACCAGTATTTAAGTCTTGTGTCTGAATCTGATCTTGCACAAGCCACTTTAACTCACTGCTGAAGTGACTCTCTATGATGCTGAGTTACAAAAAAGATGGAAACCTGCACTGGAAAAGACAGTTCCTACATCAATGAAATCACAGGTTCAGTCCCTATATATAACAATGAAGAAATAAACTAAAATTTTTGGGATGAAGTTACAGTAATCTTTAGAGAAAAACAAATCCAAACACATACTAAACAAGACTAGGTAATTGACCGAATACCTAAGAAAATGAACAATAACAAAAATCCAATATTTTACACGTTATAAATTTTTAAAAAATTAATAAAATTGAAAACAAAAATTATTGAGCTAATAAGAAAAATTAGTAGCTTGTTTTTTTAAAAAATTATCTATTCTGGGGAGAAGGAGAAGGATAAAAATCAAATTAGCAAAATACAAAATACAAAAGAATTGTCAATGAAAAGAGAAAAATAAAGGAAATTAGCAGAAAGTACTATGCTTAATCATAAGTTGACACAAATTAAACAATAATGAAAAAAATACATATAAGAGAACATTGGCTTTAAAAACTTAAATGACCCTAAAAAATATAGAAAGAAAAATTTCATCCAAGAAAATTATTATGTAGTCTAAGAACTAATATATCAAAAAACCTATAAGATGAATCAATATAACTACAAAGTATTTTTTTATCTAAATGGAAGTAAAACTATGCAACTGAAAAGGATTCTTGCCAACAAAGTAAAAGCTACAATACTACCCAAATTACCTTGTAGAATGATGCCCAGCAATACTTTATGGAAATTGACAAAAAGTATAATTCATTTAGTGGAACAAAAAGGTCAAGCATATTGAGATATAATGAAAAAAATTGAAATAAATAAGTTTTGGTGCTTTCATATCTCTAACTACTACAAAATTATATACAGTAACTATCACTACATGAATTATCTAAATTGTCTTGGTTTTAATCAACTACAAAATCAGATCAGTGAAATACAAATGTAGAAAAAAGTCTAGAAAATGTGCAGAATTGTCTATTTTTTTTTAGTAATCCCGAAACATAAATTAGTGAGAATGTCTAATTTAGAATATTACTTGGAAAAAATGTAAAGCAGTTTTGATTAGCATTTCACATTTTATCCCATACTACCTTCCAACTAGATAAGTGATCAAAATATAAAAAGGCAAAACTTTTAAAAATTGAGATATATAGAATCTTATAGTTTTCATGTTTTTGGAATGGGGAAGAATTTTTAACCAATTGTAGAATAGATCAGACAAGACAAATTTGATATTTTTTATTTTCTTAAATGAGAACTTTTGCCTAAAGTAGATGAAAATAACTATAATCAGAAAAATACATGGTTTTGAAAAAATTATCTTTTTTTTTTTTTTACTACTTTTAAAAAATCAAAACCTGCAAGTGAACAAAAATATCTTGAAAAAGACTCATTACCAAAACAACAAAACAAGTGGTCAAAGGATATGGAACATTTTTGGAAAAGAGGAAATGTGAAATACCTAATATTCAAAATTACAATAATAAGAGAATTTATAGCAGCATCATTTGTGAAAAGAAGATATGTTTGTTCAATGATTGAGGAATGGCTAAACAAATTATGACATGTGAACCTAGTAGAATATTCTTAAGTTATGAATAATGATATATGTAAAGGAGAAATGGAGAAACTTTTATGAAGTAATTCAGGATGAGTAAAGCAGATTCAAAAGGCTAATATATACAATTATTTCAACAATATAAAGTCAGTATAAAGAGGCAAAAGGACCATTCACATATAATGATCATTTTTTTGCATTATACTGTCAAAAATAAAGGATATATTCCTTTCTTTTGCCAATGGATGAAATGTTTATGCAATGTACTTTTAGAAAATATGGTTAATTGGGTTTTATGGAGGAGCACTATATTACATGCCCAAACAAATGTATCAGTTGTTATGGTTGTTCAATTTATTTCTCAGTTGTGTCCAATTCTTTATGACCCCATTTAAGGTTTCCTTGGCAAAGATACTGGAATCATTTAGCATTTTCTTTTCTAGCTAACTTTACAGGTGAGGACACTGAGGCAAACAAGGTTAAGTGACTTGTCTACTGTTAGCTATACAGCTAGCAAATGCCAGGGGTGAACTCATGAAAAGGAGTCTTCTAGACTCTAGGACCGACACCCTATCCATTGGCTACCTTAATGTATCAACAAATTTCAATAAAAGTAAAAGAAAAGAAAAGAAATAGTTAAGTTTTGGCTTACTTATAGGTTGTCAACAATTCATTATGGGGCTTCTTAAATCAGGCTTTTGTCTCAGCAGCCTTTTCATGTACAATTTGTTCTTGAGATTTTTTTGTAGATTTGTCAAGGCTTTATCATCATGAGGCATATATTTGATTGAATTGACTGGTATTTGGTTTAAGTGATTTTTCTGTTTCTGCAGTGGTCAGTTAATATTGATGCCCAGGTAGATTAAGTGATCAATTTGTCCCAGGTCTCAAGCACACACAGTATGAAACTTTAGTTCTGAATCCAAGCTGTGAGACCTCAAATCTGGCACTTTTCCATGCTGTTGCCTTTTCTTGTCTTCATATCAAATAGATGTAGCTTTGGCTGATTTTTGTCATTTTCAATCTAACCTCCATCTCCCAACCTCCTTCTCCTACTCCAGGATTCATCAATTCTACCTTGCTCAATCTATACAAAACAGCTGGAGATCCAGGAATCAGTTCTTATATTCAGTCATTGTAAACACTGAACTGGATACATCTGGACCTGACTTGGTTCACATTTGATCTTCACGCTACTTGATTTATTCACTTTTTAAAGACTATTGTCATTTTAACTGCCTGGTTACTCCGTACCAAAACATATCATAGACCTTCTGTGAGAATTTTAAAAGCTGAAGAATTTATCACCTTGAGATAAAGCTCTTCTAACTTAGCCTGTATATCAAACAATGGATATACCATTTGTTACTACTGGGCATATACACCTGAAGGCTTTCTAGTTTTGTAGGACTTGCCAGACCTTATATTTCATTGCAATCTTTGAGAACCTAAGGCTACCTCCAAGCCACAGTGGGATACTGGAAAGGGACTTTATTGAAATCGTGCCGCTATACATAAACACATAGAAGATGGTTCTCATAAATCAATCAAATTAAACAAGATAACTAATTAATCTCCTATTAATTTTTTTATCCATGGAGTTTCAATCTTTAATAAATAAAACTGCTTTTGTAAACTTTGTAACTGTTAACAAAAACAACCAATTAAACAAATACAGTAAGACTGCCTTAAACAAGGCAGAACCAAATGAATAACAATTAAAAAAAGACTTAGTTTGTGCTTCTTATTTTATGAGAAATTAAGCAAATTAAGAGCATGATTAGGGTGTGTACAATTATAGTTCTTCTGGGTTCACTTTGCATCACCTTATATGACATTCTGTATTTTCAGACACATATTTTTAAATGATACCAAAATATTCCATTGTTAATAAAGCATAATTTATTTGTTCTCTAACTATTGAAGATACAGATTATTTCTATTTGAATTTACTATTATAAATAGAGTCATTGGAAATTGTTTACACATATTTTTTTGTTAATAATATTCTGGGGATATAGTTCCAGCAATGGGAAACGATATTCAATCTTAATTTCTTCTGTAAACAGAAAAAAACAGCTAAATAATGGGAAAAGAATGCTAATACTGATACCCAAAACATCCCATTATATATATATTTAAATGGTGCTGGTTTTAATGTAGACCCTTCAAATGAATGAATGAATGAAAAATATTTATTGGGCACTAAATGTGTACAAGGCACACCATGTTAAATGCTAGGGATAAATACTACAAAAGCAAAGATAGCCCTGCATTTCAAGGAGCTTAATTTTAATGGGGAAGGCAATATTCATATGAAACTGCTGAACAGGGATTTCTGATCTAGAAATTTATATGGTTGTTGGATGGAATCAAAAAGTAATATATTAACACTCCCCATCAGGAACAATGGAGGAACTGATTTGATTGTGGGTCATAGTCCCTGCAGTCACTTGGCTATTCACTTAGTTCATGAAGTCAATATTGACCATCTTAGATTGTTGATATAAGTATTAAGCAAAATCGAATCAAAAGCTTTACTCAGGCCCTGGTATATTACAATTATTGCCTTGCCTGCAATGGACTGGCATTTTGTCAGAGAAAGAAACTAAATTATTCTGGCAGATTTTGCTTGCTGTATTGCCATGAGGCATCAAAGCATTAGCATTAAGATACATTTTATATTCTCTAGGAATCCCTTCTAGCTAAACAGGCTGTTAAGTCTCGAGAAAAGTCATTGATGTTGAAATTTATGAGCAGACTTTGCCCATAAAATTGGGGTGATATAAAATGTATTAAGTTGTATTGCTGAATCAACCACAAATATGAATTAAGAGTGACTCCACTAGAAGATTTACAATATAATTTAACATAACATGAAAGCATCATTTAATTTGCCAACACACTAAGTATAGAAATGATGTATAAGTTAGCAGGTAATAGGGCTTTTGAATACAGTAATATTAATCTGAATGGTAAATACATACGCGATGTAGGACATAAATCTCATATCTATTAATATTTTTAAGTAAGTATGGGGAAAACATATTTTCTTATGTCTACATACATTAAATAAGTATTTAGATCCAGTATAAGAACCAAATGTGTAGTACATTATTTTTCTACTTTGAGATGCCTAGAAGTATCTGGAACAATAGTAGACATTTGATGAAAAGATGCTTGAAGTACCCATCTTTTTACAAATGAAAATCTCACTTGTATCAATGTCAGTATCAATTGTTGACAGAATGCATTTGTTTTATCAAGTTATAGTTACGCTTAACTTATATAATATGGATTTTAGCTTTATGATCATTAAATTCAAGAAAAGATGTTCTCATAACCAACAGGGTTCAGAAAGTTTAAGTAATGTGACCTAAGAAGTCTATTTCTAGAAACAAAACTAAAACACTATAAACATAATAACTTCTAATAGTAACAAAAATTTTGCTGGAATAAGTTGATGACACAGATATTGGCTTGGAAGGAGTATCAACTGCTCCCCTAATAAAACGTTTAATCATATTTTCCCAAGCCATTTCAGAAAAATGAATAACTATTTTGAACGTTTCTCAGTGAAAGAGATCCAATAACTATCCTCAGCAAGAATTTGTTTAACAGTAGAATAGCTTTGTTGGGAAATTTTACTATGTCCCTTACTTAATTCTCACACTTACTACTTACTACACTTACTATTTAATCCTTCTTGTTCTATCTTCAATGAAACGGAGAAGAAACAACAGATATTGATGAGGCATATATGCTATGTAAGGCACCATATCACATGCTAGTATTTCAAGTGAAAGAAATAATTATTATCTTCAAGGAGCTTTCATTCTACTGGAGGGTTAAAATATACAGGCAAAAAAAACAATAAAAGAAAAATTGAGAAGGGAGAGAGAGATTCTTAAGAAATTAGAGGAATAGAGAAGGTTTTAAAAAACATTTTAATTCATCACTTATTTATTTCAAATATATTTTATCTTTTTCCAATGCTGAATTCCAAATTCTTTCCATCCTTCTTACCATCCCAAGTTTATTGAGAAGTAAGCTATATATCAATTGTGTAAAATCATACAAAATTTGTTTCCATATTATTCATAGTTTTAAAAAGGAAGTAAAGTGAGAAAATTAAACTTCAATTGACACTTAAATTTCAGCAGTTCTTTCTTTAAAGGTAAATAGCATTTTTTTTATCATGAGTATTTTGATATTGTCTTGGATTCTTGTTTTGATCAGAGAAGCTAAGCCTTTTACAACTAATCATTAAACTGTTATTACTGTGCACTATGATCTCCTGGTTGTTCACTTTGTGTGTGTGTGTGTGTGTGTGTGTGTGTGTGTGTGTGTCCTTGTTCTTTTTCTTTAGTCTCTTAGAGATATGGATTTACTCGTGCTATTTCTGGGTCAATTATGCACAGTTTTATAGTGGACATAGTTCCAAATTGTTCTACAGAATTAGAACTAGTTTGCTGCTCTACCAGTGCACTGAGTACATCTATTTTTCCCTCATCACCTCCAGCATTTGTCATTGTTGATAGGAATGAGGTGGTACTTCAGAATTATTTCTTGTTTTCCATATTTTTTATTGTAGTAAGTTTACACATTGCTTTATGAATCATGTTGGGAGAGAAAAATCAGAGCAAAGGGGAAAAAAACCATTGGAGAGATAAAAAAAACCCCAACACAAAAAAGAAATGAACATAGCATGTGTTGATTTAGATTCAGGCTCCTTAGATCTTTTTCTGGTTGCAGATGGCATTTTCTGTCCAAAGTCTATTGGGATTGCTTTGGAACACTGAACTACTGAAAAGAACAGAGCCTTTCATAGTTGATCATATTCTTGCTATTATTTTGTACAATGTTTCCTGGTTCTGCTTGATTCACTCAGCATCAGTTCATGTAAATCTTTCCAGGGTTCATCATTTTTATACAAAATAATATTGCATTACCTTCATGTTCCATAACTTATTCAGCAATTCCCCAATCAATAGGTATCCACTCCTTTTCCAATTCTTTGCTACCATAAAAAGAGCTGCTACAAACATTTTTGCATGCAGGTCATTTCCCCCCCTTTATGATTTCTTTAACATACGGACCCAGTAATGGTACTGTTGGATCAAAGGGTATGCACAGTTTTATAGCCTTTTGGGCATAGTTCCAGATTGCTCTTCAGAATGGTTGGATCATTTCACAACTCCACCAACTTCAGAGTTATTTCAATCTGCATTTCTCTAATCAAAAATGATTTGGAGAATGTTTTCATATTATTATAGATAACTTTAATTTCTTCTCCTGAAAAAAATACCTCTTTATATCCTTTGACCATTTATCATGTAGGATTCGTTTTTATTTTCATAAATTTAACTCAATTTTGTTCTCAGTGTATATTTGAGAAATAAGGCCTTCATTGAAAAACTACTGCAATTTTTTTTATATTGCTTCATTGCCTTTAGTATCTCTTTGTATAATGTAGCTTCCTTGATCATTTCTTTCAATTAGGTCTATTTTTGTTTTTGCATTTCCTGAAATCATGATTTCTAACCCTGACTTTTCTACTTTACTCAAGTATATTAATAGATTTTTAAATAGATTCTGCTGTATCCCTTTATTTTAACTTTATGTTTTTCTGTTTTGTTGGATTCTGGTTTCTAAATAATTCTATTATCTACTTCTGTTTTATGGGTAAGTGATCCCATTCACACTCATAATGATGATTACTAACTGCATTTCCTCTTTATCCCATTTTCTTCCATTTCTTCCACCCCCCCCCCTTCCTTGAAAGTCTATTTTGCTGGTTAATCAATGCCTTTCTTAATCTCCCTCCTTTTTATCATCCACCCCCTGCTTTTGTCATATCACCTTTCTTTTCTATTTCCCTTTTGGGTAAATTACATTTTTTTATTTACAACTGTGTATGTATTTGTATATATACATTATATATATGTGTGTGTATGTATATATATATACATATTATATATATACACTTATCTTTTTGAACCCAAATATATATATGTATATGTATATAAATATACACACACATGCACACAAACACACACACATACACTTATCTTTTTGAACCAGTTCTGATTAGAGTGAGAGTCAAACATTGTCTATCACTTCTCATTTATCCCTTCACTGTAAAAGCTCTTCCTTGAATTCCTCTTTTATAGTGAAAAAAATTTCCCTATTTTACCTGTTTCTTTCCCCTTCTTCTAGTTCATGCCTCTTTCTCACCCCTTCATTTTTTGGGAGATACTTTTAATATAATTAACTCAATTTCACCTTTATGGTAAAACCTATAGAGTCCTCAATATAATGTGTTGAGTTTTTTTAGGTAATAGAAGGAATTACTCATTTTCACTTAAAGAATAGTAAAAATAAAGACCATTTCTTCCCCATGCAAGTTCATAGACTTTCTGAAATCTATATATAGATAGATCCGTGCTAAGAACTTGTGTTAGAGAACAGATACAGATTTACTATAAATCATACTCACACCAACAAGATAGGAGATGGATGATGATCCAGGAAAAGGGAACATAAACAAGTGGTCAGACAGCTTAGGAGAAGAACTGGAATCATGTTATGGGAGCTTTAAGAAGAAATAGTATTGAGAATTACTCAACAGAATCAAAAAATGCTGAAAAATCAAGGATGAGAACTGAGGAAAGTACCAGACCATTAAGAAGTTAAGAGACTGTCAGAAACCTTGGAGATAGCAATTTAAGTAGAATATTGGGGATAGAAGCCACATAGCCAAGGAGAGACAGAAGCTAATGGAGTATAAGAAAGCAGTCAGGGAATTTAGTTATTTCTTTCCAAGTATTTGGCAATGTAAAAGAAGGGTGTAGGGTATTTGAAGGATGGTGTGGTCAATGATTTTTAAGAATAGTGTAGACCTGAGAAACAATAGGCAACTGGGACAGAATTCACAACTACATAGAATGAAGATGAGGAAAGAGGGGGAACTTGGATATGGATATGGATTCTAATTCTTCTTAAATTGGCACAGGGAACTTGTGAATAAGGAACTCATGTACTAAAGAAGGGAGTCAACTTTTCAATAATGTCTAGTCTTAGAAAGTTGTTTAGAGTTTTGTGAGATTAAATGACTTGTCTAGGGCTACAGAGCCAATGTGTATCAGAGGCAGAGCTTGACTGAGGTCATCCTGGCTTCAGATTGAGCATTTCTATCCAGCACACCATGCTGGGAATTCAGAGAAGAGGTAGAAGGCTTGTCCTTCTCCCAGGTAGCTAGTAGCACAGTGAATAGCATGCTGGGGCTGGAGCCAGGAAGACCTGAATTCAAATCCAATCTCAGGCACTTACTAGCTGTGTGACACTGGGCAAGCTACTTCACTGTTTGATCCAGTTCCCTCACTTACAAAATGCTGATAATAATAACACTTATCTCCTGGTAAAAGAAGAATTAAAAATAATGCATGGCACAGACAAAGCACTATATAAATGTATTATTATTATTTTGTCATCATCATCATCATTATTGTCAATTAGAAGGCTCATACCTTTCTCGGAGATAAAAATAAAGTATAGGATGGATAATATAAAGGAATGGGGAGTAAAGTAAAAAAAGAAGTTCATGACAAATGGCCTCAATTCACTGAAATATGGCAAAGACATTTTATAAGCAAAAGGAAATTGTTAAATATTAAATTTAAAATGATTTGGAATAATTAGTGAAGGAAGTAGGCTATATTATACTGACAGTCAAGAAATAATAAAAATGAATTACCTAGGAAGCCATGAAGACCCAATCAAGGATGGATAACATGAATTTGTATTTCCTCCAGTGGTTACTAAGGTTGTTATTTACTCTAGAAACATTCACCGACACAAGAATGCAAACTGAGAAATGTATCCAAAATTAAACATTGGAAAGATGTAAACAGCGGCAGGACAATAACACAAGGAAGCCAAAAGAGGAACACAGTGTCTAATTGCATTTATTAAATATCAAGTCAAGATTATGAAGGGAAACTTATGGGTGTTTGACTACTGAGAAGACAAGAAGAAAGGGAGGAACTGAAGGTCATGGTGATGATGTTTTAGAGATGCTAGGTAGCGGGAAATATTGAAGGAAAGAAGATCATATTCAGAGAGGGGAAATTTGGAGTTCATAATTATGGTGACAAATGTATGTGTAATATCTAATGATAGTCCAGTAAGGAAAGAAAATCAAGTATAAGTTGTCACTGAAACAAGAGTCTGGACTGGATAACATAGATGATAATTTGTTATTGTTGTTCAGTCATTTCAGTCAAGTCTGACTCTATGTAACTCCATTTGGACTTTTTTTTGGCAAAGAAACGAGTGATTTGCCATTTCTTTCTTCAACTCATTTTACAGATGAGATACTGTGGCAAACAAGGTTTAATGATATGTTCATGCTCATATAATTTATAAGTGTCTGAGATCAGATTTGAACTTGGGAAGCTGAGTCTTTCTGATTCCAAGCCCTGATAGGAGAGACTGAACTTTTTGGTGAAAAGCAAGATAAATGTCAATTACTTCTCCTGAACCGATGTATCAAGACAATAAGTATTATAAAGGGTAACTGAGGAATATAGTACTTTCTTGGAAAGTATCTACAAGCACAAAAATATGGAAAGTATATGAAGAGAAATAGAAAGTGTGGAAAATTTATTCTATTTTTTTACACTCATACACACACACACACACACACACACACACACACACACACCACATAGACAAGGAATAAAATAAGCATACAACATAGTATTAAAAAGATGACTATACATGGAATTACAAATCTACAAAACACAATGTGCTAGTCCTTGCAAATATACAATCAAATTATCACATACATTTTTCTTCTTTTTTTTTCCTTCTCTTTTCCCACTTCACCTAGAAATGGCTACCATTAAACACAAACAGATACACCTACTTATGCATTTATCTATCTAATATATATGCACACACACACGTGTGTGTGTGTGTGTGTGTGTCTGTGTAAAATTATTCTATGTATACTTCTTTTTCTCACTTCTTGCTCTGGATGCAGATAGCTCTTTAAGCACTTGAAGAAATCAAAATAGCATTTATCATTTGTAATCTTCCTTGTTCTAGATAATATACTTCTTTCAAGAAAGCCTATCCCGGCACTAGCTTTTTTTAGATATAAAACTGTTGACCAATATTAAAAGCTTGAAATCTAATAAAACATCCATGACTTTTTCATATGAGCTTTTGTCTCTTCAGGGCTCCCCATATCATATCTGTTTTTGTTTTTACAGTTGACATTTTTAAATTCCTAGAATACAACCTTTCTTGTTAAATTTCTACTCATTATATTAGACTCATCTTTCTAATGTTTCAAACTTCTTTTGGATCTTGAATTTGTCATCCAATGTCTTAATTTCTTCTAGCTTCCCATAATTTGTAAATTTTATAAGCATGTTCCCACAATTCTTTAATTAAAATATTGAATAACATAAGGTCAAGGAGAATTTCTGGAAATTTTCAAGAGTGACGACTTTTCATATTGATTATATATATAAACTGAGTTCATTCATTCAACTTTAATTCTAAATTAATTCTAATTCAATTCTAAACTTACTTAACTAATATCATTTGGACTGTGTCTTTTCATTTTATTCAAAAGAACATGTAATGCTACCAAATTATTTGTCCAATTTAATATATACTATATATTCAGAGTTTTCCTGATCAGCCAAACTTGAAAATATTAGAAAACAGGAAATTATGTCATTCTAGTATGATCTGCTCTTAATGAAATCATCAAGCATCTCTAGTAACATCATTTCTTTTTTTAAATGATCATAAATCAATTCTTATTATCTCAAAATTCTTATTTTGATCACTTGTCGGAAGGTGGACATACTAATTCTGAGTTATGCTCAAATTATGAGTTAGCTCAAATGCTATTCAAGAGTCCATACCCTTTGATTCAAAGTTTATACTACTACGGTTGTGGATAAGATGTCAAAATAGCGACATAATATACTTTAAAATATTTCGTGTAGCACTTTCTGTATTGAAAGAACTGAAAATGGCCTAAATGCAAATTGTTTGGGAATAGCTAAATGTGAACATGATGGAAACTTACTAAGTAATGAGAAATATGAAGATTACAGAGAAGCAAAGTTGAAGTAGGCAAGACCAGGGAAATAGTATCCTCAATTAGCATCACAACATATAAATGGAAATAACTACAGAAAAGTAATTGAAATTAAATGTTATAAAATTGTAATTATAAAACTTGGTCTCAAAGATATGAAAAAGTTGTTCTTTGCCTTTTTTTGCAGAAGTAGAGGAATATACTTGTGTAATATTGTACACAAGTTTCTTTCTTGATTATTGGTTAATTTTACTGAACTGATTCCCCCCCTTTCTTATTCTTTGTATTAAAGCATAGTTCTCTGGGAAGAAGAGTAAGATTATTTTGGGAAATATGGGTAATGAAAAAAATTACATTTTATAAAAATACATAATTTTGGCAGAAATAAAGATCAAACTAATCAGTTTATAATTAAAATTCTATCTGTTGGCCTTTTTGAAAGTTGTCATATTTATCTGCTTCTAGCCCTGTAGAATCATTCCTATTTTTCATAATTTCATAAAAATCATTGTTGATGGCGTAAGAATTTTATTCAACAGATTTGTATCCTGGAAAATAGTTTTTCTGGGCCTAGTTACTTGAATTCACCAAAATAAGTGAGTGCTATTTTTTTGATGTTTACTTTCAACTCTCTATTAACTATTTTCTATTTTATCCTTTTCAGTCCAAATTCTCAGCAGAGAAACAGAAGAAAAATAATAGTTAGGCAGTTCTTCTTGATGTTTTTCATTATTATTTCATATGTATCAACCGAAGGTCTTTCACCTTATCTGATTTTCCTTTTTATTCAGCATAGCTAAAGCAGTTTGTTTGTGTTCTTAACATTCATCACTTGTCTCATATCAATTTTAACTTTACCATTTCTGGCAATACCCTTGCAGGGCCCTTCCATTCTTTTCAGGACAGGGATGATTTAAGTTTTTTTTTTTTCTTTTATTATTCCCATCACCTAGCAACAGCCTAATATACAGCTCCAGTTACCTACTCTTATTTTCATCTTGTCTTTTGATTTTTTCCATAAATTCACCAGGCTACCATGAATCTACAATGTCTTAGACAGTTTCTCTTTATTTTATCAATTAGAATTGTGTTTATGTCCTTGAAATTTCAGTTTTAAAAGCTTCTGAGCCCCTTTATACATATTTCCCTTGCAGATTTTTTAAAAATCTGATTATATCCCCCACTGATTTTTTTTTTTTGAACATTGAAGTGTGTGTTTCCAAAAAAATTGAGGTGGAAATACCATTGTGTCTTTTGTCTCTGCTATCAACTCTAGTATAAAGAATTGTCATTTCCTCTCAAGGTTATCATCTCTTCTCCTTCAGTAAGCATTTCCTCCTCCCTGGTCACAATTAAACTTCAGTATCTATTCTCTTGGTCCTTTTCTCTACTTTTTTAAGGAAAGGAAATTTTGCTTTTTTCTGATATTATATGAAATACAAATTGGAATCCAGAATGATCGTTGAAATTGTCCAAAGACATACAGAAATCCGTGCTAGAAATGAGATGCAATTATAAAGATTAACAGGGAAAAATTTGTAAGCTGTTTTAGAGAAAGGGGTTTGAAAAGAATAGGAAAGATTTGTTGTCAACTAGACAAGAATATAGCAGCCAGGGAAACTAAAGCACCATCTGAACTTTGGTACCAATAAAAGAAACAAAGCAAGTCTACTGATTTTCATCCCCCTTTACATGCTTGTGTACAAGCTGTCCTCCGTTCGTGAAATGTATTTCCTACACACCTCCATTTTTTAAGTCCTCAGTTTCCAACAATACTCATATTAAGTAGTACTTTTTATTTAAGACCTTTTTTGACCACTTCCCTTCCCTCATAAGTGACTGATGAGGGATAGATGTTAAATCCCATCCCTTCCAATGGTATATTTTGTCTTTCCCTTGTGACTCCAATACAAAGAATATTTATGGCAGATTGACAAGTAGTTTCAAAATTGAACCATGAATATTATCCGAAAATGACTCCTTCCTCCCCACAACAAGAATATCACATCCATCAAATGGTAAATTCTAATGTTCCCTATTTACATTTTTGTCCCTTGAGAGTATTGGTTATTTATGCATAAAGAAATGGTTGGTTTCCATTCTCAAGGAGAACATGAGAGGACTGGAGGAATTCATCTTTATTCTTCAGATTATTGTAAATAGCTAATTCATCCTTGAAAGAATGGAAGAAAAGCTTCAAGGAGGAAACAAAGAAACTGAAGAAAAGAGAGCAATCCTAACCTGTATGTGAAAGTTGGATGGAAGAATGTAGGAGAGAAAACGAAATAATAAGTGGTACAAAGCTTTTCTCATTTAGGGGATAAGTTGGATACTATGAAGAAAAAGCAGTTTGAGGACCTCCATGGAGTAGAGTATGTCCAAAGAAGCCATTATGAGGGACATAATACAATATCTTAGAGAAAATAAAAGCCAAATTACTGTAGTTGCATTCTCTATCGCCATCCATTTCTTTCCCTCTTTTCCCCTCTCTCTTACCCTGTTTCTCCCTCTCTCTGTCTTTTTGTTCCTCTCTTTTTCTATCTTTCTGTCTGTTTCTCTGTCTCGTTCTCCCTGCCTGAATCTTCCATTGTGTCTGAGTCTCTCTGTTTATCTCTGTCTTTCTCTGTCTCTGTCTCTCCATCTCTCTCTGCTTGTGTTTCTGTCTCTTTCTCATCTAACTTTGTTCTTTCTTTGCTAATTAACCTATCTTTTCTTGCTTCTTAAGATGGGGTATTTCTGGATCCTCTGTACCAATTAATCTGACCAGCATTTGCTAAGTTCCTGCTATGTTCTCATTGCCTGATATACACAATAATGCTTGTCCTTAAAGAGCAGAACATTTTCTAGTACGTTTTATTGAAAGAAAACAAAGGGTTACATAGATTTTAAAAATGTTACCTACAAAATAAACCGAAGGGGGTGGGGAGAATAATAATGATAGTTTTCTCTAGGAGATGGCACTTGAGTTGAGCTTGGGGGAAAACTAAGCATTGTGTGAGGGGTAGATAAACAAAAGATATGTTTTAGGTTTGGGAGGACAGTCTTATTGACTTTAAGGGAGACTTCCTCTCCTTTCTTTTGGGGCAGGTAGGAGATGCTGTAATGTAAAGAGTGCTTGGAGTCAGGAATATGCATATTCCTGAATTCAGATCTGGTTTCTGACACTTATTAACCGTGTGACCCTGCGCAAATTACATGATACTCTTTGTCTCAGTTTCCTCATCTTAAAATAAGCTGAAGAAGGAAATGGCAAACCACTCCTATATTTTTCCCAAGAAAATCCCAAAATGGGGTTATAGAGTTGGGCACAACTTAAAAATGACTGAACAAAATTTTCCTTGACCTTATTCACTTTCATATCTATAATTATGATACCTGTGCAAATGGATCCCAAGTATATATATGTGGCTTTTGGTGTATATTTCTTGTACCTAGAATGCCTAGAATTTCACATATCACCTTCTGAAATTTTTCTTTTCATTCAAGGTCCAGCTTAGGATGCAGTTTGTCCATTAAATCAAATCTGTTCTCTCCAAGAAAAAGTGATCTATTAGCATTCAAATATTCTTTAAGAATTTGGTATGGATATTTCCTTTCCTATATCCTGCATGGCTTATTTAATCCATGCCATTTCTCCTCCCCTTCCATTCCACTCCACTCATGAAAACAGCCTGTCATAATCAACAGAGAATCAGCCTTGTTATCAGAAAGACCTGTTGACATATATTGGCTGGAGACTTAAGGAGAGTTCCTTCGCCCTATTATTTGGCAATTTCTTATTTGACAAGTTGCACAGTAATTGTGGATCCGCATTGATAGAGAGAGTTTCTTCATCTTGATTTACTTATACTAATGAAATCATCTCTAGTATATGCACACTGGCACCCCCCTATACACATGTGTATATATCCCTGACACTTATCACGGTGTCTTGTACAAAGTCAATACTTAATAAAGATTTGTTGCCTTGAATTGTTAGTATCTCATTTTGCCTCTCCTGGCTCATGTTTTTCATCTGTAAAGTACTTTTCCCATCTAAAACTCTGGGATTCTATTCTGAAAATAAATGAACAAATCTTTTGAAGAACCCCTTTGATTATAACTAAGAACACAACTAAAACACTTGAAATAAATCAGGTCCATGAAATAAATACTCAAAAATAAGACATCATTACAAAAACAGCAGCTTTTTTTTTAAGAAAAGGGGCTAAATTCCAATTTTTAAAATAGTTTTTTAAATGTATTTGATATGTTTGGGTCAATGTGAAGGGTTTGTCCTTAACATGTAATACAAACATAATTTTTAGTTGCAACAAGCTGCAAGTGAGACATACATCTGAGACTAAAGATGCCGTATTAAGGATTTTAAAAGTTGCTTAGAAATGGACAGTTGACTCTTTGCACAGGTGGAGAGGAAGGCAAGAAATGATATACCCCCATCCCCCAATCTGTCCAGTTAGCAGTCATGGAGGATCCACTGGAGAAGCAATACACAAAAAATGCCTGCAAGATTCAATTAGGAAGGAAAGGTCATAGCTCATATTAACAGCTGACATGTGCAGGAAGCTTGCTAGGATAAATGACAAGAGTTTTTTTCCCCTTCCTGAGATGACTTGCCTCACCTTTTAAGTTATGCCATTTATTATTGGACAGATGAAGAATATGTGCTAAGAATAAAAACAAGTTAGATACAAGTAGGCTATGGGTTCTGAAGCATCTAATAATGAATACAGCCAGAGTGGAGGAAAAGGCCAGTCAAGCACCCAGTAAGGGCCCCAAAGATGGACAGCCTTAGGGATTCAAAAAACTAGAACATAAATGACAAAGGAAAAAGGTCAAATAAAGAATGGTCTTTCCCCCAAAGGAAAAATTATAAAAGATCAGAGCAAAATCAAAGTAATAAAATGTGGGGGGGGGGCAAGGAAACATGGAAAATGGCAAATGAGTTAAATGAAGGCAGCCAGCTAAAGCAAGCTGCCCCTTCTGAAGTACCAGCCCAGCTGCTCTAGGAAGGTATGTCTTGCAAGGGCTTTGTTTAGGTAAATGAATGGAAAAGGAGTTGAGAGTGATTTTTTTCCCCATGAGAATGAGGAGGTAGGGCATATAAAGAAACAATAAAAGGAAGAATAACCACAGCCATGATCATAACAATGAATAAACCAAAGCATTTGGGACCTCAGACAAACCAAAATGGGATAGAAAGCAACTTCCAAAGGAATATCTTAAACATCGTCCATCACACACCCCTGCCAAACCAGAGGTGGACTGCAGAGTCAGAATGAAAAATTGCTTTCATGTTACAGGAGAAGTAAATGTACATTGCATTCCAGCTAATTTGATTTATTAGGGAAAAGCAAGCAAAGAAATCCCAAGTGTCAGCCCTTAATTGAATCTCTTAAGAGGGTTCCTTTGGGGGTAGGGTGAACATTCTGCACTGTGGTCAGAACGTTTGAGAGATGGTCTTCGGGGCTGTAATAAGGCACATGTTAAATAGCATTTGGCAAGGGACTGGAGGGGGGGGTAATGAGCACATAAAGCTATTATAGAGTGTGTCTACTTCATGCATTTCAGAGGCATTGTAAGATCATGAAAGATGAGAAATCTGAAACTAAAAATCAAACTAAATTTACCCACAAAATAGCAAAGTGTGACTTATTCTGGAATACATGTCTCACCTCATGCTTTTTGTACGGTGATTTGTGTTTCATAGATTTTGCTAGATGTACAGCCAGATTTTCCAATAGGAGCAATTCAAGGAAAGTTAAGTATCTGATTTTATATATTTCTTAGTAGTCCCTTAGATATATACAAATTTCTACCCAGCTTTTAATAGGCAGTTGCTAAAGATAAACTTTTGAATGCTATCCAAATCAGTAAAAAGAGATACTACATTGACTATTATGTCTTAAAAAACCCATGTAAATTGTTGCTTTTTGTTTATATTTGCTCATGGAACCACAACTGAGTATATTAGGGTGAGGAGAATCAAGCTGGGAGAAAGCAAAGGCAGGTAATTGTGGAAGATGAATGCTTGTTTATTTGTGTGTGTGTGTGTGTGTGTGTGTGTGTGTGTGTGTGTGATCTAAAGTTTCTGTGTCTTGTCCATGTAACTCATGCCATAGATTAGGGAAGCAGAGGTTTTTAAGTAAAAATAGATGGATTTTTTATAACGATAAACACTGGAGGCAGGGTTGATGCCCGCTAATTAGTGAATGACTAAACAATTTGTGGTATATGGATACGAGGGAATATTAATCTGGCATTTGAGATGAAGAATGGAGAAAATAAAGAAAAAGCATTGGATACTTTATGAGAACTGATGCAAAGTGAAGTAGGCAGGTGCAAGCAAAGGACATAAATAAAGACTAAAACATAAATGGAGAGAATCACAAGGACAAGAATATTAACACTGAAGGAACTTGGGCCAAGAGTAAAGGATGCTAATTTGACAATACTTTGAAGTACAGGAAGTACATGAAATATACTATCAAACTCAGTTAATGCATTTGTTAGATTTACTGACAACTGCTTCCCCTAACCCCTTTCTTTCTTTTCACTCTGTTAACGGGGAATGACTAATAAAAAGAATGAGGGGAATATTTGGAGATGAAGATGATGCAAAAGCAAAAGATATAAATACATTTTAAAAAGTAACAATGCATGTAAATGGAAGAGAACTAAATTCAATATGTATTTAATAAACATCAATTCACTTTCCATTTTAGGGAAGAATTGTATCTATGAAGAAACAAAGGTCTCCCGATTGCAATACTAGTTTTTATTGGAGATTTTTGGAAGATAGTCTCTTCAAGAAATCACCAAAGAATTGGCAATCCTAATAACATAAGAAAAATGGATCTGGATTCTTGCTTTTGATTGTGAAATCTATATTTTAAATTGCAGCAGTTGCCAGGAGAGCTCAGAAGAACTGAGGACCCCTAAAAAAAAGAGTGTGGTATTTTTACAAGGTAATCCCTTTTTCTTAAAAAGATATTAACTGTATTGCTTACCTGAACTCTCAAAAATTCTCTCATATTGCAAGATTCTGAAAAGAGTTCATATTTTATTTTCTGAAGTAATCATTTTTCCATGAAGTTTCAGCTATGACATTTTGAGGGGGGGAAGGGAGTCCCACACAGAGAAATAGTATAGAAAAAAGAGTGTTCAGCTTGGAAGAGCCGGGCTTTCGAGTTAACAGTATTTGCTGCTTTCTTACTGCATGACTTTGGTCAAAGTTAATTTTGCCTCTCAAACCTTCAGTTCCATCTTTTGCAATGGATGGGCAACTAGATGATGCTATAGGGCTCCTTCTCCTGGAGTTCAAATCTGTTCTCAGGCACTTAGTAGCTATGGGACCCTGAGCAAGGGATTCTGTGTGCCTCAGTTTCCTCATCTGTAAAATAAGCAGGACAAAGAAGTGAAAAACCACTCCAGAATCTTTGCCAAGAAAACCCTACATGGGGTGATGAAGAGTCAGGGATAACTGAACAACAACAATGGATGATTTCTAAGATCTGAAAAACAGAAATCAAAATTCCAAGGCTTTGACTTTTTATAATTACTTAGGGGAAGAGTCTGAAGGGGAAAATCATAGGAACATAATTCAGAGGTAAGTGTGTCCTCCAAGACTTTCTAGTCTAGTGTCCTCACTAGTATAGATAAAGAGACTGAATTCAGCCCAATGAGATTGGTTGACTTTTCCAAAGTCACACAGATGCAAAATCTGAATTCAGGTCATCTAATTCTAGAACCAGTACTTTTTCCATTAGACCACCCAGAACACCCCAAAATGTGGAAGCACATCTAGTTGATAAACAACCACCACCATCACCATCCACAATTCTTAGTTCCTTTCTAGACTGGGACAGATTCTCCTTAATTGACCATGATTTGGGGATTTTAAACAGACAAAAATTCATTTTCAAGCTCTCTCTCTCTCTCTCTCTCTCTCTCTCTCTCTCTCTCTCTCTCTATATATATATATATATATATATATATATATATCTATATCTTATGTTATTTGACCCCAGTACTTATGTATTAGCAATATTATTCTTGGGACATTGAGGTGATACTTCTTTATATGACCATAAAATTTCTTATGTTAATTTGCATCTGCACCTGGCACAAATGAGGTACTTAAATGTTATTGGCTGAAAAAGAAACACTAAAACCCCCAAATTTTGCAAGGTGAAGTTAAGGATACGGGTTGTCTCAGTAAACATTACATATATCATTTCAAGGATATCATCTCAGAGGGGAATAAATCAATATATTGCACTGGGAACAGCAGCATCTAACATACAAATACTGCTTTTATTCTTTCCTTCCTTATCATCTCTGTTTCAAAATGTTTCCTTCAAGATATTTTATAGACAAAAATCTCCTGAAGGGCTATCACTGAGTCGAAACCAAATTATCCCAAAGCCCCAATTCACATATAGTATGTGCTGGGAATTAGTGAGTGATTAATAGGCTAACATTACTCCGGTTTCATTTACAAAGTATAAAAATGGGGAAAATAGTAAATTTTTGGATAAAACCTTCATTTTGGAAATATTTGTCATCCATAAAAGAAAGGTGCGTTCCTGTGTTAAATGATGCTACTGAGTCAGCAGCACGCACTTTCCAGGTCCTCTGACCTGTCATCCACAAGGTCCCGGGAGAGGCTGTCAGGAGCAAAGCTACCCATGACCTCATGACCCGGCCCTGCCCGTGGCCTCTCCGTCTGAGGCGCCCGCCTGTGGCCGCCCAGTCTGGGGCCGCCCAGTCTGGGGCAGCTGCCCTAGCCTTCAGCCATAGGCTGTACCCTGGGCCCAGGTTGCGGGTCTGCCACTGTAGGAGACACTGGGCAGGGACACAGGCCACGCACAGAGGTGCAGAATCAGGGCCAGTTGGACCTCCAGCCTCCTCCGAGCCTTGATGCTGTGTCCCAGGGACGTACCCCGTGGATCCGCTCTCCCCCCTGATCGAGAGCACAGTGAGAACTCAAACAAGCCTGGCAGAGTCTTGGGGAACCTGCTGACAAGGAGCTTCAGGAGGCCAGAGAGATTCTGCCCCTCAGCAGGGTCCTTGGCAACAGCCCCAACCCCTTGTCCCACCAAGCTATGGCTCTGCCTCCTTGGAACTGCTCTTCCCAGTCCCATCCTCAAAAAAATGGGGCTGAATCTAGCCGGGCCTTCCCCACCCAGTAATGGAAAAATTGCTGCCGGAGTACCTTTTAAAAGCCTGGCGTCGGCTATTTCCTTAAAACCATGTCTGACAGGGGCAGGAACCTTTTAGACGCTGGGGCTGTCGAATTGCCCTCATCTGGCTGGTCACAGATACACACAGCCACAGTCACACAGACCGGGCTGCCACTTGTGGGAACTCTGAAGATCTAAGAGCCTCTTGTGGTCCGGACCCCAGGCCACATTGTGTCCAGCATTTGTCTGGTTCTCTTCCATGCTAGTCCCCAGCCCCGTTTCTGAGGCAGGCCTCGCCTTCTGCTTTCAGCTGGGATCTTCCAGACCAATCCCATAATTCTGTCCTCCCCAACTTCCCACAAGAGGAAATGTCTAGTTAAGGCCTTTCTTTGAGAAATAAGGTTTCAGCCAATAAGGCCCTGACTCTCAATGAAACGGAGAACCAGGAGGAGAGCCAAGAGTGGGGAGGGGGAAAACGGGGCAAAACTTTGATGAGATTGTTCTATTACTATATGAATTTATATGAGTTTGGGGCCCCAGTTGTCTCATCTGTAAAATGGACATGGATATCTATAACACTTACCCAATGAGGGCACAATGGGATGATTGAAGTGCTCTTGTTCTTGAGAGCAAACCCTAAAACCTGAAATCATTTTAGAAAGAAATTTATTAAGTTATTTGATAGAGGAGAGTTAGCCAGAAAAGAGATACAACTCCCTCTTCTCAAGGTTCTGGAAGGTTGCCATTATATAGTATTTAAACTAAGGTGCCAGGGACTGGAACCAGTACAGTTAAGCAATTTTTGCCTAGAGGGTAACTTGAAAACCAGGTAGATTGAATGAATATTCAGTAAAATTGAAGAGAAGTCAAAACACAACAAGAGTGCTTTGGATGGACCCAAAACAAGTCCTGGGTCTGGTAACCCAAAACAAGTCCTCGGTCTGGTAACCCAAAACGAGTGCTTTGGATGGATCTAGGCCTGGAGAAATCCAAAATATTGCAAAGTCTTTTGGAGCCTTGCTGGAGACTCAGGTCTAGAGACATTCAGAATGCAAACAATCTCTAATCACATAGGGTTGGATTTAAACAGTATAATAATTCATCTTGAACACTAGAATAAATCGTTTTATCATGCTATATGATTTTCTAAGATTGGGCAAATAATATTATTTAGCACAGTCTAGGAAATGGAATCCCAGACTTGGGAGTCAAAACAACTGTTAATTAAATACTTTCTGAGCCTCAGTTTCCTCACTTGTAAAATGGAAATTATTACTGACCTCAAAGGATTTATTATAAACTTAAAAATGCTGTGGAAATGTGAGTTGTTGTTACCACTATGTTTATCATTATTATTTTTTTATATTACTCCAGAAATGTTCCACCGTTATAAGAAATGTGTTGTGTCTACATGTGGCTTTGGAAAGTATTGATAAATCTCTCTGGGATTTTGCCACCTCTCTGGAAGTATGAGACTAGAATTATGTCTACTGCTTCCTTGGATATTTCTAATCCAGAGTCCTTATTCTTTTATAATAGAAAATGCCTTTTTTTTATGACTCTTAAGGTACGGGGAAGGATATCCCAACATTATAGCCACCATCTTGGGTCCTTCTCACTAAACACTGGATACAAAAAAAGACTATCACATAAATAATAGCAAGGAATGCCATTTATCTAGGTGAACAGCAAGAAATTATAGAAGTTATACAGATTAGAATATACCAGGAAATACAGAGGACTCAATGAACATTTTGTTGTTGTTATTGAGCCATTTCAATCATGTCCAACTCTCTGTGACACCATTATGGGGTTTTCTTGGCAAAAATACTGGAATGGTTTGTCATTTCATGCTCCAGGCCATCATATAGATGAGGTAAACAGGGTCAGGTGCCTTGCCCAGGATCACACAGCTAGTAAGTTTCTGAGCCTGGATCTGAATTCAGGTTCTCCTGACTTCAAGAACTGAACTCTATCAACTAGACCTAGCTGCTCTGGATGCACTCTTTAGATAAGAGTGAAATGACATCTCCAAATCAATTTTGAGGTCCCAATCTTACCAAAGGATATTCTCTGCATTCTCAAGGGAACATGCTGGAAATGTTTTAAGGTATCATTTTCTCCTACATGTCTGCAAGATAGTCTTTCACTTGGTTTTCTTTGAAGTTGGTCCTGAAGAGGATCTGGAACCACAGGTATATCTCTAAGAAAAAATGAAGAATGTTTCTCCTCATTAAAGACTTTGTTTCACCTCTACTCTTCATAAAGGTTTGGGATATTCTTTTTTTCTATTAGAATAGTTTCATGCAAATGTTCCAAGCTGATAATGTTATTATAAGACCCAAAGGCAGCTAAATGCATTAAAAAATAGAAAGTGTCTGGCTTGAAGCCAAGAAGGCTCAGCTTCCCGAGTTCAAATCTGACCTCAGACATTTACTAGCTCAGTGACCCTGGACAAATCACCTATTTTATTTCAGTTCCTCATCTGTAAAATGAGCTGGAGAAAAAGATGGCAAATCATTCCATTTTTTTTTCCCAAGAAAAACCCAAATGGGATCACAAAGAATCAAGCATGACTGAAATGATTGAACAACCAAAAAAGATCAAATGAAATAATGGCTGGGAAAGTGCATTAGAGAATATAAAGGTCTACAAATGTATCAGACTTAAGGGTCATCTGCTTTCTTATGTAAGTAAAGTTGTGTATTTTCAAGTAACTAGTTTCAGGGAACAGAATCTGGTCAAGTGACAGAATTTTTGTTTGAATAGAATTTTTGAATGTGTGGCCACAAAATAGAAAGCTCCAAAAAAAAAAAAGCCAATGAATGAAAGCCAATTCTCTTTTTTAAAAAGAGAATCAGACTAAATGGCCCTAGTATTATATAGACAGGAAGTGAATAAATAATCATGGTTTTCTTCATCAATTTTGGCACTTTCATCACATTCAAAGGAATGATAAAAGGCAATTTCTTTTAAGAATCTAACATTTAAATAAATCAAAGAAAAATTGAATTTTCCCCAAAAAGCAACAACATACGGATTGAATTTTTGCAAATATTTTGGTTAAAAACTTTAACCTTAAAAAAAATTTAAATCATAATGTCACCTAGAGTAAGAAAGGAACTTAGAAGTCATCTAATACCAACACTTCATTCTAAGATAAGAGAGTCAAAGTCCAGGGATATTAAGGTTAAATTGGTGAGTAAGCAATGGAGAAATCTTCAACTGAAATCCTCCAACTCCAGGAAACAGATTTTGGTTTTTTCCCATATTGTTTCCCATCTTAAGACCTCCACTATTTTTGGTTCAACTATTTAGTCAATGTCCATTAATATTATCTCTTTCATTGATATATCCTTCAAGATTTTTGCCCATCTGTGTCAGTGTCCTTCTGATAGTTTTCTTCTGGACACTTTTGTTCATTTGGGTTGATAAGCATTACTTTTCTGGAATGATTCCCATAAGGAGGCAGCTCTGGCAGTCTGCCTAGTTGGAGGTGCCATTGGTTGATGCTCAAAAGTCTGCTGAAGCAGAATAATTTCCTTAAACTATGAATTTATTAACTTAATTTTCTGCATAGTTTAACATTTTTGAAAAACAGAAGATTTATGTCAGGTTGAAAACACTTTTGTCAACTGGGAAATTATCCCTTTCAAAGGTAAAGTAAGACAACAATTTCACTCCAGTGGCACACATCCAGTTATTATCCTCTCTGCATAAATAGAGTTGATCACAACAAGGTTTATGTATGATTTCATCTACGCTAGGCCTAAACAGGAGTGTCCCTGTCAATCCAACTTGCTTTCATACTAATCACATTCAGAAAACATCTCTAGCACAGGCTGACATATGTGTAGAAACAAAGAGCAGTAATGATATTTTAAAAGTTCTTTCAAAGATTCAAAGACTATAAATGAATCAACCTTTAGAAAATAGAGACAAGACAAAACAAAGGGGAAATCACAAACAATATGTTGAAATATAAACAAGGGATTCTTAGGAAGATTTTTGTCCTTTCTAGTCATGGATTTTATTATAAGACAATACATACTAAATGTTGCCATTATTAGCTAGTAAAAATAAATTATGGAAAAAAACCCAGTCATTCTTTTGGGGTGGAAAGCTCACTAAAGAGTTATAGAATAATATAGGAAGAACTTTTGATTGTTCAAAATAATGATACATCATTTTCTAAGATCATAGCCAATTCATTTGTTGGTAGGTACTTAACTGACAACCTCAAGAACCCAGGAAGTCAAGAAAAAAAGCTCATCTAGCAGCTAAATTAGGTGTTCAAATATCCATGCAGTGATTAACACGCTTTATAAATTTGTTTTTACTAAGGAGAGTATGTTAAATAACACTGCCCTACCATCTCTGCACCCCTTCCTCCCAATCTCAGGCTAAAGTAATTATTTGTTATTTTATATAAATTTCATAAAGATTTGTTGTTGCCTTTTTTTAATATCATAGTTACAGAATCCACATACATATGTAACTCTTCCCCATTGAATGTTGTCTTATAATAAAACCAGTTAAGAAACAAAATGATAGCATCTGATTGTACATTCAATTTTTTGGAAGTATTTTATGGATGTAATTAATATACTACTTCCATATATCAAGAGTTTTTCTAAGTATAGGGCATACCAAGAAAGGCAATAGACGGTCCTTACTCTCAAGAAACTTATTTTTCCACATTCTACTGTACCTCACCTCCAAAAGTAACTATCTTTTATCATATTAGACATAACTTAGACAAGTTTGCTCATCTTATTTCACAACTCAAAGCAGACTGGACACAATCCATTTGAAGGAAATGTTGCTGGCAGTAATAACGGAGACAACAATAAGAAGTACCAGCTGACAGTTTTGTAAAAAATGAAAAGAAAAAAATTTATATAAAACATAAAGGAATACATAAAAGGTATAGCAATCTGGAGCCATTTAGTGTAGGGGCATGCAGTCCAAAACTTCAATAGTCCCTAGCAGAATCATTGCACGATGGGAATGAATGTTCAAATCCAATCATTCAATATTTATCCAGTGGAGTGCCCTAGTTATATGGAGTTTCTCCCTTTCAACAACAGAGACTTTTTAAACACTTTGACTATTATTATGTAATCTTTCAAAAATGTATTGCAAATTTCTTTGCATTCTTGAGCATACTAAATATGTTTGAGAAAAATTAAATATTGCTGTTTCCATTCAGAGATGAAAGAAGGATTTTTTTCCCTTTTAGTTATGTTGACATGACAGAGAGAATAGCACAGTTGCTTGGGGTGAAGGAGAAAATCACAGTTTATGAGAAAAAGAAAGGTTGCTCAATTATTATTTTGCTTTTGTAAAGGAGAGTAATTCTGGTGTGAAAAGAAACAGAGAAAAAAAAGGCAAATAAGAAGTTAATAATCCTGAAAGGAAGTAATAAGGGAAGAACTAGTTGACCTTAAAGAGTTAAGTCACCTGGTTCCTTGAATACTGAAAGAACCAAATGTGCTTACTAACAGATGTGCTTACTAAGTCATGGTTAGTGATTTTTGAAATATCACAGTGAATAAGTGACATGCTGAAGGTCAAATGTGATTATTATTTTTAAAAAAAGGAAGAGATTGGAGTCTGAAAACCATGGTCCAGTGATCTTGATTTTATTCCTGGCAAAATTCTAGAATGTATTTCCAAGTAGAAAGCTATTGTTATCCTTAATGGTTTGTTAATTCACACAATACTACTCTCTGTGTATTTTAGCTTGGTAGATATACATTAAGAGTTTTCTCTCCTTTTTAAATTTTAATTTAAAGCCTTTTTGCTAGACTTGACAAGTTAATTGACTTTTATTGACTTGACAAACATTGTTTTATAAAAAGTACACTTTATAAACTATACCTCGCCCCTGATACTTGATTTTTAATCTTTATCACAAAAAGAGCTTCTACAAAATATATTTGTATATATAGATCATTTTCATCTTTTTTTGAATTCTTTGGGATTTAGAGGTTAAAATGTAGAAAGAAGCATGTAATTTTATACACAACTAATGTGGAAACTGATTTGCTGGAATTCGTAGCTATGTTTTGTGGAATTTATATTTTTATTTTAATTGATCAATGGAATTGTGGAGATGGGAGAAATAGAATAATAAAAATACTTGTGATTTAAAAAAGAAAATACAGTACTTTCTGGGTATACTTTTGCCATTTTGTCTGAATTACACACTGTTAAACTTTTACTATGTTGATGGCACCATGTCATGTGCTGGAGATACAGAAATAAATTGAAATCTGGTCCTCCAATTCAAAGGATTATCAATGAAGTATTAAACCTAAATATATTAAATATTGATTCATCAGAAAACATTCACAGTCCGAATATAAGCTCCTTGAGAGTAGGCAGTTTCATTCTTTTTGTATCCATAGTGCCTAGAACAAAATAGGGATTTAATGAATACTTCTTAATTTAGATATTCTACTTACAACATGGGTGCTTTGCATAATTAGCCACATTTTAAAATTAAGTATAATGCCAAATGGAAACAATAATTATTGTGATACAGCAGATTTCTTTCACATTGTAGTTTCCCCGGCTAGAAGTTGTATGTCATGGACTCAACACCACATGTCCTTGGGAATGATCTCAAATGTCAAGGATTTCCCCCTGTCACTGACTATAACTTAGAATCTGTTGATAGTCAATGTGGCTGAAAAAGGAACAGCTGAGGTCTCAGGAGGGTCTAATCCTTGGGGCTACCTAATTTCTGAAGCTTCATTAAGAAGACATTTCTTTAGCTCTATTCTCCCAAGTTATTATTGGTAAATCTGTATGTTATGGAAATGATTAAAGATGTAAATGTTGGAAAATATTGTAACTACTTTTGCAATTTTGAGTTTATATATATTTTTCCTTCTTTGATCAGATGCGTGTTGTATGTGTTGCCATTTTAAAACAAAATTTAAAAGTTAGTCTGGAATGTAACACGAACAGAGTGGAAACGTTTTTGTTTATGAAATTTCTATGAATAAAATATGAGATGTTTTCAAATAAAGTCATTTAACAAGTGGTACATATGCTAGACAAGAAAGACAACCTAGTACAGAAGGTGAGAATTTGGGATGTAGATTAAAAAAAACCAGAGTTCCAATCTGCCATTGATAGTCACTGTGTGATGACTGCTTAATCAGTTAATCTCTGAGCATTAGTATTCTCATCTATAAAATGAGGATAATAACACCTAGGTCTCTTCTTTCACATGCTTATTTGCAAACTTTGAAAATGCTAAAGGAAATCTTTGTGCAGCTTTAAGCTTCAATAGCTTAAATTAACTAAAAGAAATTAAGTTAAGCTTCAATAACTTAATATTGAACTGAGTGTTAGAACACTATATATATATGTGTGTGTGTGTATATATATATATACATATATATATATATATCTTTACACATACACACACATGTATAAATACCAGTTAACATGATGAAGTCAGGCAAGCAGATCCATCCCCAGTATGGCACCTAAAACCAGAGAAAAAACAAAAAAAAAAGCTATAATTGTCAAAGTATTTAGAGATTTTTTTTATGGAAAGCATTCTTAGAGCCAGGTATTTCTGCAGTGACTCTCACTACTTAGGCACAACCTATTAATTACTGATTCATTGATGGATATGAGACAGACATGAGTGTGTGTATGTGTTTGTGTAAACAATCATATCTTATATTTCAATGACCATATTAGAAAAGGATAATTAAAATGCTAGTGGCCACATAGCATGTAGGCAGAAACTAGGTCTCGATCACAAAGTCTTGGTCATATGACTAATGCATGTGAAATGGTTGCTATACTCAAAACCCGTCTTCATTATGGTGTATCGTCTGTAAAAATCTGGTTTGAAATCCTTTTCTTGGGTTAAATAATTTCATTTATGGGTAAAATTTTTCTCTTGCAGTGACTTCATTTCCTTTGAGACAGCAAACTTTGAAAACAAACTAAATCTACTTGGATTTCAACAATTCAATTAATTCAACAAGCATTCATTAATTACCTACTATGTTCCAGACATTGTGCTACAGAGCCAGACATTCTGGCTTGAGCACTAGATTTGATGTGAGGAAGGCCTGAGGTCAAATCTCAATTCCCATGCTTCCTAGCTGGCTGACCTGGGCAAATCAATCAATCATCAGTCTGTCAGCAAACATTTTCTAAATGCTTGTTTTGCCATCAAACTATCCTGAGCTTCAGTTTTCTCATCTAAAAAACTGGGCATAATAATAACCATGGAACATCAAATGGAAAATACTTTGCACACTTTAAAACACATGTGTATGTAAATATGTGTTTATATATGTGCAAATGTAGATATATAATATATGACAACGCATTATATATAACAAAATATGTTATATTTTATATGTTATAACAATATATAATGCATTATATTTTATTTAACATTCATATATTAATATAATACAAATATGTGCATGTAATATATTCTTTTAAAGTAACATGATATATGACTATATAAACAAATATAAAATATATAATGTAAAAATAAACATAATATATATAAATATAAGTGCATTTTATATATAGTTCCCTCCCTCTACCCCCCAGGAGCCTAATTTCTAAGCAACAGTTCTGAATTCTAAATTTATGGAAACAATTCAAAGTCAGATTATTAGTGCTTTATTTAGTGCCAATAAATAGCATAATAAAGTGCTAGAGCCTGTATCAGGAAGATCTGAGTTCAAATATGAACTCAGACACTTATTAGCTTTGTGACCCTTATTCCAAGTCACTTAATCTCTGCCTCAGTTTTCTCAACTATAAAATGGTGATAATAACAGTACCTACTTTGTAGGGTTGTTGTGAGGATCACATGAGATAATATCAGTAAAGCACTTAGCATAGTACCTGGCACAGAGTAAGTCTTATAAATGTGTATTCCCTTCACGTCTTATTTAAAAATTAACAGATTAAGAGTCATATTTACCTATTTTTTCTTACCTAGTAGTCTGTTATTTGTATGTGGTCTTGATGTCAGCATGGCATAATGGAAAGATTATCTGTTAAGGTGGAGGGATTCACGTCATATCCCCCCTTTTATGAATACAATATGTGTGATTTTGAACAGACTATCCAATTTCTATAGACATCTATTTCCTCATCTCTAAAATGAATGGGGGAAGATTAGATAAGAGATCCTTGGAGTTCTTCCACTGTATTTTTATAATCCCAGATTTTTAATGGGACAAGAAGAGGTAGGACTGGAAGCTTTGTGTCCAATAGGACTTTGGGACATAAGCAATTGGGATAACTTTCCATCAGTAGCTAGCAGGGAAGGGACCTGGTTTTGCAGACTTATTTTAATTTATGACAGGAATTCATCGGCAGGAATACCTCATGTGGCAAAATAACATCTCTGTGTTAAACTTAATATAGTATTATTTTGTTAAATGTGTTCTTTGGTCATTGTTTAATCATCATTTCCTAGAATCAAGTAAGAAGGCAAAAGGTTCAGTGATCCAAAGCAATCCAATAAGTTTATTGGATTGCTTTGGATCACCGAACCTCTGAAAAGAGCCGAGTCTTTCATAGTTGATCATCACACATTCTTGCTGTTATTAAATACAATGTATTTCTGGTTCTGCTTGTTTCACTCAGCATCAATTCATGTAAATCTCTCCAGGTCTTTCTATAATCAGCTTGTTCATCATTTTTACAGAACAATAATATTCCATTACTTTTCATATATCACAACTTGTTCAGCTACTACCCAATTGATGGGCATCCACTCATTTTCCAATTCCCTGTTATCACAAAAAAGCTGCTACAAACATTTTTGTACCTGTGGGTCCTTTTTCCTCCTTTATGATAGCCTTGCGATACAAACTCAGTAGTAGCAATGCTGGGTCAAACTGTGTATACACAGTTTAACATCTCTTTGGGTAGTTCCGAGTTGTTCTCCAAAATGGTTGGATGACTTCACAACTCCATCAACCATTGTTGTCCCAGTTTTCCCACATCCCCTCTAACATTTATCAATATTTTTTCCTTTCATCTTAGCCAACCTGAGAGTATTGAGGTGGTACCTTAGAGTTGTTTTAATGTGCATTTCTCTAATAAGAATTTTTTTCATATTTCTATAGATTTTTATTATCTGAAAATTGACTTATATGTGAACTGGATTTAAGAGATGCAGAATTTTGCAAAGTCATCAGCTTCTCTCTCTACTCCTGAGTTATCAAAGTCTAGTAATAAAACAAAAGCCAAAGTGACTGGGGATGGCTTGGGATACAGTGGATGTCCTTGGGGTCTCTGAAGTCTGACCAAGCTCTAATGGCTTCAGCCTCATTCTTGGTCTTTGAAACAGCTTGTTCTAATCTGCCATTCCACCAGGAGGTCTATCTGTGCTCAGGCCAGACATCTCCCCAATATCCATCCTCCACCTATTTTAGCCCATTTTCTGAGAAATATGGCTGCTGTGCATGTTACAGTTTTTTGGAGACACAGATGAGAGTGAGTGAGGTAGACACCCAGAAAAGGGCTCAGCAAGCCCTCGACTAGAAAGGCTCATCTTCCCTGAACCCTCCACATACCAGTGGGGTTCCCTGGTTTTTGAAAGGAAACTACACTCCCTTTTTGGTTTGATCAGAATTTCACATGCAATATATGCAATTTATCATATCCTTTGCCGAAAAAAAATAAAGATTAGTCCCTGATCTCAAAGAGTTTACAACATCAGCGGGAAGTCAGATAATTCAATGCAATAAGTATTTATTGGGTGGCTACTATATGCCAGGGGGTATGTGAGGCACTGGGGGAGTGCTTCAATATTGGTCAAACATCAAAGACACCAAGGTTATCCTCTGCACCCAAGGCCACCGCAGTCTCAGGACTTCCACTGGATTTTGAGGACTCTAAGAGTGTCAGCCTCAGTTAAACACAAATCATGGGCAAGTCAAAATATCACCCATCATATGGTGATACAATTAATCCACTTTGGAAATGAAGGGCAAACAAACCATAAAAACCACATGATGGTGAAACATAGAGAAAAGTGAACAGTTCTTGAAAGGAATGTCATTCTCGACAAGCAAATTGAGAAAACAATATAGAAAGAGTAAATAAGAAGCAATTTGTGAGTAATGTGTGTGTGTGTGTGTGTGTGTGTGTGTTTAAAGGGGATAAAAAAGTAACTGTTTAAGTTGTTAAATATATCATGGGGAGAAAGAAATAAGAGCCCCATGAAGGGGAGATTCATGTTGATCTGAATAATTATGGAAATTTTCTGAATAAAGTGAAATGACATATGATTCATGAAGGAAAGGTAGGATTTGGATGAGGGATTAAAATAGGGAATGACATTTTCAGGCTGGGAAACAGCAGGAGCAGAGGTGAGACTGGACTTATTCAAGGAACGGCAAAGAGATCTGACCAACTTATATTTTGTAGTTATCATCATTATTTGAAAAAATTGATCTTCCTCAGTAATTTCAGTAAGCATGTTTGAAAAACAGTCTTAGCTGAATGCAAAATATTAGATAAGCAGTTGAAATTCATTTTCTTATGACGTTAAGTAAGTTATAACCAGTAATATGAGGAAAAAAATAATTGTGCCCCCTAATAGGATTATTTTCTAGGCACCACTGGGCCTTTAAATTTTTTCATATTTAGTTAATATTTCTCTAATTCAAATAGTATGACTAATATATGTATATCTACACACTTTAAATATATGTGACTAACACATGGTAAACATGTACATATATTTAGGCATGTACATAGTGTGGATGTATCTATATATATAATATATATTTATATGTATTATACAATATATGCATTGTATACATATACACATGTATAGGTATGGTATACAAGAAGATTTGCTGACACTTTCTATATGGCTTAATTTGTCATTATTATAAATCAACATTAATTACATTTCTTTGGGTCATAACATGTGATCATAATTACTTTTGCATAGCTCACAATGCTTCACAGTACTTCAGTGCCTTCTCTGACCTAGACCCCTTCATGGTTGCTCCTGATACAAAGAACATAAATGAAAGAGGTCCTGTTCTCTTAGAGCTTACATTCTACTGGAGGAGGCCACGTGTGTATGTGTGTGTGTATGTATGTGTATATACACTATATATATATATATATATATATATATATATATATTATATATACATATATATATATATATGAGGTGACATTTTATATATATGTACATAAAAATTGATATTATATGTATATATGTCTCAATTTGTCCCATTTGTCCCATGTAACACAAATTCAGAGATTTTTAAAGACTTGAAGCAAAAGATGACGTAATTTGACGTCACAAAAAAAATCTGGGAAAGGGAGACCTTCAGAGTTTCTGCTGAGGATACCAATTTAAAAGGAAAAGTGATTTTAAAATTTTGAAATGATTTAAAAAAGTAATTTAAAAAAAGAAAAAGATTTAAAAGAAAAGTGCTTGCTTTCAGAGTGCACACACTCTACTGCTAATGTAGATAATGGAGAATCCCTGGGATTTCCTACATAGTGGATTGAAATCATCTCATTTGACTTTAAGGAAAGTCACCTTGACAACTGGGTGGGAGATGTGGAGAGAGATTTGAGGAGGGGGACTAACATTCAATAATTCTATTGTGCAAAATTTTCTTAATTAAATTCTGCATTGGGGATATTTTATGAATAAAATACCACTAATAAACACCATCTCTAAGGCATTTTGATTTTTTTTAAAAAACAATAGTGATAGGACGTATTTACATAAACTTAGAAAGTTTAGACTTAACTGTCCTCACCACAGCCCTGGGAGCTACTTATTGTTCCGGTTTTACAGAGAAGGAGAACAAGAGCAGAAGTCATGTGACTTGGCAAATCTATAAATATTAAGGGACTGTGTAAGTCAGTGAGTCTAAGTTTTACTTAGGGAAGGTTCTTCTTTATAGCACTAGAACCAAACGGGCAGGGGGATGGGGGACGGGACCATTTGGGTTCTTCCAATCGACTTCCGTGGTGGGATGTGTATTTACTCATACACACACATGTAGACACATGCATGTATGCACACATCTCACACACAAACACATAAACACATATACACATACACATACATGGACATGTATACATGCATGCAAACACACATACATATACACACATACACACACAACACACACATAATTTTCAGCACAGTATGCAGTGTACCCTCCCCAGAGGAAGCCCTCTTTGACCTCCCATGTCCTGAGAATCTCTGTGCACAACAGGAGAAAACGTGGGTGGGTGCAAGCTCACCACCACCAGAGACCCTCAGAAAGGAGTCAGAAGAACACCAACCAAACCAGACATTGGATCTGAACCAGAACCCCTCGGTCCCAGCCCAGCCTCAGACTCCTCCCTCCCTTTGAGACTTGAGCAAATCAGGAAAGAAAGGTCAGACTTGATCCCTCTGCTTGATCCAGTGGCAAAATTAAGACCAGTATTTGGGCCCAACACAAACGAAAGCAGGGGGCAGCTGAGCGCCTGGCCCAAGTCAGGAAGATCCACCTTCAACTCCAGCCGCACTAGACACTTCCTTAACCCTGTTTACCTCAGTTTCCTCGTTTGTAAAATGAGCTAGGGTAGGAAATGGCGAACTGCTCCAGTATTTTTGCCAGGAAAACCCCAAATGGACACTAACAACAGCAACAAAAAAAAACAAAGATAAATCCCACAGCTTTCCACAGTTAGAAGGCTGCCTCCAGAGCTGGTGGCTTCCATCAGATATATACTGACATATGCTCTAGTGCAGGTAGCCATTCCTCCCCTTCTCTCACTCCACACAGCGGCCAAACTGGACTTTTCCTCTATTTCTTACATGTAACATTTCATTTCCCATCTTCATTCCAATGCCCAGACAACCCTCACACTTTGAATGGACTCCATCCCCATCTCGGTCTCATAGAATCCCTCGCTTCTTTCATGGCTCAACTCATATAAGGGCAGCTTCTCTGTTACACCCCAATTAGTATCTTCCTGTCCTTGTATTTTTATTTTTTAAATTTTATTTGAATTTGAATTTATTATTATTATTAAATTTATTGATATTAATTATATTTTATTATGGTATTATATAATTGTGTATCATATATTATATAACTATAATCAAATAATAATATAAATTTAAAATATTTATTCTATATATTTTTATTATATGTATATATGCAAGAACAAATCAATATATGAATATGTATATGCAGGTATGGTATATATGTGTGTACACCCATTTGTACATAAAGAAAAATGTTATTTCTCCAACAGAAGGAATTATTTAAGAATAGAATTGTTTGTTTGTTTGTTTTTGGTGTGTGTACGTGGAGATCCCTAGGATCTAATATCTGGTCCTGGTAGGTACCTACCACATGCCAGGTCCTGTGCTAAGAAAATGATAAAGAGAAAGGAAAAAGACAATTCCTAATTCACAGTGTAATGAAAAAGACAACATGAAAACAATCATTTACAAATGACATATATATGGGATAAATTTGAGATTGTCAATAGCAGGAAGGTACTAGCACTCAGGGGAATGGGGAAACATTTCTTGTAGTTGTTGGAATGGCAGCTGGGGCTTGAAGAAAGCCAAGGCATCCAGGAGGTGGAGATAAGGAGATAATTTTTATTGGAAGTTTGGGGAGAGCCAGTGAAAGTGCCCAGAATGTGCTTTTTTTTGATAGACAGCAGATCAATGGCACTGGTTCTCAAAGTACTTGGGGCTGGGGTAAAAGGTGTAAAAAGACTGACAAGGTAGGAGGGACCAGGTTGTGACAGGTTTGGAATGCCCGACAGAGGATTTGACACTTGATTTTGGACTCACTTGAGTTTCCTGAATGAGAATATGCCATTGTCACATCTGTGGTTTAGGTGGATTGATTTGACAGCTGAGTGGGGGATAGGCTGGAGGGGAAACTGGGATGCACCAGTGGCAGACAGATCAATCAGCAGATTATTGTAATAGTGCAGGCAAAAGGTAAAGGGGACCTATACGTGGGTGACCACAGGGAAAGAGGAGACAAGGGGGCTTATATGAAACATGTTACAAAGGTAAAATTGATAGCACTTTATAATAGATTGGAGATGTGAAGATGAGAGGACTGGAAGAACTTGGGATGTTTAACATCTAGATTTAAAGTCCATATAACTAGCATGGTGATACCCACAACAGTAATAGGGAAGTTAGGAAGGTGCTTAATAAATGCTGATGGATGAATTGATTGTAAGGTGCATATAAAATGTCATATATATGTTCTATAAGAATCCCTACCTTCCCTAATAATTTCCTACTTCCAGATGTTATTCCTCAAGAAAATTAAATCTACAAGATTCCAGCACTAGGCTGAGGACCCTAATTCTACATTTAGGTAGTAGAACCAGATAATTCTGCTCTCAGGGTTAAAATTGAAATTTTCATCCAGTGAAAAACCTTCAAATCCTGAAACAGACCCAAATCAAAACACAATGCATTTCCTTCATGGGGAAAAAAAGGTTCTTTGACCAACTTTGCAAAGAAAAATCAGAATTTAATGGTGTGATAGAAAGGATTTCTAGATTTTCTTGAGTTGGAGACTTATGTTTTCATCTTATGGGCAAATCACCTGATTGTAATGGTCTCAGTTTCCTCATCTACAAAATAAAGATTATATGACTATACATTTTCTTCCAGGTGTTACATTTTATAGTAAGGTTTTATGCTATAACTGGTATACAATTCAACAACTTTTCATATGAATGAAATGAATTTAGAATTTCATTTTGAATAAAGGACTATGGATTATTTAGAATCTACATGTTAAATCAGCAAAGGATAAAGGTATTTTGTGGATAGAAAGATTCCAGGCAATTAATATTGTATTTCCAAGAAAAAATGAAAATGTGAAAGGAAGCAATGAAGAAGTAATAAATCCTGAGGCTCAGTTCAACATGTATCTAATAAAATGCAAATTTAGGCTTTCATTTTTTGATGACAGGAAAAAAGTCAAGAAATGTAATTTTCTAATAGAAAATTTAATTTAAAATAACCTTCAACTGACTTTAAAATTTTTTGAATATCAGAAAACTTCAGTTATTTGTTCCTGAAAATAATAGTTGCCTAAGAGGCAAAAAACATGCTCTTTATTTTTTAAAGAAATAAATATCTTTTTTGTAACCAATAGGGATATCCAAATGGATGCAGTACAGAATTAAGGGATTGTTCACTATGACACATCTAACACCTGGATGAGCAATAATTGTGTTGTCAACAGATCCATAAAATAAGTCAACAATTAGTATGTGAAAAGTACCCAAGGGACACAAGGAAAAATATTATTTGTCTAATTTATAACTAGGATATTAAGAATAAGAAATGAGGGAAGTATAATTATTTTAAATATGTGTAATGGGAATGAAGGTAGCAAATAATGAAAATTAAAGTACAAGAAATTATAGGATAATATTTTTGAACTAGAGAAGGCCTCCTCTAGTTCAAATCCCTCATTTTACAGGTGAGGAAACTGAGGTAGAGTGTGCTTAGATAACTTCTCTGACAATATTTTAAAGGATACAAGTAATAAACCTGGGGTTAGAACAAAGATCACCTGACTCAGAGTCAGTGTTCTTTCCACCATGCCAGGAGGGGATAGATAAGTTCTTTCTGTCACACCACAGGGAAAACCACCCGAAAGACTTGGTTGGGGCCATTGAGTCATTTAACCCATAAGTAGGGGATGGGAAAAGGGAGAAACAGCTTTCTAAGGACAAGTAGCAATTTTTTCAATATATAATAGGGATTGTCAAATCCAGGAAGCTCATTCATTCCTTATTTTAAACTAAGTACTCAGAAATCATTTCAGCTATGTAGAATATCTAGAATCAAGGCTTTGGTAATATATGTAAACCAAACCCCCTTTTTGATCCCTAGTACTTTTGATCTAGGCAAGTTTCCAAGAAGGTAAATACACCTGAGATATTGTGCTTTTAAGATACTGCCCTTTCATATGGAGCAATTGTGTGCTGAAATGGAAAGGAAAGGCATTTTTATATATAAAATAAGTTATATCAACTGTTGAAGGATGTAAGATATTGTCTTTCATAGATGAACATTTTGATGTCCAGTTCTGAAAAGAAGTAGGAAAAAGTTTGGTTTAATAAAAATTGTTAAGTTATATGTATGAGCCCCCAGTTTTCAAATGAAAATTTAGCTATTTGGGACAGAAAATACATAAACCAGTTTAAATGACCTTGTAAAAGATGTAAGGTGATACCTTCTGTACACAAATTCTTTGTTACCTTAAAGGAGGCAAAAAAGAACTTATTTTATTTTTAAAAGGATAATATGTAAGCATAAAGAAATAGTTTCAAGAACAAAAGCAAATCAAGGACTATTTTGAGTATTTGCGTATAGCACAATTGTTTAAAGTTTTTAAAAGGGTAAAATGCACATTGTAAGGGATGATTGATTATCTTCATCAATTGTGTAATTAATGTTGATTTCTTTGGAGAAATTTAATGAGTTGTTACCCCATGAATCAAAGGTGGGTCAGTTAGGACAGAAATATCTGAGTTAAACTATTGGAATCAGGTGGCAAGATAGGCAGCTGAGGAGGGTAGGCACATAGTAGGCACTTCCTAAATGTTTATTGGTTGCTTGCTGACCCTTATGATTTGAGAGGAAAAAGAAGAATAACTAAAAATAGTTTTGCAGAAATTTTTCAGTAATTTCAAATTTAATATGAATAGATAACCATATCTGATTGGATGATACAGAATTTGGGGAAGTGAAGGGTTGGCTAGAAGGGTTTACTTTGCAAAGAGAATCGACCTGAGTTATCTTTCTGTGAAATCTGTTCTTAATGAATAACACAGCATCCTACTGGGGCTTGTATTGTACCTAGCAAAGACCTGGGGTGGTCTAGTGTTCTGAAACTTTTGTTCCTAGTATCTTTATATTATTAAAATTATTGAGGATCTCGCTAAAGAGTTTTTGTTTATATGGGTTATATTTATGAATATTTGTCATATTAGAAATAAAAACTAATTTTTAATTTGTACACCCTTCAGAGATGCCCAAGATTTTCTGGACCACATTTGAGAACCACTGGTCTGGTAGAGGGTTTCATAAACTTTTCTCACTTGTGACCCCTTTTTAAAGCAAATTTTACACAACCCTGGATATGTAGGTATATAAATAAGTGTACAAATCAAATATTCAATTATACTAAATCATAATTTCATGATCCCCACATTCAGTTCTAAATCTAAGGGGTCACGACACATAATTTGCAAAGCTTTAGTCTAGTGTAATAAGCTTTGCAATACTTTGGTATAAAGGAAATTGCTAGTCAATTCAATAGTGTAACACTTTTTCAATTTTAAGGGCAATGAGAAGTAGGAAGATCTGGTAAATGCTATAACAATTTGAGAAAAAGAATTCACACATCCAGAGTGTATTGTGAACCAGAAAGGAATCAGTTATTGGAGATGAACCAATAATCTAAAAATCTATAGTCTTTCTCCACTGACTCTCCCATTTATACACTTACAAATCGTCCTTAAAATCTTGTTTGTTGACATTATGCATTTTTGATTGCCTTTGGTGTGGTATCTTGTGCCCCATGACTTCATAGGGTCTCAAAGTTGTAGAACTAGAAAGTCTTTCAGTCCAACCTGTATGTGAAAAATAATTTACCTCCCATATATCAATAAGAAGCATCCAATCTTTCTTGAAGATTTTGAAGAAGGTGAAAGGGAAACCTACAATTGCTCATTTTACTTTAGGATTCCTCTATTTGTTAAAAAGTGTCTTTTTTCCTTTGTATTTTTAAGCCTAACTTTACCGATTTTTAATTTCTGCCAATTGCTTCTCATTTTACCTTGTGGAAATGAAATAGATCAAGTTGACTTCTTCCTTATGACAATCTTTCAAATGCTTGTAGACAGTTAACACATCCCCTTTAGCCTTCTCCAAGATGAATATCTTTATGTCCTTCCACTGATCCTTATATGATATGAACCCTTTGTGCCCTATACTCGTTACTCACTTCTGAACACCCTCCAGCTTGGCAAAGCCCTTCCAAAGACATGACACTCAAATCTGACCCAGGAAGAACACAGTGAGACTATTACATCAGCTTAGCCATTTGTCTCTCTTGATGCAACCTAAGATAGCATTAGATTTTTTTGGTGCCATGTTTCATTATTGATTTATTTGGAGGGTGCAGACCCCTAAAACTGAGAATTTAAGGTAAACTATTTTATTGTCCTGGATTCTGCCCATTTAAAAAATTTTTTTTCTTCCAAAGTATTTTGTATCCTGGTGAGCAGCCCATGTATTTAGCATGCATTAAAGCTTTATGTTAACACTAATATGAAAAGGATACTTTCTGTGACTTTATCCAAGTAATTGATGCCTTTGTGAACTTATAGAAGATTACTCTTCAGGAGATGGGCTTTTCCCAGTGAAGAGTTTGAGATGACTAAAATCACTGCTATTCTCTCAAATGCTGAGAAATTCTCTAGTAAATACAAAAATCTTTGAACTGAGTGATTTGATAAATTTCTCAGTTGTTTTTTGGAATAGTTGCATCTCTTTTAAAATTATTGTAGAGAAAATTAGAATAATAATACTAAAATTATTCAACTATTTTTAAAGTTGATAAAACAGGAAATCTTCCTTACCAGTGGTTTCCTTTTCAAAAGATTGAAATGTGAAGGCTTTTGACAAGCTGAAGAGGGTTTGGAAAGGGATAATCGAAATATTTAGGGCACATGGAGTTCATGTATTGGAAAACAGTTCTCTTTTTCATTTATTTCCAAGAATAAGAGAAAGGAGGTTGTCAAAGTAATGAATCATACAATAAATCTTTATGAGTTCCTATTAAATGCCAGGTACAATGCTAAACATACGGGAAACAAAAGTAAGCAAAAGACAACCTTTGTCCTTAATGACTTTACAATCTAATAATGTAGATCATGGGGGAAATGATGAAAAAAAATTTTCTGATCACCTACTGTGTACGAAGCACTGTGAATGCAATGAAAACAAAACAAAAAAATAAATGAGTCAGTTCTCAGTTATTTTAAGTGTGGTGCTTATAAAAAATAGTGAAATGATAGCATTTCTGACCCTCCCACAACTATTTTAACAGTTTTCTCGAACCAACCTTATTGCTTAGGATTCAGTGATGAATACTTGTAACTTGATACCTCAACTAAGGCCAAAATGGGACTTGGAATCGCAATGAGTCTTCCAGATATTGCAATCTTCTTGTATGAGAGAAAAGACCCATATGATCTTATGACATTTAATAGCTTAAGGTGAGTATGGCTGTGTCTCTCCATTCCCTAAAAGTCACAGAATCTGACTCCAATGAATGGATACTGGAAAATTGAGATTGATTCAAAGACTTAACTGGAACTTCCAACTTCTAATTCAACCGACAAACTCTCTGTTCTTTTGTCTACTAATTGCTGTGTTAGGGAACAAGCTTTGGAGTGATTGTAATGAAAAGAAAAGAGTTTGAGGGTGCAAAAAACAAAGAGTTGGTTTGACCAATGTGATTGTGTAGAAGTGATAACAGATCTATTAGATCATGAGGGGCTCCAATAAACTCCTCGAGGTTAACATAGGAAAAAACCTGAAATAAAATGATTTGATATTTTGCCATGCGCCATTTTAAAACACCAATGCTAAAATTGTAGCTTCAAACTAACCATTTTAATACCAGGTGGTTCCTTTGGAAGAGAAATGATGTGAAAATTAATTATAAAGTATAGTTAAGCAATGAAAAAATATTTGTAGATGATATTCTTGCACAGGGTTAACATGTATGTTATGCTCAGAAAAAAAGACACTGCAAAAGAGACATAAAATCAGAAATGCAACAGCTTGCACATTTGTAGTGGGTGAACTTGAAATTCACTTTCTGTTTTATTTTCGAGCTTAAATTTCCAAGGGTAATGCTTACCACTGAATTGGCTACTTTTTAAAGTATAAAAGAACTTCATCTTTAAAAAAATACTTTCTGGTTGCCTGAAATATGTAGGATTCAAACAATATTGCTCTCTGTGGGAGAATTTTGGTAGGAGCAAGTATCAGGTTTCACGGAACTTGGAACAAACTGTTCCCTTGAGGTACACGGACCAACTCACTTGGACCAATTTGCCATTTGCCATTTGAAAAATGTTTCTTTGGAAAAGAACTAGAATTAAGTTTGTATGATAAAGATCTCATTTTTAGATATTTTCCCATAGATCTTTGTTTTGTTTTGAAATAAAAAAGGCTTTGTGAATATCCAAGAAGGGTAGCAGGGGGACATAAGTATGCTAATCTTTCAGGCAAATCACATTAGACTGACTTGAAAAAAGATTTTATATTCATGTCTGGCAGTTACTCAGAGGTATATTTTTTGAAGATGTGCTGTTTTAAGGCAAATACAAAACTTAACTTCATTTAGATGAAGTGTAAGAGGAAATTATCTTTAAATAAATCAGCTATAAGTGACATCCATCTGTAACTCCATGCCTTAATCAAGGGTCTCTAGAAACATGTCTTCTTGCCCTCTTGCAATTAACCATCTGTTTCTTTTGAAGAACAACCCAACAATGCTTTGCTGATTTGGCTTTAAAACTTAACTGGAACTTCCAACTTCTAATTCAACCGACAAACTCTCTGTTCTTTTGTCTACTAATTGCTGGGTTAGGGAACAAGCTTTGGAGTGATTGTAATGAAAACAAAAGAGTTTGAGGGTACAAAAAACAAAGAGTTGGTTTAACCAATCTGATTGTGTAGGAGAAGTGATAACAGATCTACTAGATCCTGAGGGGCTCCAATAAACTCCTTGAGGACTTTGCATTCCCAGAACTTTGCTTGGTGCATGTAACAAATATTTAACAAAAGCTTGTTGGCTTGACTTGGAAATAGGAAAGAGTGGGGAGTGTTTTTTCTGGTACAGATCTCTGAAAGCATGAGGATGATGGATCCCTGGAAAATTAGCAATAGGGAAAGAACTGAGGGTATATTTTGGACTTTGTGCCCTGAGCCTGATTGCACACTAGTGTCAGTTCCCATGGAGCATTTCATGCATCTGGGGAATGTTGTGATGAGCCCTATCAGATTATTTATGAAAGGTGTAGTTCTGAACTCCATAATCTTCAAGCTTTCTTAGAAAGTGTATATGACTAAGGAATACCCTAATAGTCTCACTGATGTGGAAATAAAGAAAAATCCTGAAAAATGTATCTTTTCCAAAAGGCTGCAATTCCAGAGAATGTCTGTTGGGAATAAATGAATGAATGAATGAGCATTAATTAAGTGCTGTGTGGGAGGCCGTGTATCAGCCCTGGGAAAGCAAGTATAAAAAGTCAAGCACAAGTATAGCAAGTTGATTTATGGATCTATCAATTGACATGGCATTTCCAAAATCAGTGGTATTATTGATTGGTTAATTCTGCCCAGAGCAAAAGCATAGTGGTGGGAGCTGGTGGTTGGGAGATCATGCAGATAGCTAGATGGGATGTGAAACTGGTTTAGTGCAACATAGGCCAGGTATAGTGAGCTGGGTAAATTTGCATTCACTTAACTATCTACTAAGATAGTTCAGCATCAGAAAGAAAGCTCTTAAGGCAATTTGTCTCGGAAAGATCATGGATGGTCAATGAGGGCCTAGTTTTCAGAGCATATATAAGGGCTTTTCCTGCTGCCAAGCAATGTGCATTTTGGATAAGCTTGCTTTTGGAAGTGTATGATGAGGGAAACTGAACGGAGGAAGAATAATTCTGGAGGTCTGGTTAATGGGATTCTTAATGCCACTGGAGATCTTGGATTTTTCCCCTACTGTTTTCCCTTTTAAAAGATATTTTAGAAGGGAAAATTTACTAAAATGATAGAGTAAGAACAGTAGATACAAAACATCCCCCCCCCCAAGGAAATTCATTTTGTTCTTGTTTCATGTGTATAAATCCGCTCCCTCCTACCTCCAACTAGATTATATGGTCTTAGAAAGTAGCTAACATTTTTTCTTGTGTATCTACCATACATGCTGACACAATGCTAAGAATATAAAAGGTATTAAGTCAATAAGTTTGAAATAATATTTTATTATGTTTGTGTAGATATGGCCTATGATAACAGAAGCATCTTTTAAAGATAGTAGTTATTGGTAAATGCCTATGTGACCTTAAATACTAAATATATTAAAACAGAATTAATGAGAATCAGGATGAACAGAAAGAAATCAAGAAAATGCTTAAAAGCTAAATAATTTGTTTATTTTTGACCTGGAAAAGCTAAGTAATTCGTTCATTTTTGACATAGAAAATATGCTGGAAAAAGAGTTAGACAAAGCAAGAGAGTAGGGAATGAAAATTACAGTATGGTAATAAAACCATACTGTAAAAGTAACAGTTAGAGGTCCTAGAGTGCTCTGGAGAAAACTGGCTATACTATTTTGAGAAAAAATCAGTTATGTATTATTCACTGTGATGTCCTAAGCTTACAGATCCAAGTAAATCAATTTTGATTAAATTTGACTCAAAATGAGAATGAGAAATTTTCTCCTTTTTCAGTGTGGAACGCTTTTAAAAAGTTAAAATTTTAAAATAATCACTATCCAAAATAAAATATCAATTACTTTTCTTGCCACGGTGAAGAAAAGTCAATTATTTTTATATTTCTGTCGATATCTGCTTAAGTCCTTCATTTCTTATAAATATGCATATATTCTTAGACATTGTAAACTTCTAAATATTCCGAGTCCTGAGAAATAGCACTACAAATAATTCGATATTCAAGAAAAATTTGTTGTTCAATTGTTTTCAGTTATATTTGAGGCTTCCTGATCCCCCTTGGGGCTTTTTCTTGGCAAAGATTTTGGAGTGGTTGGCCATTTCCTTCTCCAGGTTATTTTTACAGATGAGGAAACTGAGGCAGACAGGATTAAGTCTTGCCCAGACTCACTCAGCTACTAAGTATCTGAGGTTAGATTTGTTCCTGACTCCGAGCACTATGGTGTCCCCTAGCGGTCCACTTGGATGAGATCCTACCTGGTGAATCACATCATCTCCTTGACTTTTTATCTTGTGACATCCAAGCTTGAACAATTCATCACTGGTAGGCACCCAACTCAAATGCAGATCTCTTGACTCTGATGTTCATCTCATGCTCTCCCTACTAGCACTATTATGCCAACACTAATATAATATAATTACAGGAAATAAGAAAGAACAACGATGGGAAAAATTTATATGGCATGTTATTGTGCAAAATATCTTTATTATCAGATTGATACGATCCAATATATTGTTGGGGATAAAAGATTATAAAGTATAATCCCTGCCTTCAAAATACTTATAGATTAGAAGGAGAATGAAAACACAATAAGTAGGAAATGAAACAGCATATGATAAAAATAAAATTATTCACATGTAATATGTAGGTCCATTTGAACAAAAGCTCCTTGAACATGGGTGCTACATTGCTTTGTCTTGCTATCCCCAATGGCAAGCGACATGCTAGACATATAATAGGTATCTAATACATAGATTTCTTGACTAATTATATAATAGAAAAAAAAATAAAATCTGGTCTTGTATACCAGAGTTATATTTCTGTTTGGTTTTAGTGCACAAGACCAAGAAATGAGTTTTGATTTGGAATCAGAGGAATCTGAATTTGGAATCATTTGAATTTGAATTTTGTTATGTGAGCATTAGACCTCCCTGGATCACAGTTTCTTCATATGTGAAATGATAGTATAGAGATTGGTCCCTTCTGGGGCTAAATCTTTGAACTTTTGATAATGGCCTTAGATTTTTACTTTGCTTAATTAAAAATGTGTGAGAGGTCATTATTTGATCTGTGGAGCAAAAAATGTTTATATAATAACGGGCTGATACCAAATGCATGGTTAAAAGTTAGCAGAGTTATATGTCTTCATTTTAAATTCCTCAGGAGAGAAAACATATATGTATATGCATGTGTATATGTATACACATTCATATTTACACCCATATATACATGTATACACAGAAGAGAAATGTATGTGTACACTTACAGTCAGGAACTGTCTTGCTTTTCTATTTATATTCCTGATGTTTTGCACATAAAGTGAGCACTTAATATGCTTTTTTAAATTAATTCCTTCTTTCCAAAATCAATTCCAGAAAATGGAGAGAGAGCTGATTTCAGGGTGTTAACAAAAGATTTCCAGGTCCATAAAGGGACCTGAAATGAAATAGAATACGATCACAGATTGTTTATTGTCTGAGAAAAAGAACATGTAAGGAGAAAAGAATTTATAAAGGAGCAAAGAGAGCTAAAGTTCTCAGCTGCTCAAAGGGTGTGTGGAAAAAGGGGATATATTAATAGTTTCTAGAGATTTTCAAGTAGGGGTCAAGGGTTAAGAGAAGGGGGACATTGTAGATATAACAAGCCAGACAGCAGGATGTTTGGAAACTCCCGAGCAAGGTCTTCAGTCTGCAGCTGCTGCTCAAGGTTGCCTTTGAGCTGATCAAGGCTGATTCTGGGATTTCTGGCAGTTACAGGCATTTTGCAAATTTGACTAGAGTTTGCTTGCAAAGGATTACTGGTATGTCAAACACCTTTGAGCTTTAAAAAATCTTTCTACTTGGCTGGTTATTGTGTGACTCCATTGTCTTATTCTTACATCCATTACAGAACTCATGTTAATGAGGATCTTAAAGACCTAGTTTCAAGTATTGCCTCTTTTGTGGATATATATACATATATGTATATATACATACATATATGTGTGTGCATGTGTATAGACACACATATTTTATATATAGGTATATACATGTGTATCACATAAAGACAATTTGCTTTCTTCAAAAAACTTTAAAGTGAGCAAATATATATTCATTCATGCATATATATAACATATAGACATACATGGCTACGTACATGTACACACATAATAAACACATACACACAATCTATGTTATTGAACATGATTTCATCAGTTTTGAGAGCTGCTGGTGGGTACTTCCTTTACCACCGCAAATCAGAACATTCTCTACAGCTTACAGTCTGAGATATTTAGCTAGCATACTAGGATACTAAATGTCTTATCCAGGATTGCATAGATATAATGTGGAAGAGGCAATAAATTCAAGTCAAATCAAGTAAGCAAACATCAATTAAGCATTGATTATGTTCTAGGAACTAGGTTAAAAGCTAGGAATACTGAAAAATGGTCCTTCCAGGAGAAAAATTATGTTCATATAAGAAATTTACAGGTATATAGCAAGTAACCATAGAGTGTAAGCTCTAACATTGGGAGGGGGAACCAGATTTATTGCAGAAAATTTAGATTGAGATTCTAAGGGATCTAGAGAAGTCAGGATGCCAAATGAGAAGGGGGAGTATTCCAGGAATGGAAGACAGATGAAGAAAATTCATGAATTTGTGCCTTTTTAATGGGTGATGGATAAGGAGGAAAGAAAAGAACTCAAAAATTGAAAAACATATATTAAAATTGTTTTGCATATAACTGGAGCAACTAAAATATTAACTAAGTTAATAAGAAAATAGATGAAGTGTATTTGTGTGGTATAAAGCAAAAAGATAGGTGTTACTTAATCATAAAGTATGAGGAGGGGGATAAATCATAGGAAGGCTAGAAAGATTGGAAGGAATCAGCTTATTAAGGGCATTAAAGGAAAGAGAAGACTTTATATTTGAGTATGGAAGTGAGAGTCACTGAAATTTATTGAGTTAGGAGTGAAATGGGTTATTCCATTATCATACCTGGGATTTAGGAAGATTCCTTTGGGAGTTGAGTGGAGCATGGGTTAGAATGGGGAGAGATGAGATAGGGATGTCAGTCAGAAGATGATTGTAATAGTCCAAGCATGAGGTGATGAATGTTTGCATCAGGGTGATGTGTCAAAAAAGAAGCCAGGACAAAGAATGGAAGATTCTGTGAGAGGGCAATGGAGAAGACTTGGCAACAGACCGGCTGTGGCACTGGGAGCAACTGAAGAGGACTCCTAGATATGAGCCTGGAAAACAGGGAGGATGCTGGTGATGGAGAAGTTTGGGGAGTTTGAAAGGAGGGGGGAAGATAAGTTCAGCTTGGAAAATGTTGAGAGATGTTTATGATCTATCTATGTGGAATGCTATGTAAATTAGAGCTGGCTTTAATCATTGATTTCTAGATTTGATAAAGTGATCGATAAAATGTCAATAATGCAGATTAAACATAAAACTATGTCATTATTTTTTTTTTGGGGGGGGGAAAGCTGGTTGTTAAACATTTACCAGCATGCCACTGAACCAATCTAGATAGGACATTTCAGTTACAAGTCAGAGAAGCCCAGTGATCTTTAGGATTCAGTAGGAAAGCAGATGGTAACACACTTACTTCCTTTAGTATAATTTCAATTAATAAAACCATACTTGTTTCTAATGATGGGCGATTTAATGGTTCCAAGGACTAAGTAAGATCTTTGTTTTCCTGGTCTTCCATAACTATTGTTGCTAAGGAAGCCAGGACTACAAGATCTGCAGGGAGGATGCCAGTTATTATCTACACCATGGTTTCAAAGTCTCCTGGACTTTCTGCCTGCAGGTGACAGTGCTGGTAGTGGCAAGCATAGCATCCCTTATCTACATGGTTGCTCTCCTGGATGATGGCTTACAAGGAAAGGGTAGAAATGGTTGGGAACCTTCGCTTTTCCTGGGGCTTTTGAATAGGGTCTTGTGCTATTTCCACAGGGTCCAACAAGAGATGAAGATGATGAATATGGTTTATTCTGCCTTTCTCATGATGCCTTCTATTTTGTATTCACAGCACATTGATATTTCAGAAAGAATCTATTTTCCCCACAATATACAAAAAGATTTTGTCAATTCCTATTACTGAGTCACTGATTATTAATGATAATTTATGATGTCTCAATAGTTAATTTTAGCTCTCTGAGGAGTCAGGGGTATTCTAAATTTGCCCAGATCTCAATGCATTATGTATCAGCTGATAGTTGTATCTATGCGATACCAAAATATCTGGTCAATTTAGTGAAAAACAGTGAGTCAATTGAGTGAAAAATTGAGTCAGGATCAATATTTGGCAAAAGGAAAAAATCAACATTTGAATGACTTACTGATTTTCTCACTGGATTGAGTGAATTGTTTTGGCATTGTGCTGACATAGCCTGTATACACAAGGCTCCACTGGCCAAGACTGTCTTCTGCATCCTTACTCTATTTTAATCCTCTCTTCCTGACTGAAAACTGACAATTATGTCAGCATGAAGGATGCTGTTTATTGTGGTTTCACACATTTGAGCTGTGGTACAGCGTAGAAATGACTGGGCTGGATTCAACTCTGAAATTGTTCCTCTTAAATCACCCAGTTAACTAGTGTCCTCAGAGTGTGAGACCCGATGTCCTTTCTTAAACATTCAACCTAGAACCAGGGTGTAGACACTGGAAGAAATAGAGCTAAAATAGGTATTTTCACTAAAGTGAAGTCGTTCTTCAAGGTTTCTTGAACTTGATGGCAATAGAGGACACAGAATTTAGTTGGGGAAGGAAAACACATTAATTTCACAATTGAGATCTCATATTGACTTTTACAAGCTGTGTGACCTTGGACAATATACAATCTCTCTCTTATCCATAAAATGGGGTTAATCATATTTGCAGTAACTACCTTACAGGTTTTTTTGCAATGTTCAGCTGCTAAACCTTAAAATGCTATATGACTGACAATTATCACTATTAATTAATGCAAAAGAGATTAATTCTCAATGCCTTATAGAAAAAAATGGCATGATCTTTAACGTGTGAACTTTACTGTCTTCCTTTTTCCATCTGAAATGTGAACATCTTAATATGCTTGTTATTCAGCAACATTATTGATGTGTTTGTATATTAACTAGAGGGAATAAACTGTCTTCCTCTTCTGACATTTCTCAACTTCTCATCTTGCTTTTATCCCTAGATACAAAACTCCAAAATCCCTAAGGGCCAAAAGTAGAACTAATCTGGATTTAGCCTAATAAATCCCAGAGAAGGATTTCATCTTTTTCTCATAAGCTCATTTGATAAAAAATCCTCAGGGATGGAGAAGTTGTAATGTTCTTTTTTAGTTTAGTTATCTAGTAGTTGTCCTCTTGGGGTGGGGAATGGGGGGGGGTAAAAGAAACGTATGCAAACATCATTATAGGGAGAATACTAACTGACCTATACTGACAATGAGTAGCTTATGATAAAGCCCACCATTGTCATGTAGTTCATTATTCCTAAGGCATGACATAGAATCTGCTAACATCAGAATTCTACAAAGTCATTGCTAGGAGTATTTTGTATATTTTTATATATTTTGTCATTTTGGTATAATTCAATAGAATTTTGATGTAAAGGAAATGCACATAACTCTTTCCAAAGTGATCCCAAGCATAATCATGATATTGATTTGGTTTAATGATTATTCAGTTATTTTCATGTCCTTAATAGCTGTCATCTATCAGTTATTTGTAAGTCTAATTCATTTCTCTGTCTAAAATTCAGAAAAAAACCAAATATATATGCATATTTTGATAATAATGACAGACTTTGTAATTTAATCCACTTTCAAGTAAAAGCTTTGATATGAAAGCCAAACATAAATCTTCCATTTCTCTAAATCTCATCTTTATTTTAGATTTGAGCTGAAAAATCCTAATCTAAAAAGTAATCATCTACTAAATACTATAAAATAATCTTCTTTGCTAAAATACTTTACCAAAGTTTGCTAAAAATAATCTACTAAAACTTTTACCAAACATTATCTTTCATATGTTGATGGACCTGTAGTCCCATGGATAGCAGTATTCCTTCTAATGATATAGATAGAAACATAATCATATTCTGTCATCCAATGTGATTCTTACATAAATGCCATACTAACTCCTTCATAGAACATCCATTGAATATGATGAAGGCCTCCCTCTTGTTCTCTTGAAACTGCATAGATGCCATTGGACCTGGATATTGTTACCATGTGACTGGTCCATTTTTTCCTGCCCATATTATTTGTTGCTGTTGAGTCATTTCAGACAATTGAAAGACAACTTGGTCCTGTTTGGGTTTCTTAGCAAAGGTACTAGCGTGGTTTATTATTTCTTCCTCCATCTCCTTTTACAGATGAGGAAACGGAGTGACTTGCAGCAAATAAATTAGTTTGAAGCCAGATTTGCACTCAGGAGGATGAGTCATTTTGACCTCAGGTCCAGAACTACATGCCCTATGACACCACCAAACTGCCCAGTCTATATTTATTCTGAACTTAAACCATGATTCTTGATTCATGTTATAGTTTACTTGTTATGTCCACCTTTTGCCTCTTCATTGCCTTTGGTAAATTTTGATTCTTCTGCAAATGTGATTATCCATGACTTATAACATCACCAGATGAATATTGTTTTAAAAATATGTATCTCTTGGGAAGAAGTATGCTTGCTAAAATGTTTACTTCTTCCAGGGCATACTGTAACTGAAAGTGAGATATTGCATAGATTATGGGGACTACCAGATATTTCTTTTTTGCAGAGGGCACTACCCTCATTCCCTTTCTTGGTTGGGATGGGGGTTCAATTAAGATTTGGGCCATGTCACCTGTGGCATGAACCCTTTTCTGACCACCTCAGTTACAAGTATTTCTTCGTCAAGGTTACTATATTTGTATTTTGTATGTTCTATTTGTGTCAATATCTATACACTTGTACTTAATAAATGTTTGTTGATTTATTGATTAGGGCATATCAATTTTATGCATTATTTTTCAGAAATTCTCATCAATCCATGCAAGTTTGTTTTCTTAATATTATTTCCCTCCAGTTACATGTCAAGAAAATTTTCAGCATTTATTTTTATGAGATTTTGAGTTTCAAAATTTTTTCTCCCTCTCTTTCCCTTTCCCTCTTTCAAAGATAGTAGGCTGTTTGATTTCATTTTATAGGTATTATCATGTAAAACATATTTACATATCAGTCACAGTTGTGAAAGAAGAAATAGATCAAAAAGAAAAAAAACAAGAAAAAATAAGGAAAGTGAAATAAAATGCTTCAATCTGCATTCAGAATCCATCAGTTCTTTTTTTGGCTATGGATAGCATTTTCTTTCATGTGCCCTTTGTACATGTCTTAGATCACTGTGTTGCTGAGAACTGAGTCATTCATAGTTGATCATCAATGTTGCAGATACAATGAATGATATTTTCTTGCTCCTGCACATTTCACTTTGCATCACTTCATGGAACTCTTACTGTTTTTTTTCCCCTGAAATCTGCCTTTTCATCATTTCTGATCACACATCAGTATTCCTTTATTTTCATGTATTACAACTTTCTTAGTCATTCCCCAATTGATGTGTATTAATGTCTCGATTTTCCCAAATTCTCTTCAACATTTATCATTTTCCTCTTTTTGTTATATTGGCCAGTCTGAAAGGTGTGAGGTAGTATCTAGGAGTTGGTTTAATTTTCATTTCTCTAATGAAAACTGATTTAAAAGACTTTTTGCATGTCTATTAATAGCTTTGACATCTTCATTTGAAAATTACCAATTAATAAAAGGTCAAAGTGTCAAAGAGACACTTAACAATGTTTTCTTGCTTTCTGTTTTCTATTTAATCTTGCTTGCATTGATTTTGTTTGTGCAAAGCCTTTTAATTTAATAAAACCAAAATTATATATTTTTCATTTCATACTACTCCTATGTCTTATTTGTCAGGAAATTATCCTGTTCCCATAGATCTAATAGGTAGACTATCCGTTGTTCTTCTCATTGGTTTATGGTATGGCAAGTTTTTTTTTATCATTGCAAATGATACAAATTCTACCAAATGTTTCACTTGATTTGGAGATTTGCAATGTATGCTCAAAATAATCAAGCTTCTTCTTTGTGGTCAAAATTATCTTCCTAGTAAACTCCTCACAAAACCTACTCTTCTGGGTGAAGATTTTATAAAAAAATCTGATTAATGTAAGTCCTATATAAACTCTTTTTTCTCCCATTCATTACCACTTTCCTACTCTTTGGTTGCTGTCACACTTAGTTCTAATAACAAATCATATCTGATATGTGCTTACTTTTATGTATAACTCTAAGCACCAATTACTATTCACTACTATAATGGCATTTGAATAATGTTCAGTGAAAATAATTTACTTAAAGACTTTTGAATTGCATTCAGATGGACAAAAGTCCAAAAGTTAAAACAACTTATCACCATGAAGTACTTTAATAGTTGGAGAGAGGTCAGATCTCATCAGTGTGAATACTAATTCCATTGGTTTCATATCATGGTCCATCCATACTCTCTCATCCTGCATGTTACTAGCCCATGCCTTTCCATGATATTCCAAAAAACCATCCTGAGTGTTATTATGTAGCAGCTACTAGCACAATACTTTGATTCTCTACTTGCTATTCCTTGGTCCTACTGTGTGATATCTTTTATTTCTTAAAGGGAGTTCCTATATAGTTAAAGCCACAGTATGAGGCTGTGGCGTAATGATAACTATCCTTCAGATCTTTACTTTGGGAAATCTCTTTGTGATACTTGAGATTCTTATTATCTAAAGAGTGGGGAATTCCTGAAATCAAAGCAGTTGAAGGAAAAAAAGGAATTTTAAGATAATGTTACCCATTCCCATCATTTTTCAAGAAATAAAATTGAGACCTATAGAAAGTGAATTATTAGGGTCACTTGGACAGGAAGGATAATTTGCATCAAATAAGAGATTTTTTTTCTTTTTCTGAATCTTCCAGCTCTTAGCACAGAGTCCCTTAGAAGTCAGGGTCCTCTTATGTGGATCTGATGATCTACTTGCCCATGACGGTGAAGGTTGGCAGGGGAGAGGCTTACAAAAATGCCATTAATAATTCTGGGGGGGGGTAGTGGAGAAGTCTCTGTTGTTAGTGGAGACAACTTGGTGATCTGTGATGAAATTTAGTATGTGCTGAGTGATGAGAGGTCTCACTTCTATTTTAGAATGGAAATTTACAGGGAAACTGGTAGAAAAGTAGAAAAGAAAAGAATGGCAAACCAACAGAAGCTGGTGACATATCCAAGCAAGTTATTGGGGTCTTTGCTTCATTACATTTCTGCTACTATTAGATCAAGAGGTTCAGAGTCAGAAGTACTGACCAAATTTTCTTCTAAGTATTTCAAACCATCCAGCAAAGTCTCATTTAGATTCCCAATAAATACATACTGAATCCATTTTCTTTTTCTTTTCCCACCATTCTTCCTCACACCTTGCCCCCAGCCAAGTCCTTTCTCATTCCCATACTTGCTCTGAAAATAATTCATCCTATTCTAGAAACATTTTGATTATTTTTCCTTGCCAAATTCATCTTCCAGTACTGACCTAAAACTTGCCTTTTTGCTAAATCTTTTATTAAATGAATGAAAATTAAATACTTTGGTATAAACACTAGATAGAATGACTATGAGGAAAAATATTGAAAAATAATAGAAAAGGTAAAAAATAACACCCACTTATTTCTGGTATTCATTTTTTTAAAATGAGTATTTCTCAAAAATGTCTCTTCTTATCTCTCTAGGAATGATTCTTTTTTCATTAAATAAAAGGAATTTCTTCCTATGATTTTGCAGTCCTTATACATACTTTTTAATTGAAGTAGAATTCGCAATGGTTTTTGGTACATTTTGCTGAGTGGGGATTAGTAAATGTAATTATAAATCATGAAACTTGATAAAACACACTTTGGTCATTATCTAATATAGTTATGTGACAGAAAACACATTTGATCATCTCCCTATTTCAAATGGTGCCACTAAGGTCTAATCCTAACTACTTTGGAGAATGTTAGTAAATTGGGCATTTTTGCCTTATTTTTCTTTTTAAAATGAACTTGGCAGACATCAAGAAACTTCAACATTTTCTCACAGAGGAAAAACAGAGAAGACTATACAAGAAAACATGGATCTCTACTCTAGACAGCTAATTTTCCTGTCATAAAATCAGTGTGTTATGCTATGCCAAGGAAACCTCTGCCCGCTGGAATAATATTCTCTACCAGTGCTACCCTCTCTTTATCTCCCTCACCTATTTTTCTCAATAGACTTATGCTCCTGTGTTGGGATTTCTCTACTGGAAACTTCACTTCCCAATGCCTATAATAAACCTCTTTTATCAATCTAAAAAATAAGTATGGTAACATACACGCTGACCTGCTTGCTAGTCTTTCTTTCTGGATTTCCTTCTGATCTCTTCTGTGTATTATTTAAATTTTTCATTGATCTTTTTTTCTTTTCTTTCTTTTAGTTTGGGTGTGGAAGGCATCAATAGCATGACTTTCTCCTCTTTCCATTCTCAAATGAAAACTCTCTCTTCTAACAAGTATTGACAAAGAAAATAAGTTCAGAGATTTGAAAATGTGACTCGTATTTTGTCCTTACAGTCTATCACGTTTTTGCCCTGAATTATTTGTGCTTTGATGCACTCTTGGCAGCTCTAAATGTATTAGAATATTCCTTGGCTCATCTCCCTCTCTGGCATCCTCAAAGTTCCCTTTATCCCACTTTCCCTAGTAATTCTTAATTCAAGAGGTGGGAAGTATAATTCATCACCAGCCTTTTGGAGTCATGATTGTTCACTGAATTTTCAGAGTTCCTTAAATGTTTCAAGTGTGTTTGCATTAGCAATATGTTATTCCTTACAAGTCTCCTCCTCCCTCCAATTCTGTTCATTTCATTCTGCATCAGTTCATACAAGTCTTTGAAGGTTTCTCTGAAATAATCCTTTTCATAATATGCTTTTAAAGAATAGCTTCTATCCTTCTATCTTTTTCTATTTAGTAAATTGTATTTTTGAGTGTTTATGTATAACTATCCACCAAAACATCCTCAAATCTGTCATGAATTCCAGTTTTATCTTGAGGGTAGCATCATCTTTTGAATATTTTCAGAGTAAAATTTTGGGTGAATAGAATTGGAAGAGAAGGAAGTGGCTATTTGTCTATGTCATCAGACTTGCTCAGACAAATATATTATAATGATAAGAATAAGTATAATTGTTATTATAATAAAGATAGTAGTAATAAAATGGAGCACTGAACCTTTGAGATTCCATTGATATTATGAATTCTTAGCTGAAGGAACCAAAGCAGATTGACACTTTTTTTGTAATTTATATCAATGGACACAAACTCTCTAATACTGTCTAAATAATAATTATAATAGCTAAAACTGACATAGTACTTTAAGATTTGCAAATCCCTTTACACATATTATCTCATTTGCTACTTAGAATAAAATCTGTAAACTAGGTGATATAATTATATTTATTTTATAGATAGGTGAGTAGAAGTTACAAAAGGCTAAATAATTTGCCCAGGATCATAAAGCTAAAACATATCTGAGGTAGATTCTTCATATCTTCTTGATACCATTTTGTATGCATCATGTTCCTATGTCTGAGGCATGAAGGATGGAAATGGAAAAAGCATTATATACCTTTGTATTATTGTGACTATTTTAGCACATTGGAATCCCATACTTAGGATTTAGTTGGCAATGGAATTTTCAATTGTTTTGGAATTTGTAGGCTTTGGGAAATAGAGAAAGTTTTTTTTTTGAAGAATTCAAGATTGTTAACTTGAGGTTTTTTGCACTAGTTTAAAAAGTCTTACTTACCTAGGCTGTGAATGCCCATTTAATTTTTTTTGCCTTTGAATTATTTGTTCAAGGCACATTGATGCACTGTTATAGCCCCAAGTTTACTGGAATATTTCTTGGCTCAACTCCCTCTCTAGCATCCTATCCAACTATCATCCCAATTTCCCTAATATTTCTTAATTTTAGTCCCTTTCCTTTCTTAATTATTTCCTATTTACTCTTTATATAGTTTGCCTCATATGTATTTGTTAGCACATTGTGTTTCTCATTTGATTGTAAGCTCTTTGAGAGCAGGGGGTATTTTTACCTCTTTTTGTAACCCAAGTGCTTAGCACTATGAATGGCACATAGTAGGGACTTAATAAATTGCATTAAATTAAATTCCAATCCTAAATATCACATTGCTGCATCCCTCGCTTGAAGGACGCACAAGCCTAGTTTGAAGGATGCACAAGGGATGATGAAACAAAGGTGCTGTAACAGGGATATTGTCATTGTATATAAGACTGGGAAATTTTACTTTTGCAGATTTGAATACAAAACATTTTCTCCCATGAATCCTACAGATTGAAATTTGCATGCTGTTCTAAATATGGGAGACTTGAGAGCTTAGCAGACATTTGGTGAATGATTACATTTCTGTAAAGCAGACTGTCTTCCAAATCTATGCTATTTAAAAATGAAAAAATCTGTTGAAAAACAGCATAAAAACTTAGATTTAAATAATTTTCAATAAAACAAAAATAATACATGATTTAAAGAAGTCGCCTAATTATAGCCAATATCTACATGTGAATGGCACCTTGTGTTGGCTATGCATTTTAATGTGTTCCAGAGAAAATCATCCAATTAAGCTATTATTTGACATGAAAATTCTCCAAAATAAGAATGTTGAGATGGTGTGGTACATACTACATACTAAGTCTGTGAGTCACTGCATCTTAGAATTAGAGCTGAAAGACACTTTTGTATTGATTTAAGGCAACCTAAGAAGAAATCCCTTGCTTCAGGCCACGAGCTAGTGAAGGGTAACACTGGGACCAGAACACAAGTTTCTGGATTAGTAGCTCTAAGTTTTCTCCTGTCCCATGATGCTGCACAGTCAGTAATATGATGAATCATCCATTTGGAGACTTCCTTAACTAACACCATGCTAAATCATGATCACCCCATCTGTACAAATCTGTGCTACTTGAGCTAAAAATCAAGTTATCCGATTAAATGGTCCCAGAACCTTCCACTTAAACTATCTGTGCTTTCGTTTTATTCGATAGTCTTTGAAAAGAAATCTTTGCTTCATGATAACAAGGACAAATTTGTCTGCTGCAGTGTTCCACAGGCACTGGGATTTAAATGATTGCATTAGCAATGGCTACTTGGCAGCAGGAAATCCTGAATCAATCCTCAGGGTGACTCATGCTAGTTGACATTCTGTTCAAAAGGCAAACTGCCCTCCAACTGAGAGGTCTACCTTGGTTTGATGCAGACTGCTGCTTAAGAAAAGGGTAAAGGGGCTCCTACCATTTAGATGATACTGAGGGAATAAGACTAATTCTGAGCGTGCAATGGGGATATAGCAAAGATGGATTTTTTTTAGCAAAAGTAAAATTTCCCAGTCTTATATACAATGACAATTATTTTCCCTTCAATCCATAATGACTAAAATGAATTTCCTGTTGAATATTTCAAACCAGATGTCATGGAGATATGGAGAAGCAGATTTTTTTTTTAAATCTCTGCTCCCCTCAATCCACCTCTTTACCAAACATTCCCCTTTTATCAAAGGTCACTATCATTCTTCTAGTGCTTCAGGTTTAAAGCCTTATTGTCATTCTTGAATTCTCATTCTTCTCCTATTCAATCAATTTTCAAAGTCTGCCATTTCTACCCATATGTTACTAGTACAAGTTAACTCTCAATCCCATAGCTACCATCTCATGTCAGACCTTTCTCTCCTCTCAAGGGATATTGCAATATCTTTCTAATTTTTCTCCCATTCCCAATTCTATATTCACTCCAGTGTATCTTCTTCATAGCCACCAAAGTAACTTTCTTTAAGTGCAGTTCTGATCATGACAATCTCTATTTAAACTCTAGTATGTCCCTTCAACTCTAGGAAAGGTATAAATTCTTCCATTTATTTCTTTATTATTAAATTTTATGTTTAATTTATGTGGGAAAAAGCATTTCTGTAACATAGTATGAGAAAATGAGATGCACATGAAACTATAAATCTACTATGCATAACTTCCTATTCCTTTCAAATACAAAACAAAATTATCACATAAATTTCTTTTTTTCTCCCCTCCCCCCAACTCTAGAGATGGCTACCATTAGATCCAAATAGGTATAGACATGTGAAATTATTCTATACATAATTCTATTTATCAGCTCTTTTTCTGGATGCAGATTGCATTTTTCTTTATATGCCATTTGTAGTTCATTTAGTTATTAAAATAGTCAAAATAATTTATTCACTCAAAGTCGTTCTTAAAATAACACTGCTGTTATTGTATATAATGTTCTCTTGCTTCTGCTCATTTTGCTCTTCATTATTTCATGCAAGTCTTTCCATGTTTTCCTGAAATTATTGAGCTCATCCTTTCTTTTAGCATAGTAGTTTTCTATTACAATCATACCCCAGAACTTCTTCAGCCATTCCCAAATTGATGGGCATCCCTGCAATTTCCAGTTCTTTACTACCACAAAGAAAGAGGGCTATAAACATTTTGGAACATAGAGGCTGATTTCTTTTTATCCTAGTTATCTTTGGAAATAGACCAAGTAGTGGTATTACTGAGTAGTTTAATAACCTTTTAACCATAATTCCAGATTGTACTCCAAAATGGTTGGATCAGTTGACAACTCCGCTAAAAATGAATTAGCATCCCATTTTTCACATTCCTTCTAGCATTTGCTATTTTCCCTTCTACCTTAAAAAAAACCCTTTTCAACCGGGCTTTAGTCTATTTCCCCAATCTCTTTATAGATTATTCCCTTTTCATGATGCTCTGTAGACAAACCAAACAGGTCTTCTTAATGTTCTCCACTGCTGGTATGTCATCTCCTTTTCTGTACTTTTCCTTTAGGAGGGTGCCCATCCTTGAAATGTACTCCTTCCTCACTTTTGTCTCGTAGAAACTCTAGCTTCTTATGACAAGTAGCTCAAGCATTATTTCTCCATAAATCCTTTCCTGATATGCAAAATGCTAGTGCCCCCCCTAAATACTTTATCTTTATTTTGATCGATTCTGCATTTTTTAACCTATACACACATATATCTATGTTATCTTTCTTTATAAAAATGAGCTTCTTGAGAGTAAGTTTTTAATTTTTTTGTTTTTGTATTTCAAGTATCTAGCATAAATATTAATGAGCTAGAATCCAACTTTAAGTGATGACCTGCCTCCAATCCTTCCTCATCACTCCCCCATACACACATCAGTATGCTGGAAGCAAAAGGCGCACTGTGTTTAAAAGGCTCTTTGTCTCTGAATAAGAATATTTTACTATGGACGGATAAACATGTATCTTAGATAAAATTAGAAAGAAGTAGTTGAATTGGCTCTGTGACACTTCCACTAAGTTCCTATTCTATTGTTTAATCTGAGCATGAAAGGCTACACTAACCCAGGACAGACACTGGCTGATTCAATCAAGCTGGAAAATTTTCAAATAGGTGACTGATAAGATTTAGGGAACCTTATGATATGAGCAAGTGATGAATTTTCAGCCACAGACGCTTTCAAAGGTAATTTATCAAGTCATAGAGGAGCTGCAATCTATATCAACGAAGGGAAAATGCACCAATGAAATAATAGATGTTTGAAGTCCTGAAGAAGGATAAAGCCTAAAAGGTAAATAACTGAATTGAACACTTCCAATCCATCTGATCTTTATATAAACAAGTACTTCATAATGTCTTTTTTTCCAGCACATGCTTCTGCCTTCCTCTGATTTGTATAATTTTAATGAGTTTTGGAAAGTCTTTTAATCTGTTCTGAATCTCCATGGAGTTCTCTTAAAACTAATTACATAAATATATTAGAGGAAATAGAGAAAAGAACAACATGATCATAATTCTAAAAACTGATTGAAAATTGGAGGATTAAAAAATAGTCATGTCTTTGATATTAATTTTTTTTAATAAGGCCCAAATGGAAAGCAAAATAAAAGGGCATCTCTATAGTGCTAAATAACGATTCAAACATTTATATTCCCAGCATATATCAGCAAACCTTTTTACATTAACCTCACAATTAGAGCCGCTAATAGTTCTGACAAACTAGATAGCTTTAAGTAGATGAAAAATAAAAGTCTCATTTGCATTTATGTGCAGATTTCATCTAATGTATTGAACCCCTGTATTCGACAGAAGCCACCGAGATATTGACAGATAATACACATCCCTGGCCAAAGTAAGAAAGTTTCCATTCTATTCTGTACTGTAATAGTTTTGCTCTGAAATCCTAATGAGAATACAATGTAAAAATATTCGTGTTTGTCTGTTTGGATAAACTGAGCAATACAGATCATGTGAACTCCTTGTTTTAAGGAGAGTTTCCTCTAAGAGGGATGGAGATACTCAATTTTTTTTTTTTTTTTTTTTTTTGTCTATTGAGTGTTATCTAAATGTGAGGTAACACAGAAGAGCTGTTAAGATTTGTTGGATCACAATTGTGTTGGAGATCAATTGGCATTATCCCCAAAAGGCTAAAAACTGCTCTTAGCCTCTGACATAACAATAATACTACTAGGTCTGCATCCTAGAAAAGAAAAGGAAAAAGGATCTATTTGGACAAAAATAGCTGTAGCAGTTCTTTTTGTTTTGGCAAAGAATTGGATCAACTTGGGGAATCAACTATCCCCCTTAACAACTGGGGAACAAGTTATTATATATGATCCTGATGGGATACTAATGTGAATATCAGAAATGATAGGAAGGGTAGTTTCAGAAAAGCCTGGGAAGCCATTTGTGAACTGATGAAAAGTGAAGTGAGCAGAACCAGAACATTGTATACAGTAACAAGGATGATGAATTGTGAAAGGCTTAGCTGCTCTGATCAAGACAATGACTCTGAAGAATTCTAAAGGACATATGAAACATTTATTCACTTTCCAAAAGAAACCTTAGGCCAAATTGAAGCATATTTTTTTTTCCATTTCTTTTTTTGTGCTTTTTTTTGCAATATGGATAATACAGAAATGTATATATCACTGATATCATATTGCCTTTTCAATGTCTGAGGGACAGAAAGAGGAGGGATTTTAATCTTGAGAAATTTTAAAATGAGTGTTACAATAAGTTAAAAGTTTAAAAGAGTGAGAGAGACTTCTTGGGCCACTGGCTCTTGAAGCATTATGGAATGTCTTCTCAGTCAGTCACACTTGTTCACAACCAATCTTTCTTAAATTCTTCTCCTTCTCAATCCTTTGCATCCAATCAAGATATGGAACTTCATTTTTGTAGGGAACTACAGGTAAAACTCTATCTATAAATGAAGTTTGATTGTTTCATCTGGATTTATATCTTCATTAGAAAACTGTGAGTTCAGAGATTTGGGGGAAAACATCCTGGAAAGACTTGCATGAAATAAGGAAGAGGGGAACGAAAGAGAAAGTTGCATATACAATAACAGCAATATCAATTTAAGAACAACTTTAACCAATTAAGTTATGTTCTCTATAATACATATCCACATTAGCTACAAAGGACCTATTAAAGAATTTATTATCTACATGCAGAGAAAGAACTGAAAAATAGAAGTAGTTATAGAATGATTTTACATATACATATGTATATATACGTATATTTTTTCATATATATGCACATACATACATACACCCCCCATCTATATATATGTCTAATAGTAGACATCTCTAGTGCAAAGGGAGAAAGGAAGAAAAAAAGGGAAAAAAGAATGTTACATGATAACTTTATTATATATTCAAAAGAATAGCACATAATGGATTTGAAATTTGTGTGCAATCATTTTTCCTATTCCATTACATTTTGAAAATGATTGTTTTATTTCTTAAGTTCAGAATAAAATAAATATATTTAAAAATTAGACCTATAGAATTTTCAAGGAAATTAAAAATTAAAGTGATTAAGATTATGGAGCTAATATGAGTCAGAGGAAAGATTTGAACATGATTCTTCCAGACTCCAAAGTCAACTTCTTAAACATGAGGCAATGTTTCCTCTCTTGATAATAATATTTTGTGAGAAAACACAATAGAAAATCTCGTGATCATTAATGCATAAAACTATAGTTGACATTCATCTTATTCTTTACTTTGAAAATTGCAATACCTGACATCCTATGCCATTGATCATTTGGATAAGTTATACTTTTGTCAATTGGTTGTTGTCCTTAATTCTTGAATAGCATCAAAATAATATCACTACATTAGACTCGAGTTACTTTGTGTCCACTTGAGGCAAATCAGACCAATATGAGTTCCCAAACACTCTACCACAGATCAGGCACCAAGAGTCCCTATGGATATTTGGGGTAGATTCTTTAACTTTCTGCATCTAGCATTTCTTCTGAGCTCATAGAGCAGGGCACTTGCCTGACGAGAGAAGATCATCCTGGGTGGTCCTGTGCCAGGGTCTCCCATGTTGTACAATCAATTCTCAAGTTCTTAAGAGAGACTTTGAGAGCGTCCTTATATTGCCTTTTCTGACTACTGTGTAAGTGCTTGCCCTGTTTAAGTTCTCCATAAATTATCTTTTTTTTGGCAAGTGTACGTCTGACATTTGAACAATCTGGCCAACCCGATGGAGTTGGGCTCTCTACAGTAGAGTTTGAATGCTTGATAGCTTTGTACAGGAATGGACCTCAGTGTCTGGTATCTTAACTGATCTTCATAATCTTCCTGAGACCATCCGAATGGAAAAATTCCATTTCCTGTCATGGCACTTGTAGACTCCAGGTTTCATAGGAATATAGCAATTACGCCAGCACAATGGTTCCATAGACCTTCAGTTCCTCCACATTTTCTTTCAGAGCTCTTCAAATACTGAACTAACTATGGCAATGCATGTGTCACTCTCAAAATCAATATGTATATTCATGGAAAGTATATTGCCAAGGTAAGTGAACCTATCCACAGCATTCAGTATTTCTCCATTTTCTGTAACTGATATGTAGACTAAAAGATTCACTAATCTGGTATATATTCTTTATAAATGGTGCTTTTTTCCTTAAAGAATCCTTTATTTTGGATTTTTGAATCTTCAGAATATGGATATTTGTTGACAAAATTAGAAATTACACAAATTTAGAAATCATTTGTGAATATGAAGGAATGTCCATTTTCTCAGCTAGCTTTTTTTTTTTTTTTTTTTTGACAGAACTCTGTTCTCTGCTTTTTGGACAATGTTGATGTTGCAAGTTTCTCTTCTAATTTCTGGAACATGTAGAAATAAAGTCTTACTGGATAGGGCCTTGTTTGGGAATATGGCAAATGTTCAATTTATTTTCATCAATAGATACCATTGGAAGACTGAATCTTAAGCTCCATAGTAGAAGGCTATTTTCAAACAAATTAGTTACTATCTCTAAATTCTAGCACTGAAACAGATGGCAAAGCTCTCTAATATAGGCAAAATTCCTTCACCAGGTTGTTAACTCCTTTTGTAAAATTTTCAATCTTTGAAACTTGATGCCCTTCAGGAAAAAAGTATAAAGTTTTGTCAATTCATTGAAGCTAGACCAATGAGGGAGCTTATGACATAAGATTTTAGAACCAAGAATGTCCTTAAAGAATATTTATTCCAACTCCCTCACTGTTATACATGAGGAAAATGAACTTAAATGGCATTTTCAAGCCAATCTAATTAATTTATAAGACCCATTGACCACCTTGTTGAAGGGAAAATGCTTTCATCAAGCTTACAATGATCATGCTAGTGAGGGTGTTGAAAGTGTGGTATGAATATATAACTCCTTTTTAGAAAAAAAGTTCTTTTCATCACTATAAAGATATAAAGCAAAATCTTCTGAGGGAATGAAGTATATGGTGTTGGAAAAAAGCATACATTGTGATCTTTAGTTTACTTGGAAGGAGTGTTTTTTTAATTAAAAACAGATATACCCTCTAGATAAATGTCTGTCAAGAACACTTATTCTTCTGACCAGACAGGTTTCAGAAAGTAGCTTTGATTATTTGATAAAGAAGAGATCACTGGAAAGAGATTTTATATAACATTTTAAGGAACTGATAATGGTGATTAACAGAAAAATGTCAGCTGAAGAAATTTAACAAGTGTTCAATAATGTTTTATTTGAAGAGAATAATGGGAAAGGGAAAGGAAAGGATGAATCTGAAGGAGAATGAGCTAGATGGATGAACAGAAAAAAAAAATCTTTTATCATTGACCTGAATTCAAGGCCTGATACTTTAAATTTTATTCTTAACAATTTATTTCTGTGGATTAACTATTGCTTTCTGTTTTTAGTCTTTATTCAAAATGTAAACATCCTTAGGCAATAAACCGTTATCAGTTTCAAAACTTTACTATGCATTAGTTTGCAAGGTAATTTCTTTTCTGACAGCAAGGTGAGAATGATATGGAAAAGAATAATGGTTTGGAGGGAGGAATAATAATTTTAAAAGCTGGAATGCTACATAGCAAAGGTAGTCCCAATTGGACTCCTTAGCCACATCTTGTCTGAAATTCTGGGGGCTAGACGGAAGCATGAGGTAGGTAACATATAAATGGTGTATCTGGTCAGTGGGAAGCCCTAAATGGAGGAAGTAGCAGAGAGGATACAGAAGACAAATTCCAGCTACTTCAGTGTTTTGCCCACTGACATAAGTTATCCAATTAGGGGAAAGCTGACAACTGAGTCAGCACCCTTGGGATAACTGTAACCCGGCAACAAAAGAAAATGCTCCTTAATGAGATCTGGATTGTTTTTTAAGCCCCCAGATGTGGAGGAGTGTGATCAGTTAATACTGACATCAGAAGGAGAGGAAAGTAAAGTCTCAGCATCTCTTGTTTCATTGGGGAGAGAAGGTGGATGTGAAAATGAGTTTAGACAGACATGTGCTAAAGTGAAGGCAAACTGGTTTGTAGAGAGAGCTGCTTTTTATTGGAGAAGTCAGGCAATTGCATTAAGGTCAAGAGCTTGAAAAGTTCAGATGCAAGGATCCGAACTCCACTGTTCTTCCAGAACTGCTTTCTTAAAGGCTTCAGATCTCCCTTGCACCGAGATTAAGTGGAAACACTGACTATGCTATCTAAGTGTCATAATTTGATTCATTCTGGAAAGTTTATGTATTCTAAAGGCTGATGAGTTTAAGGTCCCTAAAACCACAAATTAATTCCCCTGTTCTACTTCCCAACATTACTTTAGCTGAGTGACTTGGGGAAAGTAGCTGATCCCAAATGGCACTTATTTTCAATAACTGATGTTTTCCTTTTTAGAAATATAGTTCTGGAGGGAAATGGTATTAACAGTAGTGATATATTTCACTCTATTGCTCTTGAAATGTCCTTTAAAATATTCTTAAGCAATTCTGCATTGGTGTGGGAATTTATGGTGTTGAAGGGAAAAAAGTCCATGAGTGAGAGACTATTGGCAGTGACAGTAGCCACAGATACTTCTGTCTTAGGAAATAAAGATAAGTTAACATATAGTGTGTTTTTACTGCTAAGTTGTATTTTGGAGCTGCCATTATTGGTCTAAAATAGTAGATTTACAAATACCTCTCAGCTGTGATTTGGAGCTTTCTAGATATGACCTCTTTTCCCACTAGTTTTAAAATAATTTATATTTGCATTCATTTGGGATTGTATATGCACATATAAGCACTGCCAAAAAAAAAAAAAAACCTGAAGATGATTCAAGTCACCGGGAATTAGATCAAGACAAAAAAGTTTATTTTCTTCTATATGTGGTAGCAAGTCAATTGCATTGGTGGCTGTCTTTAAATGCCTCAGCTATGTCATTTAGAAAGGGATAGGGTTGGTTTAGATCCTTCTAGTTCTAAATTTATGATCATTTGATGGTCCTATTGCTCACCTGATGGTCCTATTGCTCACCTTTTGTACATTTTCTTCTTGTTTGGTGCCTACTGATTTATTTTCTTCAATAACAATAACAGTAATAATAATATTTATATAGTTTTTAGTGTACTGAATGTTTTACTCATTTGAATTATCTTCTTTAATCCTAAGGGCACGTAGATAGCAAGCAAATAAGGTGAGATTTTAAACTATTTCTTCCTGATGAAAGTCTGGACTCTCTATCTACTGCACCACTTCTCTGACTGATTGCCATCAAGAGAAATGTATGAGGCATATATCTCATCTTGAACAAGAGTGCACAAACTCTAAAAATCATTATATAATTCATAATCCAAAAGGGACTTTAAAGAAATTCCCTTTTGGAGATAGTAGGAAAAAGAAGCATTTGACGTGCAATTGCCACTTATTTCTATTTCCTTCATGTTAGAGATTTTCTTTTAATACTCATATTCTCTTAACAGTTCTTTCATGAGACTTTTTGTTTTCTTTATTACTTCTGGCACTGTTTTAATCATCCTGATGTACAGTGAAAAACTCATCTTTGTAATGTAGCATAGCTCTAACTTTTGCATTGTACATAGACAATTTATTAAAGAACTTTTCTTTTTTGTGAGCCTATAATCTGAGGGCCTTTTTCTTGAGTCCAAAGAGCAGTCCTCTTTGATTATTTTAGGCCTAGGCAATGAAAATGGAACATGAAATTTTGGAAGACCTATGTAAACTGACACAAAGTGAAGTGAGCAGAAGCAGGAGAGAGACCATTATACAAAATAAAGCAGTACTGGATTGATGATCAACTATGAGATGGGATTAGTTGATCAATATATGGAGCAAAGGCAGTTCCAAAGCATCATGATCAATAATGCTGCTCATTTCCAGAGAACTGATGAACTAGGTGCAAATTGAAGTAATTTTAAAACAATTCAATTTTTCTTGCTTTCTTGTGATATGGCTAATATGGAAATATGTTTTTCATGATTTTGTATACTAATAGATATTGTATTGCTTGCCTTCTCAGTGAATGGCAAAGAAGAGAAAAAATAGAACCCATTTTTTTTTGAAGGAAAGCTAAATAAATAATAAAAAAGGAAAATGGAACATAAATTAAATGTGATTCCCCATGTTACTTCTACCATGTATATGACCTCTTTCTCTAACTGAGTGAAATTATTACCCAATGAAAACAGAATAGTAATCCCTTCATTTAGGAAGGCACAAATTATTGGCCTCTTTATTCTGCAAGGAACAAATTTTTCAAACACAGGATGATAGCATTATTTACTGATTGACCTGGAAAGGGGCTACAAAGAGACCATCTGGTTCGGCTCTGTCATTTTCCAGACAAAAAGACTGCGATTCAAGGCTGCAGACTATGAAAATCAAGAACAATCACCTAGTTCTGAGTCATTCAGCATACTTTCTTTATGCATACATCACAGTTCCTGTTCTTGGAAGTTGCTGAATAATTTTTTTATAGTAACTTTTTATTGACAGAATCCATGCCTGGGTAATTTTTTTACAACATTATCCCTTGCACTCTCTTCTGTTCCGATTTTTCCCTCCCACCCTCCACCCCCTGCCCTAGATGGCAAGCAGTCCTATATATGTTGAATATGTCCTAGTATATCCTAGATACAATGTATGTGTGCAGATCCAAACAGTTCTCTTGTTGCACAGGGAGAATTGGATTCAGAAGGTAGAAGTAACCCGGGAAGAAAAACAAAAATGCAAACAGTTTACATTCATTTCCCAGTGTTTTTTTTTTCTTTGGGTGTAGCTGCTTCTGTCCATCATTGATCAATTGGAACTGAATTAGGTCTCTTTGTCAAAGAAATCTGCTTCCATCAGATTACATCTTCATACAGTATCGTTGTTGACGTATATAATGATCTCTTGGTTCTGCTCATTTCACTTAGCATCAGTTCATGTAATTCTCTCCAAGCTTCTCTGTATTCATCTTGCTGGTCATTTCTTACAGAACAATAATATTCCATAACATTCATATACCACAATTTACTCAACCATTCTCCAACTGATGGGCAGCCACTCAGTTTCCAGCTTCTAGCCACTACAAACAGGGCTGCCACAAACATTTTGGCACATAGAGGTCCCTTTCCCTTCTTTAGTATCTCCTTGGGGTATAAGCCCAGTAGAAACACTGCTGGATCAAAGGGTATGCACAGTTTGATAACTTTTGGGGCATAATTCCAGATTGCTCCTGAATAATTTCTAAACAACAGATATAACCCGGCTAAAAGCAGCTACAAGAATCTTTGTTTTCTTATATCATTCTAAACCAGATTCTAATACTATTCAAGCATATAATTCTCACAACATTTTGAGCATTGCACCAAAGAGAACTGAAAACTTTAGAACACAAAAAATGGACAACAACTTTTTCTTTTTATAAGTAAAAATAGGGAATGTTATTGGCAATGGACATTTTATGTTGAGTTTTTGAGAACTTCCCTACTGTATTCAGCCTAAGATATCTTGTGTTCTTTATAAGTGTCAACAGATTCACTAAAGACTGTTTAAGAATCAGGTGAAACTCCAAAACAGATATGCTAGACAGAGAGAAATAAGCAAAACATGCTCGTGTTAGAAAGAATCATAAGAATATGTATTAAAACCCCATCTTCTTGCAAATGAGAAAACCAGCACGAGGATTGTTTCAGAAGAATATGGATCTGTGAAGAATTCCTTAAGGGATGTATTCAGAGAGAGAAGTAGCCATGAAATTGCTTCCATTTTTTATGTGCTCAGACCATCTCCCTGAAAAAAATCTGGAGAACCATCCTGTTACATTTCTAAAAGCTCTAGAGAGTGTTCATTGTGATGGTCATTAGATTATTGGTCCTTGCATCTTCCAGGAGAAATAATATAGGAGAAAACTCTTATCCTTACTCCTCAAATTATGTATTCTGAAACCAAAGTTCTCATTTTACTAAGAAGACATGAAACTGAGCATTGCCAAGTAAAACTTAAAGGAGAAATTATATTTCCAGTAAAACATGATGAGTGTAATCAATCTGTCTTTGATTCTGAATGTAACATTTGGTAAAAGTGGGACCAAGCTGATGAACTCATTCAGCAACCAATTACTGTGCATATGTCATTGAAGGCTAGTATTCAATTTATTGCCAGGTGTATCTACCAAGCTGAAAAAAATCTAAATTAGATACTTTTTCATAGAACAGGTGAGGTCACTGTTCTTGTCCCACAGTCTATTTTTACTAATAAACCTTTTATAGCCTTCATTAACCATTATTCACCTCCTTCTATGATGTTAAATTGAAAATATGCTTCAGTTTCCTAAGACTTACCTATGTGCATATCTAATCCAATTCAAATGAAACAGTATTTTACTGAATCCATGATGCATCCACACTGTGTTAAACACTTGCATGTCTCTATATGGGAGGGAATGGAAAATAAGTATTAGGAATGGACTCATATTCAAGGAATTTGTAATTCAGTTGAGCAGGTAAGCCATAATTGCACAGACCAAAGTAAATGATATAAAATAAATTTTGAGACAATTTCTAAGAAAGTGAGTAGGGGACAATGTCCACATCATCCTGTACTATGGGAGAGTCTGGATACATTTGGGGGGATTTTTCACTTCTTTGTCTTATTGCCCTCCCCCAGAAAACCTGCAACCATACACTAGAGCTGCCTCATGAGTATCCCTGAAATTTCCAGTTCTTTGCCACCACAAAGAGAGTTACTGTCAACATTTTAGAACATTTAAACCACATAATGGGATTGTATTGGTGCCAAATAATCTGTCTTCCATTTCCCTTCCAATAATACTTTCCAAAAAAGCCATTGTGTCAGGTGTGATCTATGCCAATATAATGCTGATATCTTCTCATACGTACCATAAAATACCTTGGGAACAAAAGATGTTAATTCAAACTCACAATATCTGTTTAATTTAAAATTGAATTAATTAAAATATATCAAAATATATCATTGAATTAATTAAAATAAGGAATGGGCTGATCATAGTGCAAATATTCATTGGTTAAAAACTTTTGTGACAATAATGTCGCCACCACTTTTAGTGCATGTAAGAAGCTGCATAATAACCAAAAGAAGCATTTCTCTTAGTTGAGATTACTTCCCATTTAAAGCTATCAAATATTCTGTTAGATGATTCAGTTCTTGATATTAAAAAAATAAATTAGAATATAACAATCAATAATTTGGAGATTAATAGCCTACATGTAAAATAGAAAATAAACAAATACATTTTTTCTGATTGGTATAAGAGGTGGATGTGTTTGTAATATAGTTTATCAAAGGTTGTAGAATTTTGCCTTTTAGACTTTTACTCACTTCTAACAATGCAATGAAATTCATAGTGCTTCACATTTACTGATAATGGATTCAGAGACTGGCAAAAAGCTAATGGATATTTTAAAAACCACACCTGCCAAACAAAGTCTCTTGTGCTGAGTTGCTTTTTTATGGTCAAGCTTTAATAAAGGGAAACCTATTGATATACTGTTGGATGAGGGCAAACAGTCTTATCTAGCTAAAGAAAAAGGATACCATAACTAATATGTAATGGAACTACTAATTGACTTTGTTCTACTTGGCAAAAAGGAATAGCACTCAAATGTCACAATGAAAAAGTAGACAATATTAATAAAAGTTTCCTTTTAAGTATTGCGAATATATTCCAGAATATAATTCCATGATTGCAAAACAGGTAAATAACTTTTTTTGAGTCCTTAGACCATATTGTGTCAAAACAGATTGTGTCGCCGAATGGAAAAGTAGACTCAATAATTGCAAACAACACTACTGATGGTGGACACCATGAACAGATGTCCACTGTAGCATGGTATTTTCACAAAGAAAAGTGATAGCACAATGTTTTTTCATAGTATACTAAAATTCGAGGCTCAGCCTTTTTTTGACCAGCTAAATTATATGCTTGTCCATCTTAAAACAGTGTCTATTTTGATGGCAACAAATCAGTCTATAAGTATCTGTTAAGCAACTACCAGCTACTGAGGAAATACTTGGAATACAAATATAAAGCCTCAAATAATTGCTATTTATAATAAGGTTACATTCTAATGGGGGGCAACTGGTGTATGTAAAATGTACAGATATTGCATGGATATAAATTTTTAATGAATTTGTGAGGAAATGCACGAGTAATTGAGGATATTGGGAAAGGCTTAATCCAGAAGATGATATCTGAGATGCATCTTAAAGGACCATAGGGTTTCTATGGAGCAGAGAGAAGAAAGAATGAGGGATGCTCAGTGCCCAACAATGGAGAGAAAAACTGAACTTTCATGACTTAGGGATGGAGAGAAAAGCAGTTTTTACTGCATCGCAGGATGTGGATGAAGGAGTATTATTTGGTGAGGCTGGAAAGGTAGATTGGGGCCAGATTATGAGGGCTTCAAAGACTAAACAGAAGAGTTTCTATTTTATCCTAGAGAAAAAATTACCAGAATTTGTAAACAAAAAGATCCATGTGGCCAGATGTGTGTTTAAGGAAAATTATGTTGGAGCCACATCTAGGATAGATTAGTAAATCTGAATATACCCATGGACTTAATTAAATAAAAGTTAAAGAAAAAATAAAAAGTTCCACATATACTACTATACTTTGCTTGAACTTCATTGTAAATAGACACATATAAATGTGAATCAAACAGAACTGTCTTTGATTTCTTTGCTGTTATTCTATCTTTGTGAAAAGGAGTCTTTTGGGATACAGAATAATAAAAAACATTTAATAGTAAGTAGTTATCCCTGCTGAAGACTTTGAAGTACAAAGACTTTGAAATACAAGCTGGGCGTGCTGAGCTAAAGCAGCAACTATTCTAAAAACAAAAACTCCATAATTACATAAATTACAAAAGATAAACAAAATAATTTATCCTTATCTATGAACTGAATCGATCCAAGTTCATCTCTGCCCTTACCACAATCCACCTTTTTTTCTCTGAATGTTGGCAAAAGGAAATAAGATTGTTCAAGACACACATATTAACTTAAAACAATCAAAGAGGTGAATAACTTACCTGATTCTGGCTCTAATGAGAAAGGGCCCAGAATGTTTTTACTGATAGATAGATTATTCTAGTTGAGAAAAATGACCAATGTCTCGATGTAATTGATTTAAAAGAGTAGCAAGGGAGGATTTTAGCGAATACTTAGATTCAACAATTTCCAGCACTGACTAGTGAGTTTGACAGAAACTTGCACAATGGATATTTTGCCAGGGGACTTATAAAGCTGTTAGTAGGATGGGAAATTTGCTGAGTTAGACCTTGTCAGAAACAATGTGAACAGCATAGCCAACAAACGTAAAATGTCCTTCATTGAGTTGGAAGTTAAATTCTGATGGTTTCAGGATTGTGACAATTATGGTTATATGGGTTGTAGTTTAGACATGCCAAGAAAGAAAGTGGTTTGTTTGGCTAGATAAATTCAATGGGTCTTCTTTATTCTAGGCTTTTTTTGTGAGTCTTTTTAATGCTTTACGTTGTTGCCTGTTACAAGCTGTTCACTTGAAAAGACCTTTTTAAAACTAGATGTGTTGGATAATATGGAAATGTATTGTAAACATTGATATAATGCTCTCTTTCTCAAGTAGGGGAAGAGGGAAGGAGAGAACTTGGAACTCAAAATTTTTAAAAATAAGTGTTAAAATTTTTAAAATGTAATTGAGAATTTTTAAAAACAAAATACAGAAAATGTATTTTTAGAAATTACATGTATTACATGTGTGACCTATTTTTTGGAGCTCTTCCCTTAGAGGCTTGGAATTAGGACAGGAGGACATGGGGGTGAAGTTGCCTGCTGGAAGACAGTTCCCTTTACAGAGAATTATAAAGGTCCAATTATAGAGTTCTCTAAATCTCTAGAGGATTTCAGTATTGACCTAAAGGCAAACTAGAGGATACTGACCCTGACCTTAGTGATTGGGGTATGTGGGTAGGAGAGACAGAAGCAAAGTTGAGTGAAGAAGCTAAGAGGAAATGGGCTGAGAGATGGAGAAAGTTGATGCTATGGCAAATAGATGGCAAATTTAGAGAACTACAGAAAATACTGAAGGAAATTGAGAACAACACTAACACAAAGCACACTGGTGGTGACGCCTTTGCTGATGTGCCAGCGTGGCTTGTACAAAGAGACCAATAACCTTATTACTATTTCCCTTCTCAGTGGTCTCAAAGTGTTGCAACTATTTTTAAAAACTGCTTTCTTCATTTTGTTTTAAGCATTTTGTTAGGATACACATAAAAATGTACCAAAATCTAGACAGCAATTCAATTCTAAGCTAATTCTCACTTGAATGTTGGCGATGAGTGTGGGGATGAAGGGAGGAGGATACTAAAAAAGGAAGGAGATATAAAATAAATTTGGATTTGTCGATGCAAACTGATGAGGGGGATGTGAAGTCACATTTTAAGTGCAGTAGAGAAAAAAAAAGAGGAACCTGGCCCCAAATATTATTTTTCTTTTTTTTCTGTCTGTTCCCCTGGCTGAGCTGGGGCACTGGGAGATTCTGGTGTTGGTGACACAGAGTTCCATCACTCTGTGACTCTTCCTTTGGTTTACGATTGCCGGCACACTTCCTTCCTGGACCGTGTTCCCTATTATCTGAATGACAGAACTTTCTGATTTTCCAAGTTTGTTGGGCTAAAAGACTTTCCACCCTTTCTGCTTGCTGGTTTAGGTGCTATTTTATGGCTGATTGGAGGTGAATATAAGAGAGTTATGGCGATTTACTGCTTATTCCACCATCTTGACTCCCAGAAGTCTTATGTTTTGAAAAACAGAAACAACAATCTCCTACCCTTCTCCTTCAAAGAAAGAAAGATAAAAGTTTTATAAACCTCTTAGCCTAGTGGATGATTTGATGGCTCAGGGTGCCTGGTTTCCTAGTATTATCTAAGCATTCTACACTCAAAAACATATGTCTTCAACAATGCCTCAATACACACATGATTTTAGACATTGAATAAGAATTGGATCAGTTAATTATACAGATGCTATTGAGGCGTTTTACTCTGTAACACCTGGCAAGTAAGATCTCTAGGCCAAAAAAATGAAGAAACTTTAAATCTTAAGTTAGTTGGCTCATTCTCAGGTTAAACAGAAAGAAAGTGAAAATGAACTGCATCTCCTCCTATTAATACTATGGCCAAAACAGGTCATTTTATGTCTCCTATTTAAAAAAAAATTATATTTCTTATGTAAAACTGAGGCAGTAATTTTTTAAAAATATTTTTGTTTGTCTAGTTTGATGAATAAAAATAATATCTATTATGAGTTTCCTTTATGAAAATTTACTGTGTGTATACTCCAAATGAAGTCTGCTCTATATAGGCACCTAAGTTTTTATTCTTATAAATATGATATTTAAAGGCAATGTAATCATCAAATAGAATGAGGAAAGACTAGAATTTCTACATTACCTAGACTCCCTTTGAGACTGATTGTTTGGAGGAGGAACCAAGAGGGTAGTGAAAAGGCAGGGACTTCCATGAGCTCTCTTCCAAATTCTTCACAACATCTTTAAGTATTTCCCTAAAGGAATTGGAGCAGTAGAGTCCACAGGAGGATAGGGTGTAATAATTTCCAGCCAAAGGCAACTTAGAAGGTCAGTATGAAAGGTCAATTATTCTGGGGTGAGAACTGAGCCAAGTCCAGTACAGGCCGTGTCAGTACACATTGGACCCAAGAATATCACTCCCAGGGAACAGAACTTGGGAGTGAGTGAATTTCAGAGCTCTCAGCCCACAGACAGTAAAGGGGGGAACACTGAGCAGAAGGGGATGGCAGGGGTTTCTCTGCTGGCTCTGAGGCCGGACTCCACTGCTGTGCCCAGACTCGGGTCTGGGTCACAGTCCTGGGGCAGTCTCAGGGCAAGGAGGAGCACTCAGTTTCCGTAGAGTAAGACCCTCATCACTGTTCCAGGGCAGAGTGCTTGTGAGTGATCACAGACCAGGTACAAAGAAATCTATCTTACAGGAGGAGAAAGAGGTAAGAGAAGGCGGGGATGCAGGAAAAGGAGGAAAAAAGGTAAGAGAAGGAGGGGGTACTCATAGAAGGGAGGATAGATTGGGGAACATGGGAATCAGAAGAAAAATACTTTTGAGGAGGGAGAGGTGAAAGGAGGCATAGAATAAAATAAACAGGCAAGAAATATGATAGAGGGAAATACAGTTTAATTGTAAAAAAAATTCTGAAGCAAATTTCTCTGTTAAAGGTCTCTATCAAATATATAAAAAACGGATTCAAATTTATAAAAATAAAAGCCATTGTTCAGTTGATAAATGATTAAAAGATATCAACAGTGAGTTTTTATTTACAGTAATCAAAGCTACCAAAGCTATATAAAAACTGCTCTAAATCACTATTGATTGGAGAAATGAAAATTAAAACATTTCTGAAGTACAGCCTCACACTTAGATTGGTTAATAGGACAGAAAAGCTCTGATGTGCTTTCCAGGGGACTCCCACCGAGGACTAAGGTCCAGATCCAAGTATGGTTAAAATAACAGAGTCCTGCCTCCAGTGATAGCAAGGAAACCACTGTAATTTTCTGACCAGTTGTTTGAATCCCCTACAAATGTGGGCTTTGGGAGCACATGATGAAGGAGATATGGGAAAATTGAGACATGAATGCACTTTTGGAGTTGTGAAGTGTTTTAACCTTTCAAAGAGTTATAAAAGCCCTGTGTGTGACCCAGCAATATCACCATGAGGTCCTTATCCCAAAAGAGAACAAGTTGTGGTATACGATTGTGATTGAAAACTACTGTGCTATAAAAATGATGAGTAGGTTGTTCTCAGAAAAATGTGGAAAGACTGAAATGAAATGCTGCAGAGTGAAATGAGCAGAAAGCAAACTTTGTACATAGTAACAGCAATAATACATGATGATCAGCTGTGAATGACAGCTATTCTCAGCAATGCAGTGATCCAAAGCAACTCTGGAGGAGTTATGATGAAAAAATGCTACTCATTCTCAGAGAAAGAACTGTATCAGAATACAGACCAAAGAATATATTTTAAAATTTTCTTTATTTTTGTTTTTTTTAGTCTATGTGTTCTTTTCCTACATGACTAATATGGAAATATGTTTTGCATGATTAACCATGTATAACAAATCAGATTGCTTGTTTTCTCAATGAAGAGTGAGAGGAGAGAGAGAATTTGGAACTCAAAAAATTTTAAAATTGTTTTTAATGTAATTAAATACTACATAAATACAAAAAATTATTAAATAGGTGAACAAATAAAAAGATTTCATGCCTTAATCTTGGTGTAGCTTCAAGCTAAGGGAAGAATTTTAGCATTTCAGAGTTAGAAAGGACCTAATGAAACAGCTAATTTAACTTATTCATGTTACATATGGAAATCAAAAATAAGTGCTGTGTTAAAGGTCATTGGGCTTTTGGGGAAAACTTTGGATGAAATCTAGTTCTTCTGGATCCTAAGGAATATTCTTTCACTTAGGTAGTTAAAAATATAAGTGAATAAAGCACTGGACCTGGAGTTTAGGATAATTTAAATATAAATCCTACAGTAGATATTTATTAGATGCCTGAGCCTGGGCAAGTCAAATAAACTCTCTCAATCTGAGTTTTCTTATACATACAATGCAGGTAATAATAGTACTTATTTCACAATATTGTTGTATGAATTACATAAAATAGCAGGTAAAGTTTTTGCAAAGTACTATATAAATGTTTGTTATTGAGATTTCTATTAACATGCCACGTATTTGGTTTAATTTTTTGAAGTGAATTATATACTCTTCTGTCCATTCCACAATTAATTTGATCTGTTTTAAAAACTGGATTTTGGTAATGACATAGCATCAGTTTCTTCTGAGTGATTCTGATTTTAACTCTAACCTGCAAATCCAGTTACTTTCTTATTATAATGCAATTATTTCATAACAAGTCAAATGAGGGTCAACTCTTTGACTCATAAAATTTAGGCATAAAACAGTTCTCTCTTCAGGGAACCAACATATATGTTTACTGGGATCAAGAGTTATTATATATGAAAAGGTTTTGCAAAAATGTAAGGTCTTTGAAAATTAATCATTACTACTAACCATTGGCCCTAAAGTAGAGGAAGAGAAGACTTTTTGTTCAAGATGATTCTACACTCAATGCAGTTTCTAAGGCTGAGATCCAACACAGTATAGAAGGATTCTTTGCTGCTTAATTTTACCCTAACAATTCATAACACCAAGAAAACGGAGGTTCTCCACCTCCATCATCCATATATGGCACCACTGGTTACAGCAAAATTCGAATGCTACAGGTAAGTTCACTTACTTTGGCAGTACGTGTACTTTCCAGGGATATCTGTTGTGCTGATTGTGCTGTTGCACGCTTGTGAAACTTGGAAAGTCTAGCAGTACCACACCAGGAACCTGTGTTGCTTCCAATGGAATTTTCTTGGGAAGATTCTGGAGCTCACCTGGTAATATAAAGTACCTGACACTGAGGTCTATTCTTGAGCTGAACTTCCAAGTGCTCAAGCTGTATGGCAGAAAGTGAAACTGATGGGCTGGCCACTGGGCGAGTGCTAAAAGTACTCTTTTATAGAGAACCCCCACAAGCTAAGTGCTCATGTAGAGATCAGAAGTGATCGCTCTGAAGAACTTTTACAGAGTTCTTCTCTGTAAGACTGTAACTCTGTAAGACTGAAGAATGGGGCATTTGGAACATCCAGCACAGTGCCCCTCAATCAAAGAAGCCCTTGGCTTATTTGAGAGCCCCCTAGATATCAAAATTGCTACCTATTCTAAGTAACAAAATAATACAGAGCAGCAAAAATATAGGAAGCCAATTAAAAAACAATTTCCTCATCCCCCTAAAATTGCTGGGAAATTGGAAAAAGAGTTATTCGGTTATGAGAATTGTTTGCTGCACTGTGACTGTACATTTAATTAATTTCCCAAAATAATGAGCATCTACTGGGTATGTAGCACGATGTGAGTCCGTTAGCACTGTGAGTAGAAGGGCAGCAGAGTTTGTTCTGTTAACGCTGATAGATATATGAGTGGAAGGTCATTTCAGGGGGAAGGCATAAAATGTGGGAGAAATTGCCAAATGTGGGATGAAATGAGGGAATCTTTTTTTTTAATAGCCTTTTATTTACAGGTTATATGTATGGGTAACTTTACAGCATTGACAATTGCCAAACCTCTTGTTCCAATTTTTCCCCTCCTTCCCCCCACCCCCTCCCCCAGATGGCAGGATGACCAGTAGATGTTAAATATATTAAAATATAAATTAGATACACAATAAGTATACATGACCAAAACGTTATTTTGCTGTACAAAAAGAATCAGACTCTGAAATATTGTACAATTAGCCTGTAAAGGAAATCCAAAATGCAGGTGGGCATAAATATAGGGATTGGGAATTCAATGTAATGGTTTTTAGTCATCTCCCAGAGTTCTTTCTCTGGGTGTAGCTGGTTCAGTTCATTACTGCTCCATTGGAAATGATTTGGTTGATCTCATTGCTGAGGATGGCCAGGTCCATCAGATTGATCATCATATAGTATTGTTGTTGACGTATATAATGATCTCTTGGCCCTATTCGTTTCACTCAGCATCAGTTCGTGTAAGTCTCTCTAGGCCTTTCTGAAATCATCCTGTTGGTCATTTCTTACCAAATAATAATATTCCATAATATTCATATACCACAATTTATTCAGCCATTCTCCAACTGATGGGCATCCACTCAGTTTCCAGTTTCTGGCCACTACAAAGAGGGCTGCCACAAACATTCGTGCACATACAGGTCCCTTTCCCTTCTTTATGATTGAAATGAGGGAATCTTGCAAGGCAAGATTGAGACCCAGTAAAACCTGGGAGGTTTGGTAAGGGTGTGGCTGAATTGTGGGACTCACAGGAAAAATTCTCTGCAATGAAAAGCTCTGTGTGCTTTACCCAATGTGCTGATCCTCAGGATAGCAGGGAGAGCAGCGTGTTTGTCTCTGTCTACCTCCCTGTTGGATGTTTTATGTGCTGTGAAAGCACTATACATTATTCTCAGTGGCAGAGGGCCACTTTTCAGGTACAACCAAGTCTAGTATAATTAGATTATTTTGAGAGAGCACAGGATGATAAGAGGATTGTCTCAGACCATCACCCTTGGGGGTTATTCGAGAGCCTATTCTTAGTAACCTATTCTTGTAACAAATAGGTACCAAAATACCTATTCTTAGTAACAAAATAATACAGAGCAGCAAAAATATAGGAAACCAATTTAAAAAATAAATTAATTTTTGCAAGAAATTTGTAATTAAAGTTTAAAATTTCACCCAATTAAACACATAATATAATGGTTGGTTATGTAAAGTAACCTCAGGGTGAAGGGTTAATACCCACTTGAATTCAGATGTTCTGGTTACTAGGATTTACTGGTAGCCAAACTCAATTGAGCTTTGATACATGATTTGTCAATATTACAATACTTTCATAAATGGGTCTTCATCAGAAAAGATAGTTTTCTACAGAGATAAAAATGCCAATAATTGTAGGATCCCTATAGTATATGACCATGAGTCACCTTTACATCCATTGCCTTAAGAGTGGGTATAAGGCAAGTCAGGAATAGTCTTTAAATCTTTTATCAAAATCAAAATACCTTTAGACATTTTCATTCCAGAACACCCTGAAAGTCAGCAACTAAATAGCTGTAGGGCCCAAAATGGGTAAACCTTAGAAGGAAGCTTGATATCCATCCAAATGCAAAAGTCAGAGAAAAGTCATAGTGAACACAACCCAGAGGAGAGCAACTGGGTCTTGCTGAAGTCTTGTCTGTCTTATAGTTGGCCAAGTTTGGGGTATCCGGGCAAGAAGGAAATGGATTTTATTTCCAGGTTCATTAAGGGAGTCTGCTTAGAGGTTCTACTGCTGCTCGTGGCAACTGTGAAGTTTCAGAAAATGCTTTATTTTATGACTAAAATAAACTGCATTCCAACAAGTTAAGTAAAAGATTCTCACTTGTTTGGGCCAGGCAGTGAATTTTAATTGTCCTGTGGTTCTATTTTCTGACTCATTTACTTTGTCATCCCATTTCCACTTTTATCTCCTCATAACATTCCTGAGCAAGACAGAACTCCACTCTGTCCTTGTCATTAAATAAGCTCAGATAGCATTTAGACTTGTCTTCCTGGAAAACAGTAAAATGAGTCTGAAAAAAAATCTCTGCTTGGATAGAGGATTTGCAATACTCATTTTTGAAAATAGCTAATTAAGGTTAAGAGATTCTTTTCCATGGTGAATACTAATAGGAAAGTTAAATAGGATTGACTTTGCAAGTTCCTTGAAGGCAGGGACCATTGTATCTCTAGCTAGAATAGAATAGAATACACACAGCACATAATAATAACAGATAAGAATGAATTATGAGCTGCAGATGTACTGATCGTATGAAGTAAACATAAGATTTGTAGCTTGTTTTTCCGTAGTGAATACTAATAGGAAAGTTAAGTAGGGTTGATTTCACAAGTTCCTTGAAGGCAGGGACTATCGCATCTCTAGCTACTAGAATAGATCTGTGTACATATAGCACATAATAATAATAGATAAGAATAAATTATGAGCTACGAATGTACTATGATACTATTAAGTAAAAAATAAGATTGGTGGCCTGTTTTTCCATGGTGAATACTAATAGGAAAGTTAAGTAAGGTTGACTTCACAAACTCATTGAAGGCAGGGACTATTGCATCTCTAGCTACTAGAATATATCTGTGTCCATACAGCACATAATAATAATAGATAAGAATAAATTATGAGCTATGGATGTACTATGATATTATTAAGCAAAAGTAAGGTTTGTGTACTGTCGTTTCAGAAAGCTAAAATAAAATAAACAACTAAACTAAAAGTTAGTCCTGGAATATACTTAGAATCAAATACTCAGGTGGAAGGCCTTAGTGATTAAATATCCTATTTCCCATCTCAAAAGAATTGTGCAATTAACTTGTCATCAGGATCACCTGGCCTTTTCAAAGTATTTAATGTCTCATGGCTAACATACCCTACAATTAATTTTGAGAACATTTTTCAACCTTCCTATCATATTAGACATGATGTTACATACTGCCATTTTGCTTTCTGAAAATAGAAGCAAAAGTGCTTGGATTTTCTCATTTACTCTTTTCTTATGTCTTTTGTTGCAGTTATTTTGTTGTTTATCAGCGTTATCTTACTTTTTGTAATTCCCATTTAGGGGTTTCCACGGCAAAGTTATTGCCAATTCTTTCTCTGGCTCATTTTATAGATGTGAAAACTGAGGCAAGCAGGGTTATGTGACTTACCCAGAGTCACACAACTTGTAAGTGTCTTAGGACAGATTTGAATTCATGAAGATGAGTCTTCTTGACTATAGCCCTGGCAATCCAGAAGAAATCTTAGAAGCTATTTAATTCAGTGCCTACCTACCTTACCAAGAATCAATTCCACAGCATCCTTGAGGTATTGTCTTTTAGATTTGTGGAAAGACCTCTTGTGAAGAAGGATTGATTACTTTCAAAGATCAGGCATTTAATTTTTTAAAAATAGATTTACAGAGGAAGCAATCACATGCATACTGAAGTCTTCATCATCTATGTTAAATAAATGTTTCTTTTAACCACTTTCATCATTAAAGTTGCTCTCCCCTGCATATCTTTGAAATTGGAAATGATTTTTCAAAAATAGGACAAAAAGATTAAATATGTTACTTTATATGTGGATTGTACAAGAGAGAGAACAAAAAGACCATCACTTCCAAAGTGTTGGACATTAGGCCTCTCAAGGAAACCTAAATTTGAGTTAGAATTTTTTTATTGCCAGGCCATACCATTGTTTTATGTTGAACTCATAAATCATCTTCACGTAAACTTGTTTTGTCCTTCTTTGTATACCTTTTACTTACATTGCTTATGTTAATATTTCTTTATATTAAATTTATATCTACCAAAATTGAAGTTTAACTTGTTAAATATGGTCCAGGACTATTGTTTTTAAAATACTTTAAAATTTACCTTTGTTGTTCAATTAAAAAACATAGAAAGATTTGGAGTAGATTGAAGCATAAATTACATTTACATAGTATTTTGTGCTTTTATGTAGGTAATTTCTTTTGAATAGGGGAAGTGCCATATTCAGAACTGTATTTGGGGAATATTAGTTTGGCAAGTGAGTAGAAAGTATATTGAAGAAAGAAAAATCAGGAATAAGGCAAAGCAGTCACAAGGTAATAATTAAACCTACACAAGAAGACTTAGATGAGGTTAGAGATAATTGTGAGTAGAGAGGAAAGTATGGTTACAGAAGGTGTTGGAATATGAAACCAACCTGACTTGGCAGGTAAATTGCCATGAAGGGATGTGAGAGAAGGAAAAGGAAAACTTGAACATTTCTAACCTTGGTGATTTTCAAGAATGATTCTGATCTCAACAGACACAGTGATGCTTTGAGGAGAGTTGAGGAAGACTACAATTAGTTACATTTTGGACATATTAAGGTAGAGATCCCTATGGGACATAGAGATGGAGATGTACAGAAGACCGTTCTGGATCTATTCTAGAGAAGAGAGATAGGCAGTCTTTAGAAGAGGATACAGAGTGAGATCATATTGTTCCAAAAAAAAAGATTCAAGTACCCAATATTATTTACTGCTATTATTAAATTATTATTATATTTTAAAGTTATTCTGGGTTAGTTTGGAGAGAAAAATGAATATTGAAAACCTCATGTTAATGGGATAAAGCCATCTATAAGTGAAAGTTATAAACTGATTAAATAATAAAAGTCAACAATTTATTCTATACAAAAATGCACTTAGAATATAAAAAGACAGACAAGTTTAAATTAGAAGGTTTCTTTAATGGTTAAGTGGCCAGAGATTATGAACAAATAGATATCAAAAGGCAACTTGAAAATTATCAAAACCCACAGGAAAGATCATTCCAAATCACTGGTGATAAAATGCAAATAAAAAAATCTCAAATTTCACTTCATTCTGAGCAAGGATGACAGATATAGGAATAGTAAATATTGAAGGATTATGTGAAGACAAGCACAATAACTCCCATGAAGATTAATGAGGAATTAATTCTGCCTGACTTCTTTATCCCCCAGCACATAGACAATGCAACTCAAACTTACACAAAACAACGCCTTCTGAGTCTTGACATTCAGAGAAACACTTCATTTTTATTTCTTTCATAGATATCCAGGTCAGTTGTGTTGGATTATTAAAAAGATATTGGGATAACAAAAAAAAGGAAGAAGGGCACAATAAGTTCCTCCTCACAGTGCCACTTACATCAAGTAAGGGAAGTCTTCATTGCATTTTTTTTCATTCTATTCTGGTTAAGTGGCCCCATGGGACTAAGCCAGAAAGTCTTCCAAGGATGTAATTTAAGAAAGGATGCAGTTGACAGAAAACTGGATATTCATGAGAAGAAAAGTACAGAAAATGAAGAGAGAGCTCTATCAAGTCAGGGGAGTAATGAGAATTATTTTGAATCGAGATAATTTGGAGAATCAACATTTGAGAAAGGAAATGTCCAGGAACAGTCTATAGGGAAAAGAATAGTTAACCTAGTAGTTAGAGTTACGAGAAGAGAAAGTCATAAATAATAGGGAATAAAGACATAGGTAGGTAGATAGACATAGATATATATATGAAATGCCAGGTAATTGCATTATCAATATGATCAGTTTGGCTGGGATATAGATGTAAATGAAGGGAAGTATTATGCAATAAATCTGGAAAGATAGGAAAGAGTGATTTTGGGAAGGGTCTTGAATATAAAGATAAATTTCCTAGAAGCAATAGGGACTAATTTGAAGGTTCTTGAACATGAAAGTAACATAGTCAGATTTGTACTTTAGGAAGATTATATTGATATTCATTTTGATGATGGAGAAACAAAACATGAGAAGCAGGAAAGAAATTAAGAGGTTATAGTAATACTTTCTGTGAAAACTGATGAAGGCCTGAACTAGGATGGTCATGTGACTGTAAGGAAGGATGAATATGAGACATTGTAAAAGTAAAATGTATAAAACTAGTGATCTGCATCAGTGGAGTGTGCAGTATAACACATAATGTCATAATTTTCCAGTTCTAGCCTTGTTGATAATGTTTCTTTATCTTTTTCTATTCTTTATTAGAAGGGATAGTTCTTTGGGTGGAGGGAAAGGAAGAATACCTTGAGAAAATTAACTGATGCAGAATCAAACACATTCATTTTAAATGAGTAAGAGATTGAGAAAAAAAAAAGATCAAGGATGACTATAAAGTTCTGACTAGCTTTCTGGAGAGCCTTTGGACCAGCCTTGATCTCAGCAGAATAATCACCAAGAGAATAGTCAAGGATAAAGTCCAAAGTCTTTATTGTCTCCTTCAGTCTCCCTGTCAGCATCAGCAGTCTCAGTCAGCCAGCCAGTCAGCAGTCTGCACATCCAAATGTTATGTCCTGCTTTCTAGAGCCCCCAAGTTGGGGTGAGAAAACATACTGTTGCTTTCTAGACCCCCCCCACCGGGGTGATTAAAATATAGTGTCCAAAAATATAGTGTCCAAACTAGCTCTCTGGAGGATCTCGGGACCAGCCCGAGTCCTTGGTCTTAGTGGAGAAGTGATGAAGGCAGGAGAGCCACCATGAGGCTGGTCAAATCTTCTCTTCCTTGGCCGAGTTTGTCCCCAGTTTATATATTCTATTATAACTAAATCAATTCATTATACTGAGTATAAATCAATCATTATATCACTAGGGAACCATTATTTGTTGCAAGATTAAATCAATCATACTGAACTAGAGAACTATTCATCACCATGCTAAACTAGAAAACCATTGTCTTATCAATTCCACTGAGTTAACACCTTGTTGTAAGAATACTTGCCTCAATTATATTTCTCCAGAGTTCTGGCCCATTATAGATGACTTTGCCACAAATTCTTTTGACAAAAGCCCTAATTTTTTTAAGATTTATAAGAAAGAGAGTCAAATTTATAAAAATAAATTATTTTTCAATTGATAAAGGGTGAAAGGATACTAGGAACTAGTTTTTTTTAAAAGGAAAAAACTAAATCAGAAGAATTTTTTAAATGCTCCACAGCACAAATAATTAAATAAATAATAAATAAATAATCAAATGAAAATAATTTTAGCATTCTACTCCATACTTATCATATTGGAAAAGCTGATAAAAACAGAAAATGATAAATGTTGGAAGGGGTATAGGAAAACAGGTATGTAGATGGTGGAGCTGTGAATTGATACAACCATTCTGAAGAGTTATTTAGAACCATTGACTAAAAGTCATTAGACTTTATATAATTTGATTCAGGAATACTGCTACATGCCCCAAAGAAATAAAAAAGAGGAAAAAATCATATATATGTATAAATATTTATAGCAGTTTTTTAAATATTTGCAAATAGCTTTGTTCAGTGACTTGTGCATAGTAAGTGCTTAATAAATGTTTATTGAATAAATAAAAACTAAGGAGGAAACTAAATTTCCTCATTATTTCCTCCTATTAATTTTTCTATTGATGACTATACTATAAATAAATTATGATATATTATTATAGTGGAATGCCATTATGCCATAATAAATAGTGACATGGGCAGTATCGGGGGAAACTGGAATGACTCCTACAAACTTATGCAGAGTGACCTAAGCAGAGCTATGAGAACAATTAATAGAATAGTGAAGCAGTGAAGAGAAAAAACTTTGACTTTAAAACACTGCTCAATGATGACAAATGACAGTTGTAAAACACTTAGGATGAGCATGCTCCATCTCCAAAGAAGTGATCTGCCTAAAATGGTGAATGAAGCATACACATTTGGAAATAACTCATTGATGGTGATGGAAATTTTTTGGATAAAGTACTTATATTAACTATGAGGATTTTTAAAAATTATATTATATGATGGAAGAAGGGAAAGAGGTAAAGAATATATTTTTTAAAGAGAGGGAATGCCCCTGATACTCAAACCCATCTAAATTAGACCCATTACCAGTTGATTCACACATTTCATTTCATAGCAAGATTAAGGGGCCATACAATTTGTGGGAACAAAATTTAAATCTTGTAAATTAGGGTTATTTTCACATCACACACAGGCAGGGTTTACATTTGCCGATAATTATAGACAAGACCAGAATTGGGATTACAGTAGTTATATGCCATGAAAAGCTAGGTCATTTACTAGGATTTCAGAAGATCCCTAAATTCCAGAGTTTGAGGAAAAATAAATAGCTGTCAGGTGCATCCAGGGATTTAGAATTTCAGACATCCCTAGAAGATTGGAAATTTTAAATGTTGCTAGTATAGGAAGAGCTAATAATTTTATCTGACTCAACTTGGTTTTCTAAAGTTTGGGTATTTTTTTTATTTTGTTATTAAATTCCAGGATTATGCTTCCACTAGGATTGCAAACTCTCCCCAAGAAACTGAAGTAATTTTCATACATCTGGCATTTGGTTGTCACTCCTGGTCCCAAGCTTTTTCTGACTCACACTTTCTTTGTCCTTTTCCACTGCTCCTTGACAACATTCCCTTTCTTTTGCTCCTAGCAGTACTTAGTATGATACCAACTGCCAGATAGGCACAAACGCTCATTAAAATAGCAGAGAGAGTTTCTAGCTCACTAGGACACACAACTTAATGGGCTGTAGCAACGACTTGTGAACATGTGAGCCTTCTTGGTCTGAGAGAGTTAAAGTCTCTTCTCAAGTGTCTAATTTATTCCTTCGGAGTCCTTTATACACCAGAGAAACTGGTTGAATAGCTCGTCTCGCAATCTGTGCTTGAAGAATAAGTAAAATTGGTGTTCTTCGCCCAGGCGGTATTAGAAATATCTTTTCTTATGCTAAATATAACCTTGCCATTTCTATTGTGGGTTGTTATGTTATGCTTATTGTTGACAATAAAAATTTATTTAAGTCTTTGCCTAGATCCATGGAGCTACAGAGGCTAGAATGCAAGTCCATTTCATTTCCTCTACCTCATTTCTCATCTTGTTCTTAAATTGGGAGATCTAGCTTTGTAAACTTGAGGGATGATGTCAAGATGTCAAGCAGCTTTAGGCTCCAAAAGAAAGAAGAGGAAATGGGCAGATAATCAATAAATCATCCTAAATTGATTTTGTTGCAATGATGAAGCATTAAGCATTTTTAGGGGTGAAGAGTGAGAACTACTTAATTGTGCTGTATAACAGGAATTGCCAATTTACTATTTGAACTTGCTCAATCCCTTTGAGCTCTTTCCCAAACTAATAAATTGGATTGTACATTGAAAGTTTAGAAGGTCGTTTGGTTAGTAACATCAAATCATGATCATATTGATTTAGAACTAGGTAAGACCTTAATAATCTAACCACCTCATCTTATAGATGAGGAAACTGAATCTCAAACGTATTAAATAATGGGTCCTAGATTATATAGGTAGTAAATAGCACAGTTGTGAGAAATCATTATTCCATCTGAACAGACTTTCAGAAGTCGTACAGCTCATTTTATCTTCTCTCTAAAACCTAACATGGGTCATTGATCAAATGTGTTGGAGAAAAGATCCATGTACATGTACCCCACCTCACAAAGTTCCTCAAGAAAGGAGGAATAGTCACCTTGAAATGATTTCTGAGTATTGCAAATGTAGTGGAATGAGATTTTAGTTTTTAAATTTGTTTCCTGATCCTTCGCTACAGTCTAAAAGTCATTGCCCATTTTTAGCAATTCAAGATAAGCCTTAGGGCCTATAGTGCTAAAAATGTGTATCAAGATGCCAATGGATTTAGAGAAGATCATCCCTGGGTTATATTGTGATTCACTGGAGTTTGCTAAATTACAGAGGGTAATTCTTTCTAAGGCAATAGTTTCAATTATCTCCTGCTTCATTCTCAAGAATCTATTATTTTAAATTGAATTTGCTCTAGGGAACAGTTGTGGAACTTTAAACTCTCTCTTAGAATATTGTCCTTTGGAAAATTTTTGCACATAATAAACAATATTTCATTCCCAGAAGCCCAGATAGTTTTCAAAGTACTTCCACATACATAACCTCTCCCTCTCTTTTCTTCTCATCTACTCAACCATTCTTTACAAATATTTGGCTAACGCACCTGCATCCTTTTTATGTTATTAGGAAAAACACTGACAAACACATTTGACAAAAATAAAGACACAAAGCCGTAAAAGGAGTATTCCTCAGGTTTTGCGGTTCTAGTAAATTCGATACTGATGCAGCCAAAATTATCATCCAGGAAACAGCAAACCTTATTCCAGCCCAGGCTGGGTACTGCCAAGTGGCAGCCTCTTGAGTTTCTGAGCCAACATTTATATTGCTTATTGCAGCTGACTGAAGCTGCCAGGTTTAACCGACAATGATGCTTACTGTATGGCAGGCCAAATTAGTGGCCTTCAGTCCAAAGACCATTAGAACACTCTGAGCACTGGAATGCTGCATGTCTGTGCTGCAAACACTAGTGTCCTATTCTCTGAGAATTTCTTTATTTTGTCCCTCATTTCCTGCAGTAGCCAAAGGGAGGTCAGAGAAAGTAGTGAATTTGTAACAAGAAGGCCATGATACAAAATTTTCTTCCACTCCTCATTAATTCATGGCAATTCAGTAAAAGAACTTAATCTTTTGTGGCCTTCATTCTTCATCTATGAAATAAAAAGTTAGAATAAATGTTTTAAAAGGTCCCATCCAGCTCTGACGCTATTATCCATTTATTTAGAGGTAACTGCATGGTGTTATTGGTAGAGTATTGGACTTAGGAATCAAGAAAATGGTAGATTGAAAGCAGCCTCAAACATTCCCAGCTGTGAAATCTTGGGCAAATTAGTTAATGTCCTCACTTCTTATTCCTTAACTATCACATAAAAGGGGTGGGCGCAAAAGCCTTGAAGTTTCCTTCCAGTTTGAAAATTATGATCCCATGATCTTAGAGTTAACAAGTTTCTTCTCTCCCTCCCCATTGTATTGCAAAGTCCTTAAGAGCAGTTAGGACTCATGGGATCTCTACTTTTTTATTCCCACTTCTACCATATTCACCTGCACAAAATAGGTGAAAAATACCTACTTGGTGAATTGAATTGATGCATGTTTTTGGAAGAAGATCATTTTGGTGAAAAAAGGTTTAAGGAATCTAAAGGTAAGGAATTTATATGCAGTAAGAAAATATCTCCTTACTTAGTCCAAGAAAGCACAGACATGTTTGAAAGCAGAATCTGTGAAATTTTTATGAAATATAAAAAGCAAGATTTTTTTTTCATTCCAGGAGTATAGAAGACATACTCTACATCCCAGCTTCCTAAATTGTGTTTTGCAAACCCATATGGGATCTTGTGTGAGAGTGATGAAATTATGATTTATTATATATTTGATTTGTATACCTGTTTTATATAGCTTTATATCAAGAGTCATGTAATAATTTCTCAGGCAAAAAGTATGCACAAGTGGAAAAAGAAGTCCTGCTCTTTAACCTGCAGCTCTCAAATCTCCCAAGATGTTGTGGCTAAATGTTAGGAGATTTGTGAAAATAGATGAAAAATTACATCTCTTATTTGCATTAAGCTCTAATAAAAACATAGCATTTCTTTCAATTATATGTTTAAAAACATTATTATAAAAGTCACTAGACTGCAAAATAACTGATAACATATAATCTTAAGAGTCCCTGTTCTACATAAATGAAGTTTAGAGATGTATAGAAAAAGGATCCAACAATGTAAATATTTAGGGTCCAGCTAAAATTCTAAATTTCCAGGGATGACAAGGGAAAGACTCCAAGATTGGAAGAGAGAGAACAGGCAGGTATCTGAAAATTCCCTCCATTGCTAGTGATGCTGTGAGAGTGGTTAAGGAGTAAAATTATTGATCCCAGTTCCATGAGGAATGTCTAATAGGGATCAGGAAGTAGGTAGATTATTGATGTAAGGGGGAGATGGTCGGGAGAGGGAATTCAGAGGGAAGGAAGCTAGAGAGTGATGGGAGAATCAGTAGTTATGGTGAGCTTTGTATTTCAGTGAGAAGACAGTGACTCACTGGGGAAAAGTGGAGATATACTTGCACTTGTCTTGGACTCCTTTCCCTTGTGTCCTCACTATGGTAGGTGTGAGAGTTTGCTCAGTGTTTATTACGGTTAGGGTTTATGACTTACAGGCAAGTAACATTCCCCTCCACCTTGAAACCCCAACTGCTTTGTAGTAAACAATACTGAGAGGTGCAAAATCAGATTCTGGCTAAGAGAGATTTTCTGAATCACAAGTAGAGCTAAGCTTATCCTTAGTTTGTATGAAAGAAGTACAGATCTTGGGGGAAAGGAATAGGACCCTGGAAAAAATAACAGGGAGCTTGAGTGTGGGTGTAGCTGTCAAACAGGAAGAGTAGAAAAGTAGAAAAGCAGATAAGAAAAAAAATGAAGTTCAGCAAATAATGGTTGACAGTATGCTCAAAGGTTTGACCCAAATTTTTCCTTCTCCTTTATATATTTTATTTGACTTTATGTAATTTTTAAAATTACATGATGAGAACATTGTGTAATTAATATTCATATTTGTTAATAATTGGAACCTGAAATCTTTTCTTTCTCCATATATGAGAATGTGCATAATACCCAAAGATGTTTGTTGACTGATTGCTAAGGAAACAGAAGATTGTTAAGTTTGGGTCGATTAAAGAATGAATAATTGAAATAGGAAAGATATGAGACTGAGATATTAAAATTGTGAGAGAGTGTCTAATATTAAGTAAAGGATTTAGTATTTCCTCCCTAAAAGACTATATTTACTTTTGTTTGGTGATAAATTTATCCTATCACTTTGATCCACCTTATCACAGAAGGTTTATTGGTTGTAATCCTAAACTCCTTTGCTTTCTGGTATATCATATTCCAAGCTCTGTGGTTCTTTAAATGTGAAAATTGCCAAATCCTGTGTAATCCTGACTATAGCTCCAGAATATTTGAATTGTTTCTCTCTGGTCATGTGCAATACTTTCTCTCTCATCTGTGAACTCTGAAATTTGACTGTGAATTCTAATATTCCTTGGAGCTTTCACTTTGAGATCTCTTTCAAACAATAATTATATGTATTCTTTCAATTTCTATTTTGTCCCCTATTTCTGATACATCAGGGCAATTTTCTTTAATAATTTATTGAAAGATGTTGTGCAGGCTTTTTTTTAATCATGGATTTCAGGTAGTCCAATCATTCTTATCTTACCTCTCCTGGTTCTATTTTCTAGGTCAGTTGTTTTTCTAATGAAAATGTTCACATTTTCTTCTATTTTTTTAACCTCTAAAATTTTTTCTTTATCCTATCTTGATCTCTCATATAGTCATTAGTTTCCACTTGTTGAATTCTAATTTTTAAGGAATTATTTTCTTCAATGAGCTTTTGTATTTTCCTTTTCATTTAGCGAATTCTATTTTTAGGGAATTATTTTCCTCAGTAAACTTTTGTATATCTTTTTCCAAGCTATTGATTCTTTTTTATGTTTCTCTTGTATTACTTTAATTTCTTTTTCTAATTTTTCTTGTTTCTCTAATTTGCTTTTAAAAATCTTTTTCCAAGGTCTTCTAGGAATTCTTTTTGGACCTGATACCAAATTATACTTTTCTCTGAAGCTTTACATGTAAACATTTTAAAACTACTGTCTTCTAAATTTATTTCTTACTCCTCCTTATCACGAGAGTAACTTTCTATAGTCAAATTTTTTTGTTGTTCATGTTTTGCTGCCTTTTTTGTGACTTGGTATTTTTATGTGGAAGTTGGGCTCTGGTCCTGCATTATCTCAGGCTTTTTTTTTTTTTTTTTGAGTTGGAACTCTGAACCTTACTGCTGTTTTCACAGGGCTTCAGGGCTTAATTGCTTGATTTCTTTGTGTATTGGCTTGTATTGAGGGTGGTATTCCTGTTGATCTCACTCCAGGGATGGAGTCTTGATGCTGGATTACTAGGGAAAAAGAGTCTCTCCATTCTCTGTCTTAGAGGCAGGTTCTCCTTGTTTGCCAGCAGAGATATCAAGGTGTTTCTGGTGGCTTGTGCTGAGGGTAGGGTAGCTCAGTTGCCTAAAGGACAGCTGACATGCAGGAGGTGGGGAAGAAAGGGATGCTTGCACTAGAGTTGGAGCCTTGCTGCAGCCCCCTGCTGTGAGGCTGGTTGCTGCTATTCTTGCACCTTGTTCTCCTCCCACACCTAGTGAGACAAACCTTTCCTGCTGAGCTGGTAAGCTGCTTCCCTGACCTTAAATCAATCCTGAGGCAGTTCTCTAATGGTTTGGAGGGAATTTGGAGAGGGCTTCTAAGAGTTCCTTCCTCATTCTGCCTTCTTGCAACCAGAAGTCTAGTAATTCTAATTTTAAAATTAAAATCCCTGAGCATTAGCAGCAACTTAGTGGTGTGAATAAGAATCACTATTTACTTATCAGGTTACTGCTGTTAGCATTATTTTTCAGAAACTAGAAATTTTAAAACCCAGTTATATTAAATGACTTTCAAGAAAGGAAAGGATTAATTATACAATTTTACTTCATGCTGAGATTGGAGATTTCACACAGCCATCCATGGAAAACTTTGGAGTAGCAATTAATTTCCACAGCAATTCTTCTGTATTCCCTATGTACTGAATTTTTCCCACTTAACAACCAAACTTTTCAAGGGGACAAGAATGATTAAAATCCATGCTTTATGCTATATAAAGACCTCTGGAAATTGATATTTTTTGGTTAAAAAAAGAATCACAGAATTTTAGCATTCAAAGTGCTCTCAGAACTCGCCCTAATCCAATATGTGTCTGAACATGAACTCTCTCTAAAGCAGTCCTTAGCAAAAAGTCACCTCTGTTTAAAGGACAGTGATGGAAACAAAAGTGTGCGGGATTCAGAGGCACAGGAACTGGGTATTCTATGGCTAGCTGTGTGATTTTAGACCTTATATTTCTCATCTGTAAAATGGGATGGTTGGTCCAGATGGTCTCTATGACACCTGCCAATTCTCTGATGAGCCACTCTATTACCTCCAGGGAGGAATAAAGGGAAATATATTTACTCAACCTTTCAAAGTAGTTGTCATCATCTGATATATCAGCCACTAAGGTATCAAGGTAGCCACTGGCTGTGACAATAGTTCTCTACTGAATGATCAGATTTATTCCCATAGGATGCCAGAAGCAGGCAGGAAACCCTCATCCCAGCACTGGGAGTTCACATACAAATGCATAAGAAACTGAAATTGGATGATTTCCTTTTGATAACATCAATAAAGCATCAAAAAGCATATTCCCTACAGTTTTCTAAAAACGTGGGAATTAATTTGCTTTCTTAATTTTAATTCCTGATTGTGATATCCCAGAAAGTAAGAGAACAGGTTCTAGGATGCTATGCTGTTAGAAACCAGTACCTCAGAGGAGGAAACCCCTCAGACAGAATCCCAGCCAATTCAAAACTAATCAGGAAGCCCCTTGACAGAATCCTTGACCACCCCCTGCTGAAGGAAACTGAGTTCCCAGGAGCCCCTTAGGCAGTTTTCTCTACTCTGTAACATCTCTATTGTTAGAAAGTTTTCCTTACATCCTAGTGAAACCTCCTAATCTACAAGTGATACTTTGTCCAAAGTTTTGTTCAAATCTAAATATATTCTGTATCCACCATTCCTCTCATTCACTAGTCTAATGACCCCATCCAAAAAGAAAGTCTGAAATGATCTACTATTTTATAAAGGCTTTTGATCATGAGCTCTCTCTCAAAATACACAATTCTCTTTTTAAGAATCAGCTATATAATTCTTCTAGGAATATAATTCCATTTTATTATCCTGTAGTATGGAAATTATACTCTCTTATCTTTTAAAAATATTAGGGAAGGATTCTGGAAAGATGGCACAGTAGGTTAGAAAATTCCAAGCTCTTCAGATTTCCCCCACAAAGGGAACAAAATTTTTCCTCAGGGAGAACACACTCAGGTGAGCTCTGCAGAAAGAGCAAGTGGGGAGCTCCTTGGCTGGGGGGGGTGTGTGAGGGAGTCTCAGCCAGAACTCTCTTCTTGGGGATCCAGGTCTGAGTCTAGGCAGACTGAGGACCCCCCTGCTGACAAGGAATGCCAAGCCCAGCTGTGCTGCTGAGACAAGGAATCAGCACACCTGGAGTGCAGAAGCAGGTGGGGCAGGGACATTGCTGGCACTGGGGTAGCTTTGGGTTTGGGTTTCCAGGTCAGAAGGCAAAGCTGAAGTGAAGGCAGAGGTGCTTGAGGTGATCATACTAACAAGCTTTTATTTGTTAAAAAAAAAAAAGCACACAAAGGAGGAAAAATCCCCACAGAAAATGACTTTGGGAAGAGGGAATATTGGGGTTCATCTTCAGAAAAGGATACTAAAGTAAGAAAAACTTTTCCTACCCCAAAGAATTATGGGAAATGGCTCCCTGCCCAGAGAGAATTTATAGCAGAACTCAAAAAAGAATGTGAAAATCAAATGAGAGACTTTGAAGGAAAAGAATATCTGAGGAAAAAAACAAGGTTAGGAGTAGCCAAGCAAGCAGAAAAGCAGATCCAGAGTCTTGAGGAAGAAAATAACTCTGAAAATTACAGTTGGGCAAAGGGAAGCCAGTAAAGTTATAAGAGAACAAGAAATAATAAAACACAATTGAAAGAATGAAAAAATAGAAGAGAATCTCATAAGGAAAACAATAGATCTGGAGATCAGATCAAGAAGAGAAAACTTAAGAATAATTGGACTACCTGAAACCTGTGACCTTGATACAACAATACAAGAAATAATGAAAGAAAATTATTCTGAAGTGATAGAACAAGAGGGGAAAAGAGAATAGAACAAAATCCACCCATTATCACCTGAAAGAGATCCTACAAGAAAAACCATCAATGCTAAATGAGAGAAAATTTTACAAGCAAGAAAAAGAATAAAAACACAAGTCAAATATGCTGGAGCAAGAATTGTAACTGTCCAAAACCTATCAGTGGCTACAATAAAAGATCACAGATCTTGGAATATATTATATCAACGATCAAAAGAATTAGGATTATACCCGAAAATATTATATCCAGAAAAATTAAGTATAACATTGAGTGAAAAATATGGATATTCAAGGAACTGTCAGCTTTTCAGTATTTTACCACAAACAAACCTGAACTCAATAGAAATTTCAACATTTAAGAGTCAAGATTAATGACTAATTTCAAATATTCAATAAGGACAAACTATTTTATACATAGAAATGTAAACCATAGGTCTAAGATTGTCGTTAGTAATTCGGTAGTCCAAATGAAAGAATGAAATAGAGCTGGGTATGACATGATTCTAAAGAGCAAAATCATAAGGAAAAGGTAAAAAAAAATTTAATTATGCTATATGAATTATTTATAACAATGCGATGCAGGAGAAAGAATAGACACAGAGGAATCATATGGGAGAGGAGGACTGGTAGTCATGAAATACTACTCACATCAGGAATAGGTTATGAATTAAAGCGGGAAAAATACATAAACACACAGACATAGAGAGATCTATCCATTATCTATTATCAATCTATACCTAGAAGTGTATAACATGCTTTAAAATCTATAAAGAAATAAGTAGGGAAGAAAACAGAATAAGGTGGGGTTTAGAAGAGTGTGTAGATTAGTGAGAGATAAAAAGGAAGGGAAAGGGGTAAGGAGAGAAGATGAGGGAGGGATCCTTGGGGAAAAGAGGTTAAGTAATAATAAGACCAGAAGAGTTAGCAGGGATAGGAAACAAAAGATGTGCACAAGCACAATAACAATGATCAGGAGTAATAGTTGTTAGGGAAAAAATGGGTGTAGTAACTATTGATCTCAAGGTCAAAGTTTTAAAAAAATTCATTCCATCTCCCATATTATGATTTTGCATGGCCATTCCCTGTTCCCCAGATTGTGCTCTTTTCCTCATAACTAGCTTTGAAGGTTTCTAAAATTTCTTTAGTTCAACTGAAAAGCCATCTCCTACATAAGACCTTTCCTGATTGTCTCAGCTTGCTAGGGTCCTTCTATCCCATCCCCACATTCAATTATTCTTATATTTAACTCATAGATGTATAAATGTATAGAAGCAAAATAAAATAATTTATTTAGCTTTATTGTTTCTCTTTTTCATCATTTTATCCATTCTGTGCCATCCTTTTTCTGTTGTCTTCCTCATACCAACACATATGAGAATTTGTTTTTGGTGTTTTTCATATTTCTCAGCAATTTCAGCATGACCTGAACTTTAGTGTTTTGGAGAATAGTCTCATAAAGACCGCGCCATTTTAAAAGTTCATCTTCCATTTCATTTTCTTGTTGATCAATCCTATATATACTCAGATCTTCCTTCTTAAAACAACTCTGTTTTCTTTCTTATCTGATTTCTTTTACTGTGATTCTAGAATTGTGTTCTTAAGATTTTCATGTTTTTCTGAACTGACTTATACAGAATTTTAGGTACTACTCTTTAAAACTTCATGTTCAGCTTCTTTGTTTTTAACAGCATTTTTAATGGCATTGGGATAGAGGGAAATGGAAAAATGATTTGGAAGTGACATAATCTTGCCTTACTATATAGTAATTCCTTGACTAGGATATAGTTATTAGGATCCCAAACTGGTTAAACTTTAACGTAAAAATAGAAACAATTTCTGACATAAACAAATTCCTACAAATAGGTTGAATTTCGAGTACTTTTCTTGGGGTCATTTGAATTGAATCCAACACTATCTAAGTTTCCTAGCTCTGACCCAAATGCAAATAAGAATAGAACTTTGAAAGAGGGAAACCCTGCTTCTGACTCCTGATTACCAGGAAGAAAGAATGAACTCTTAGAGTCCCCAGAGGAAAAAGAGCTCAAGAGACTTACTGGGAAACCTGAGTATCTCTGCATTTTATCTTTCTTTTCATCTGTTTAGGTCATGTATAATCACTGCCTCTCCTTTTTGTCTCTCTACCCTTCTGTATACTTAATGAAAACTGGACACAACAATTGTATTCTAATCTCTATGGCAGATCTGAAATCAGTGGTGATATCATGGGTCCTTTTGAATCAGGGAGATTAAATACTTCTAACAAGAGAAACTATCCTCTTTAATTCAATCACATTCCTATTAACCCTTTGTTCTTTTAAGATCTACAAATCTTTTGTTCTTGCCTAACTGCAAAAAGAAACCCCATTGTGTGTTATATTTGGTCTTTGTGATGTTCACAATGAGATTGAATAAAATGGCTTCCACAAAAATGATTAGAACTGGTTTGTCAGCATTTATTGTAGGGGATGAAGAAGCAGAGAAAACTCTGGGAAGGATTAGATGAGATTTTTCAAGTCAAGTCTTGTATTCAATAAAGTTGATGAGTAATTTAATGTGTCATCTCCAAATGATGGTGATGAAGTGTTTTCCTATAATATATGAACATAAGTTGTTATTATTATTATTAATAGAGTGCCTTCCAATTACAAGGTACCATACATTTAATCCTCATAATAATCATGAGATGGTAGTGTATGGAGGATAGAGAATCAGCCAAAGATTCAAAAGACCTAGATTTAAGTTCAGGCTTTGCCATCACTGGATGTATTATCCTAGGCAAGACATTTAGCCTCTTAATGACATGGGCAATCCTCCAAGACTATGTCGTAGAGGAGATGTCTATTTGCATGAAAAGACTTGGACAAAAAAATTCATCTTGTTGTGTAGATATAGAAGGTGTTTATTTCCACCATATAGGAAATGAAAAAAATGCAGATCAACCAACAAGCATAAATTATGTGCCCGTTATATTCCATTCACTTCTAGATATTGGGGATACAGTGGCAGAAATAAAAAAATCCTTGTTCTCAAGAAGCTTGTAATCCATCAAGGGAAACAAAATCCATACATATAAGTATAAACAAAATAAATGCTCTATATTATATAGTGGTCATATTATGCTGTGATCATTTATAATATGGCATAATAAATGGCAATAAAATCTACACATAAAAGTATATACAAGATAAATAATCTATGTTATACAGTAAATTACAAACTGGCAGTATGCAGTAATATATGCATAATATATATATATGTATGTATGTATGTCATAGAGTCGAGACAGAATTTTAACCTAAACCTGCTAATTCTTGACTCAGTCCTCTTTCTACTCCAATATGCCATCATTCAGGGCAACAACAAAAATAAAGTTGCAAGTAATATACAGTACTTTTAAAGTTTGTTGATCCATATTTTGAAGTATCTTTACCAATCATGCTCACATTTAACCCAACTCAGCTTTTGAATCTCTAGCCTATTTTCTTCCCTCTCTTTCTCCCTCCCCTCATCTCCAGCTTTTCAGCTATGTGGTGTCTTCTCCCATTAGGATATATAAGCTTCTTAACAGCAGGAATAATTTTTCCTTTTATTATGTTGTTATTCTCAACACTAAGCACTATGCCTGATATATAGTAAGTTTTTACTAAATGCTTCATCTAATCTAATCTTGCTTGGTTTAATCTGCAGAAAGCAACATCTGTTCTTTGAATTATGATAATTATATCTTTGAAAGTATCTGTGTTTATTGTTGATATTTGAAAACACCAATGATTTCAAAGACCACCACATTACTACTTCTAGGCTAATACACAAAAGAGATCAAAGAAAAAGGAAAATGGCTTATATGTACAAAAATATTTATAACAGCTCTTTTTCTGGTGACAAAAAATTCCCACAGAAACAAAGATGATATTCATTAATTGAGGAGTAACTGTACAACTTGTGGTATATAAAAATAATGAGATGTTAGTATATTCCAAAAAATGAAAAAAAAAAGAATTTTAGAGACATGAAAAAGCTGTTTGAAATGATGTAAAGTGAATTCAACATAACAATGTATGCTAAAATATTGATATTATAAAAATAATAATAATAAGGAAATTATAGGAACAACTGTAAAAGTATAATTATTAAAAAGAATAATAATGAATATTTTAATAAGCATTAATGAAATAAGGAGGCTCAGAAGTATAATAATAATACTGTAAAGACTGGCAACTTTGAAACCTGCAAGAATTTGGATCATCACAATGAGCATACATGACCACAAATACCAGTGATGAAGTATGTCACCTACCACTGTAGAGACAGATGAAACATATGGTTTATATATTATTATAATACATAATAATATGTTATATTATGTTGCATTATTTGATATATTACATAATGTAATATACAAAATAATATAATGTACATTATCATGTATAACATTATATTATTATACATAAACAAATATACACATACACACATATATATATTACATTATATATATGTGAAACATGTCTGGGGTCTCTCATCTTCCTGGATGCTTCTGTGTTTTATCTATGGTTACACATGATAAAATCACCAAAAATTTCCTGAAAAGATAGACTCATAGAATTATATAACATTAGCATAAGAGACCTGAGAGACTGTTTGGTCTAAACCTTTTCATTTCACAGATGAGAAAAGCTGAAGTTTAAAGAGTTAAGGGAATGAGTCCCATAGTGAAAATATAACAGAGTTGCACTAACAATGGACTTTCTTCTAGTTCAGTATTCTTTCTGAAGATCTTTCATGTGGTTCTGTAATGCCAGTGAGTGGTTTATTTCTGTCTCCAAATATAATTAGCCAGACAATTTTCTAATAGATTTTTGATGAACCAAACTTGTGCTGCTTAAGTCCTCCAGACCAGACCCCATGTAATTGGATTAGATGTTTGTCCTACTTTAACAAATTCTTGAAAATTATGATTAGTGGCTCTTATTCATCATCAAGACCTCAAAGCAATTAATCATTCAAGGTTCCTATTACAGGCTCATATTCTTATACCCTAGTTGGTTTCTCCAATGAATCTCATTTTTATGTGGCAAAATTGCTTTCAATTTCCTAAGGCTGTCATTAATTCCTGGAAAATAACACTACTGTCTTTATTTTTATGGTATGGATAATTAGTAATTCTAATTTATAAAATACTACTTTTGTAAACTCTATAATATATGAGATCAATATTATAATTGAGATTTTTCTACATTTAGATTTAAAAGTATTCTTCCCCTTTTTATTTCAACTTGTATAGGTAGTGATCACAATCTATTCCCTGCCACACTGGTTGATCATTTCAAGAATAATACTCTTCTGGAGATTTTATATGGCTCTGAATCATCTTAATCTCAAAAGAATAAAAATTAAGAATGACGCAGAGGGTATTTAAAAGAAGCATGATAACTATAATAAATAGTCTGAAGCATTCTAAAATATGACTATAAAGAGAAATGGTGAAACAGAAAGGGAAAAAAAATCTACATCACCAGAATAGGAGCTGGACTTATTTGCCATTGGAAATAGGATATTATTTGGAATAGGAATTACATATATTCAAACAAAGTCCAGAATTTCACATCATCTAATAAAATATGTACAATCATATTAATAAAAACAATTCTTATCATATTATTCTTTTATTTTATTTGACTTACCGATTTTAGACATGGACCAGAAGGGCAAATTTATATTATTTTATCATTCTCTGTCTCACAAATAGCAGAGGTTCTAGTTGATATCAAATAAGAATAAACAGTAAAGACTGTCTCAATATTTACACCAAAAGGAAAATCCATTAAAGAGAAGTAAAGTAGTAAGCGAGAACAAAGAAAATTAGTAATATTTTTCTCATTCTGGAAAAAATTAGTTTTCAAAGGAAAAAACAAAAATATTTTCAAATCAGATGATTCTATGTGTTGTCGAAGCTTTCCAAAATTGTTCATTATGGTAATTTTACACAAAACTACTAAAAAATTGAAATGCTGATGCTTCTATGCTTGTTGGCAATGATTGAGGACATAAGATAGCAGAAAAAGCGATGGATTTATTCTCACAAAAAGGACCAAATTTAAGTCTTGTGTCTGTTGGTTGACTCTGTAAATTTATTCCATAAATTTATACTCATTGAGCCTCAGTTTCCTAATCTATAAAATAAATGAAATGGATTATTGAATTCTAAGATTCTTTCTAGCTCAAAATCTTCAAGTTTTTCATAGATCTTAAAGATATTGTTTCATCCCTTTCTTACCTTTTAATTTTAGTTGTGATCAATAATTGAGAACCAGGAATGTCTCACTTCTGTCTTTTATTTTTGACTGTTAGTATGTTTGTTTAAATGTTCCTTGTAGAAAAAACAGAAATTTTGTATTCACATTTCCTGGGCAGTCACCAATGCCTCAAAATGGCCTGGAGATTATTTCAGTTATGCATGTGTTGATTTGTTTTTCTTAATTTTTTAGTTTATTTCAAGAGATACATGCTGTGTGAGAGCTGAGTTTAGTGGATAGCAATGGGAATAACAAAGGAAACACAAAAGGGAAGATTATCAACAAAACATTTAAAAATACAAAGAAGAAAACAAAGACAAGTCCAAGAAAGGATAAAAAACAAACTTGGGACTTTTGTTGTTATCTTTAAAAATCTAATATATATTTTAAAAAACAAACTGTGCTAACATTTTATTATTACCTATGCTTTTTTGTTCTTTGTGTATAAAATATTTGTTTCTTTTGGTATTTCATTTCATAATAGAAACTATTTCAAAAGAATTGAGGAAAGAAACAGAGGATTAATTTTTTGATATTGATTTTTTTTATTTTTTATGAAGCATCGGCATGTCATCCAACTAAGTGAGTCCTGAGGGGAAAATAATCAGATCTAAACATGGAGAAGACAACATTTTGTCAGATGCCAAAATAGCCTCTGGTAAAAATGTCTAGGGATGATTATGTATTTTACAAATTTAATTAGCACTGAGGTTTAGTCTCTTCTATTTCAGTGTCAAGACCTTTATGAGAATAATATAAGGAAGAAATCAATGTTAATGTCAAGATCTTTATGAGAATAATATAAGGAAGAAATCAACTTATAAGGGATCACATTGGAATTAGTATTGGATAGCTATAGATTATTAAAGAAAAGTCACTTTCCTACTAAGGATTTCAGTGTTACATTTTTGTGTTTCTTTTTCATGTGAACACTAAAGTAAGGATGCACAATAATTAGTAATTAATATTCATCGACTTGAATAATGCTTCTCAACATAATGGTGATTAGTCTGAGATATTTATAGAACTATGAATATCTTTTTAGGGAAATATATTTTCATTAGAATTATGTCATGTTTCATAGTCAGTTTGTATATCAATGCCTTTGTAATGATAATAAAATGCTATTTTTCAAAAAACTCCTTATCTCAAATATATTGGACATATTCTTTCACACAATTTGCATGAAACTGACTGAATCATACTGAATAGATTATGGCAACAAGCCTGGCTTATATATAGATATTTATCTACTTTGTTCTTTTCATGTTATCAATCATCCATTCAATGGAGAATTTAGAAGATGAATAATAATGTTTCTGCCTTCATTCTATCTGTAATTTTATTGAGAAGAAAAGGAGTACATGATACAAACAATATGCACAAGAAATTATAATAAATTACTACATATAAGCTCTCTTTTCATATGCATATATGCATATGAAATGTATATGCTATATATGTATATATACCTATATATATTAAATACATTCATACATATATGTGTATATGTATGTATAATCTCATAGAGATATGGATTGCACTTGTGATTTTATCAATGCAAGGGTCTCACTAATGAAAGATCCTCCTCTACCAACACTGGACAACATTTTCCTGCAACTTACTGTCTTAGAAAGCTATCTTAGACAGAATGTGAAGTACTCAATTTCATTTTGTCAGTATGCAGCAAAGGTCTTATGGCTTTTCAAATTAGTTCCCTATCCATTATTTCACATTTTCTCCTTTTAATAATTATAGAAATATCATCATTCTCTTCATTTTCCTTATGAAAAAACTCAAATAGTTTTCCTCATGCCCCAAAATACAAAATTTTCCAAGAACATATATACTAAAGGAGAATAAAATATACTTGGGAAATTCAATAATAAAATTTGACAGGACCTCGTTGGCAAGCATTTAGCCAGATAAAGTATTTTCCCCATTTTTCCTATTGTCTATATGCAGTTCTTATACTTGATTGGATTTACAGGTTTATCAATGTATCTTCTTCCTGCACTTGAACAGATTGTAGTCCCTCTGAATAAACAGTCTTTCCAAATTTTATTGGTCATCAGAGTGAAGAACATTTCTGACCTTACCTAGGTTGGTCCCTAGATCATAGATAGGCAGTTCATTGTCTGTCCCAGACAATTGCCATGGAGTGTGAAAAAGTACAGATCACAAAACTACCCTTTATATAATGCTTTTAGCACACCATCTTCCTCATTTGAATGCCTGGTGTTCTCAAGACCATGACAGCAGCCCAACTACAACTTTCTCTTTACTTTTGTCTCCCATAAGGAAGATTACTGAAGCCTAATATAGTCAGAGAAGGTTACATGATGGAGAGGATTGATCTCAACATGAGATCTGTGTGGGATCTTGGATTGGACAGGGTGATAAGTTGGTATGAGACCCTTTCAGATGTATCCAAATGAGAGGAAAGTCAAGCCTCCCATTACCTTGGTAGTTACCTTAGTATCTTTAAAATGTCTTCATAGTGAAGAGACAAAATGTCAGAAATAGAACTAGTACAAGTGCCACTAAAATTATTTCTGAAAATAGCCATTTTCATAGACCCAGTCCTTTTTGAAACAATGAACCTTTGCCAGGTAAAGAGAGTACCAGATAATATCAGAAACCCTAGGAAGGAAACCAAAGACATATTGTGTGAAGTGCTCTGTGGAAAGATGCACCACAAAGAAATTTCTCCTTGAGAAGAAAAAAGCAAATGCTTTGTCGTTGTTGAGTCATTTTAGCTTTGTCCAACTCTTCATAACCCCTTGTAGGATTTTCTTGGCAAAGATCCTGGAGTGGTTTTCCATTTCCTTTTCCTGGTTAGTTTGCCGATAAGGAAACTGAGGCAAATAGGATTAAGAAACTTATCAGAGTTACACAACTAATAAGTGTTAGAAGCCAGGCTTTCTGACTCCAGGCTTGGCATTCTATGGCATCATTTAATTATCTATCCCAGATACTTACCCAAATCTTATTCTGGTTCTGTTAACTATTCAGATACTGGAAAAGAACAGCACTAGGGGAGCCTAATTAAATTTAATAGTCTTAATAATAATACTTCAGATTCCTTAGATGTTGCTAGGAAGGTGGCCCCCCTGCAGTGGTAGCAGAGCGCTTCACATTTGAGCGACTTGCCTACAGACTAAACTAGCTAGTTACTCAATTTTGTCATAACTACTGTCCAAGGTGCTGAAGATTCCCCGATTTCCAGGAGTACTGGTTCCTTGTCTTATAAGACTCCTCTTTCTGAAGTCTCAGTCCTTTAAATAAAAGGAAACAGAAGAAGATTTACTCTCTCATATTGTCACTGGATTGTTGCCTTCTTTTTGGGTGACCAATGTCTCTACCATCCGCTAATTGACTACCATATCTCATGGAAGCTATTTCACACTTAAAGGTCTTTATCAAACATCTCAGTGCACCTGTGCTCAGCAATCTCTAAATACTCCCATTTTGACTTTCTCTTGGAAGAAATGATTAGTGATAATATACACTCTATACTATCTGCCTTATTTCAGTTTTCATGCCTTTCTTGGGTAGAATGAATTGATGTCCATAAATCTTTGTTTCCTGCTTCTTTTTTAAAACCAGGATAGCTGCTTAAGTTTTCATATTAAATATTTTGTGTCTTTTTAAATTTAAAAGCATTCTTTCCTTTCTTTCATATCCCCCACTGGAAAATAAAATCAAAACCATCAAAACAAATGTACATAATAAAGCAAAAACAATCTCCACATCAACTAGATTAAAAAATATGACTCTTATTCTGCATATTTAGTCCATCACATCTCTCACAACAGGAATTGGATAGTATTCTTCATCAATAGTGTTCTGGAATCATGATTGGTCATTGCTTTGATCAATTCTTAAGTCTTTTAAAGTTATTTATTTTTTGCAATGTTGTTGTTAGGGAATGATTATTCTCTTGGTTCTTTTCATTTTGCTTTGTATCAATCTGTACAAGAGTTTTCTGAAAATGCCCACTTTATTTTTTCTTAGAGCACAAAAATATTCCATTATATTCATATGCCATGATTTGTTTAGTCTTTCACAGGCATGAATCTAAATGTCTTGGATTAGCTGCAGTTGTCTCCTCATATTTATAACCAGGCTTCTTTGGACTAGATGGCTTATAACTCTTAAAATATTGGTCAACCTCCCTAACTTGGGTTTCCTTGATTTCATACTCTAGCTGATACAGTAAAGTCATAGAAAAAAATTAAACCTCAGTTTCTCAAAGATTGTGTTAACAACATAGCGTGTTCTGTCCCTGTCCCATCTAAATCTCTAGTATCATACATGAAATCCCAACTTAGTCATACTATCTAAAATCCTGCCAATTATATCTTTTAAAGTGAAATGTTCCTAGAAGGATAAAGGAAGCAGTTGCCAGTTATTTGTATTTTTATGTGAATTACTTCCTATTAAGTAAAAGAAATGACAACCTCTTAAATATTATGGAGAATCAATATGATTTGTCAAGTATGAAGGTTGGACTCTTACTGGACTTCCACACAACACTGATCCTTCTCAAGAGTTTTGCCTCTCTCTTTTTTTCCATCCTGAAATACTTTATGCTAAGTACAAAATTCGAGGAACAGTATGAGAGGAGCTAGGGAAATGATATGAATACCTCAGCCATCCCAAATACATTTCTAGAAGAGAGGGAGAAAGGCAGATATCTGGGAAAAGTAATGGAAAAGAATAATTATGGTCATCTATACAGTTAACTGCATATGTAACTTTTATCTATTTTTCAAAGGCTTTATTGGGTCTCACATTTCTATTTCTAATTGAGCCTAAAATGAAACAAATTGCAGAAAATTTCAGTTCCACAGTAAATAGCAATGTCATTCCTTTCCCTTAAGTACCATATCTTAAAACTACCACATTAGATGGTGTAGCACAGGGCTTCTTAAATTTTTATATATAGGTATACAAATCAAACATTTACTGATAATAATTATAATTTCATGACTCCTGCAATCATTTATATGATATGGGGTCATGACTCACAATTTAAGAAGCTTGGTTATAAGAGAGTGCTGGGTCTAAAGTAAGAGATTTACCTTCTTGAATTCAAGTGTCTCTTCAGACACTTACCAGCTAAATGATCCTGGGCAAGTCACCTAACCCTGTTTGTCTCAATTTCCTCAGGTGTAGAATGAACTGGAGAGGGAAATGGCCAGCCATTCTAGTATCTTTACCAAGAAAATCCCAAAGGGTGTCACAAAGAACTGAGAACTGAACATGATTGGAAAATGACGGAAATGAAATAGTTTAAATGATGGTGTCATTACTCATTAAGAATCTTCATCTTTTCCTTTTTTTCTTATGTGTTTCCATGTTCCATATAGCCGTGGGACCATAGGAGAATCCTGTGGTAATCAAATGTGTACAATGTATACCCCCTGTTACTCCCTGATTCTCTAGCATCCCCATAATCTCTAGCTATGATAATCTTTGGTCAGAAGCAGATCTAAATGGAATGCACATTTGAAAGGTTGGGAGTACATTAAAGAAAAAGAAATTATAAGCCATATAAAACATACTTTAACTTTCTATTCAAAAGACCTGATGGGAGCCATTTTCTCTTGGTCTTATCAACATCACATATCCTGAAGTGGAAACCCAAATTCAGGTGGCTTTTCTGGTTCTAGAAGTCTATTACTATGTTAAATATCAGTAAAAATTGGCCATCATCCATGCCTTTCAGAAATTTTGCTCACTCTCTGTTGCAATTTATTTTTTTGCTAAGGCAATTGGGGTTAAGTGACTTGCCCAGAATCACACAGCTAGGAAGTGTTAACTACCCGAGGATGGATTTGAACTCAGCTCCTAATTTCAGGGCTGGTGTTCTATCCACTGTGTCACCTAGCTGCTCCTTTGTTGCAATAGCTCTTATATGAAACTGGCCAAGACAATGATTGTCCCTTTACCTCAATTCTTTGTCTATAAAATGGGGCAAATGGTCTAGATTAGTGTGGTCAAACTCAAATAAAAACAGGAGTTACTAATGTATAGATAATAATGCCTGTTGACCTCATATTGATGTAGATTTAAAATGTAATATTATTCTAGTTTTATTGCATTTTTTCTTGTTAAATATGTCCCAATTACATGTTAGTCTGCTTTAGGTGGCATTCAGAAATGTTGGTTATCTCTGTGTGAAATGACTTCTAAGATGACTTCCAGCTATATTTCTTTGATCTAAAGATCCTATTTTCTTGTTTCAATTTTTATCTATTCTAAGGATTTGACTTTGACAAAATGAACATGATCCTAAGATGGGATGAACAATGACAAATTTGAAGACCAGGTTTATCTAAAAATGGTATGCAAGTGAGCTTTGAGATTAAGGGTGGTTGCCCATGAATAAAAATGATTATAGTATGCAAATGAAATAATATTGTGAAACTTTAAAATATTTAAAAAACTATATGTTTTTATAGTTATTATAATCTTTGGATCCTTAAGTTCAATTCCTATATTTACTGAGATGAACATTACTCTAGGATCCCTCCTGAAGAATTTCATTAAGGGTAGGGAAGAAAGAGACATGTTCCATTGCTAGTTTTGACTATATTGGCAATTTCATAAGATTACTTCCTAAAATAAGTAATGGGGGATGGATGGGAAGTTAACATGTCCAAATAATTCCCCTCTAATCTCTTCCCCTTGAAAGTTCATATGGTATCTGTAGCCACTTAGGTATTTCATGGACTACTCTGAATGAAGACCCTGACCTCACTCAGGAAAGGAAAAATTTTACTTTAAAAATATTTATTCAATTGTACTAAGTTGTATATGTAGACAGTGTACCTTTTGTGGGGGATGTTCTCTGAAAATCTCTTTTTGGGGGGTTTAGTGATGGTTAAATGCCATCTTGGAACTGCCAGATCCTTGCTCTCTGAAAGGAAGGATTTTCAGCAGAGACAGTTGGGAAAGTAGAATTTCTCTTCAAACTTTGTTAACAGAATGGAGCCTGGCATTTTCCTCCTGTAGCCCATGCCTTTCCACAAGGCTTTCCCACAACAAGCTGTTCTTCATCGGCCCATATTGATTTAATCGAATCTTACAGCTGTAGCTGGGAAGTGTCCTGAATTACAATAAGCCATTTAGACTAAATATGCCTTAATTTAGAAAACGCTGCTGATACAAGATGGCAGACTCATTAAGCGGCCTACCTGATCAATGCATTACCATTTGGAGCACCTTGTCTGGGAACTAAACAATCTCCTACATTGATTGTCAGATATTCTCTTAAATGTCTCTTTATACATTATGACAGATAGATGAGGAACAGCTTCCAGTAATCGGCAGATCAAGCTTATGATTTGAAACTGTCTGAAAAAAGTTCCCGGTACCCAATAGATGATGTTTTTGCGTGGTATCTTCTGGGGAGACTACTTAGTCTGCCATGGAATTAATATAAAAAGCAAGATGTGGTTCACATAGCCTTGGATAGCAATGTCAGTGGAATCCAAATCCTTTATTATAAAAGAGCAACTTCCTGTGTGTTCTCTCTGTTCCCAGAAAATTGAGAGCTTGATAAGGTCAAGTGCTAAAGTAGTTTTTCTTATTATCTATGCTGTTTGATGGAATTACCTGGGAGAGATGCTAGGAAGCAGACTTGATCTATGAAGTTCAGGCTTTCCCCTGCTTCCCTCAGGCACACACAAACCCTGGGGAAATAGAGGGCAGGAACACCAGCTCTCAACCATCCAGTTCGCTGCTCACTTCCAAAGCGTCAGGGAGCCTACATAATCAGCAGCAGCCTTCCCTGCCTTAACTGGACCAATTAGGATTAAGAGGCAAATGAAAAACTTCTTGCCTGAAAGAAAAGCCTTGCAGATTGTAGGCAGTTGGCAAAGCTTCCCGAACCCAGCCTACCACTAGGCAGCAGCAGTGATGATGGCGGAGCTATTTTCATTTGAGCTCTTTTGCAGTAGGAGTTCCACAGCTGTGGTTATGATTTTCAAATGTTAAAATTTGATCTAACAGTGATTATCCTCTAATTGTTTCCTCACTTGGCTAACTACTATTCCCTATCAAAGAAGTATATGTGTCCAAAATTGTATTCAAGATTCTATTGACATAACTTTTTTGTAAAATGATGTGTCCATATCAATTATCACCCTGATGTCCTTCCCACTCCCACAATGCTTCCCAGAGGAAAAAAAAAATATGGTGTGTTAGAATAAAGCAATGCTCTTGGGATTAGAGGAATTGGGTCAGTAAGTGGGGAAATCACTGGGTATGAAGTCAAAGAACCCGGATTCAAATTCTAACCCTATAATTTACTACCTTAGTAATCTTAAGAAAGTCAACGAACATCTCTGGATCTCATATACCTTGTCTATGCAAAATCATCTATTGCACTAATTGAGATTCTGACTATAATGCTATCATTCAGGATATCTCAAATATCTTAGTACAGTTTTAACAGTTGTTCAAGCTTTAAACTTTTAAAAACAGATTCAGTAGCTTGCTTTTAAGTGGCTTTCTCTAAATCACACAGGTTCTCAAGGGCAGAACCAGGATTTGTATATAGTGTCCCAAATGTTTTAGTACAGTTTTAAGCTTTATTAATTATTAAAAATAATAACTATTAAAGCTATTAGCTAGTAGTTTTAATAACTATTAAATATCAACTATTTTATTTAAAATATTTAATTCAACAAAATTGATATATATAAGTTAATATAAATAAAATATATCCAATACTTAATTTAACATATTAAATAAATTTAAAAGTTATATTTAAGCTAATAGCTATTAATTCTACTAGTTATGAAGCTCAGGACTGCACTAAGACTTTGGGGACATTCTGTGTTTGGTTTGGTTTGGCCATTGCAACCTGTGTGATCTAGGGCAAATCACTTATCTGAGCTTTATGCTCCTCATCTATAAAATAAAAGACAGATTAAATTACTTTCTACATTCCAATTCAACCCTCCCATGGAATTGGAATGCTCCAAAGAAAAGCCAAAGTGGAATAAGAGTCTTATCAAGTTGAAAATTGTTGAACTATCACCGTTATAGTAAATTGTTACAATGCACCTAAATTTATAGATACCTAGTAATTAGAAGGATAAACATTGTATTTTTTTTCATTTTTGACCACTCTAACTTCTAAAGATCATCTAAAGACCAATTTAACATTAGTTAAGTTCTTCATCACAAGAAGAAATACCCACATGGATGAAATCACAAAGTTTTCATATTAAATAAAATACTGCAATATAGCATGGTGGACAGTGAGTCAGCATTTGAATTAGGAAAATCTGTAATAAAATTCCAGTAACAAATGCTACCTCGGTGTTCCTCAAAAAGTCAACTGCTTTCTCAATGTTTGAGTCAAATCTAAGATTATGGGTTGCAGAATTGCCAACATGAACCTGACTCAATTTCTTTCTTATTTAAATATATATTTCTAGAAACGTGTTCATTTCTGGCTTAAGATGAGTCTTTGTGGTTATTGTTTTTTTTTATTTTACTGATGCTTTTAGTTTTTAACATCTATCATTTCCAAATTTATTCTCCCTACCATCATCAATTGAAGTGTCCTCTCTGACAAGAAAAACAATTAAGCAAAAATAATGGTGATCACAAGTGAAAGGTTATTTTGTATTGATAATCCTGCATTTCCCCATTGAAAGGGTAATGTATTCCTCAATTCTTCTTAGTGGTAACATTAGTGACTGTAATTACATAGGGCTCATTTTCCCTTTTACCATTCTTTTTATTTACCTTTATTATAGCCATCTTGAAGATTATTCTGATTTTGCTTGCTTCATTCTATGTTATGTTCTTATACAATGTTCTGCTAAGCTCATCATATTGCTTGTTTCTTGGAGCGCAATAATTCTCCTTTATATTCAAATAACAATTTCTTCAACCATTCCTCAAACAACAGGCTCTACAGTCTGTTTTCTCTACAGTCCCTGAAGCTATGAATATTTTGGCATATTTTTGTTTGTTTGTTATGTCTTATGAGAATAAATATCTAGACGTGGGATCACTGGGATGAAAGGTATGGATATTTAATTGATTTTCACATTCATGAGTGGTCTTGCATATATTCTCCAGATTCTACCTTCCCTTCCGTGATATAATATGCCATTGCTTTGGTAACAATTACTACAATTCGATGTCAAGATTTCTTCTATAGCCCATACCTATGTTGCTCTGAGACAGAACTTTAATGATTTTTAAAATTATGCTGGTCCTTACATTCTCTGCTCTACAACTTTAGGTTGCCCCCTATTCTTGGAATGCTCTCTCTCTCTCTTCACTTCTGACTCTCCTGGCTTTCTTCAGATCCCAGGTAAAATCTCACCTTTAACAATTCCTTTTAATTCTAGTACATTCCCTCTGTTGCTTATTTCTAATTCATTCTCTATATAACTTGTCCATACATAGTTGTTCACATATATCCTATTATACTAAGAGGTCCTTGAGAATAGGAATTATTGTGATCCTGGACGAAACAGAACAGAGAGAAACAGAGACAGAACAGAGAGAGACAGAAGAGAGAGAGAGAGAGAGAGAGAGAGAGAGAGAGAGAGAGAGAGAGAGAGAGAGAGAGAATAGTAAATTTTTTTGGCCTTTGTTTAAAAAGCACAGTGTAGTTGATGACTAATAAATCAGTTTATTGATTGATTACATATGTCCAGTGAATCTATCCCTTGACTTCTTACCAGCTTATTCCATATTCATTCACTGGTATTTCATATTAACTAATTATGTGCTTGAAATAGTTTCTTGAAGCTGTTGGAACCTAGAATGAAAATATCCTTATTACTCTCTGTATCTTAATTTAATGCAAGGAATCAAGGCTGAGACTTTGGCACAGAGAAATAAGACCAATATTAAGTTATTGCCACCAAGGTAAGAAGTAGAGTTTGTTCAGGAACTGAGATAAGAATGAATACTAAACCAGGAATTGCTAAAAAGTTGATTTGATTCTGATGCTACAAATTAATTGCCTAAAGACTTTCTTATTGTTTCCTTCCAAAAAAAATCAAAGCTAGTCTAATAATGGTGGTAGGCTAGACTTATAGATAGAATTCATGACTTTATCTGCAAATACTGTAGGGATACAGAAATAGACTAGGTTCATAATTATAATGAATGGCTGTGTACAGAGGGAGGTGATAAAAGATATAGTGGCAACTCAAAATAAAAGAGAATTGATCGCTGACATTTAGAACCTAAATTATTGTAATTTGTGCAGATATCACATGGACATTTAGATATATGTACAATCTTAAGAAAATGTGATATGCCATTTAGATACAATACATGGTATTTTCTAGGGAAGTAATACGATTTTTTAAAGGATAAACATCTATATATTGAGTGAAATGGGAAACTGAGGACTTCTCAGAATAATAATTGCAGGACAGTACCAAAGGTCTGTTAATCATTAAGGTTCTAGGAAGAAGAGCAAAAGACTTGCTCTTTTAGCAGAAATATCTGTAATAACCTCCTGGATCTTTACTTAACTGCTTAGAGAAGAATCTGACTATTTAATGGCCTAGAGATATTGAAGAAGTCTACAAACTGGCTAATCTCTATTTGTTGATTGAGAAAAGCCTAAGGCAAAACCAAATCTCCTTAAACTATTTAATTATTAACTTTAGAAGCAGAACAGACTTTCTTTTAAAACAAGTCTTGCATAGCCAAAATCCTAGTGTCACAAAAGCCCATCTATATTCTAGAGACAAATAGAAGAATAAAAGTCGAGTTTGCCAAAGATTTTAGGAGGATTACCAGGAGTGGATGGGCAAATAGTTTTCATGTTTTTTTTTCTCTCACTGACCATTTAAATAATGTCACAACCTTTGTGAAAATATCCCTCCTCCCTCTGGAACTTCAATGAGAGGACTGTCCTTTTCTCATGAGATCCTAATGAAACTTCTGTTCTTCAATTTGAAATATCTCTAAGTATTTTTGAATTGGGGTTTGCCATACCACACAAGATGGAAAAGGGCTGTGATTATGGAGTAAGAGTTCCACAATTTTAGAACTAAAGGAAATACTTGTTTGGAGTGGAAAAATCCAGCTAGTAGAAGACCACAAGACTTTCTTTCTAATTGGAAGAAAATCATCACATGCATGTTGTTGTTCAACTAATTTATTTTTGGGTGTTTAATCCTGAGATGAACAGAGAAAATGAATTTGTAGGTACCTAATCTGTCACCTAACCTTTCTTTTATGTGCAATGTATAAATTTACGTAAAATTAATATGTCAGCAGCATCTTAAATTGTGAGGTGGGTCACAGCAGGGACATGGGACAAGAAAAAGTCTACACAAAGCAGAGACATTTTCATTTTCATTTCCAGTGAATAGAATGGTATATGAAACACTTAATCAAGATTAAGTTAAATATTTAGTCAAAAGGTTCACCATCAGAAACTAGAAATTAACTGTTCCCAAATGATTTTTAAATCATTTTAATGATTTTAGTGATTTTTAAATCAATAAATCAAATTTTTAAATCAATAAAGTTATTTGTGGTCACACAACTGATAACTAATGAGAATAATTTGTTAATGTGTAAATGATTTTGCAATTTGTTGGCATGGGAAAAGTATCTATTTTAAGTCCATGGTTCAGTGGATAAAGTAATGAGACAGGAATCAAGAATATCTGAGTTCAAATATAGACTCTAAGTATTCAGTAGTTGTGTGAGTTGAGTCTCTCTTTGCTTCAATTTTCTCAACTGTCAAATGGGTTAATAATAACATTTACTTGCAGGGATTTTTGTAAGGATCAATGAGATAATATATAAAAAGTGCTTTAGCTTGGCTATATAAATACTTATTCTTTTACTCTTCCTCAAAGCACAGAAATATAATTAAATGTTCTTAAGTGCCAACAAAGCCAGAATTTTTTCCCATTATACTGTATTTTGCTGATAGGAGAAATAGTCAACATGATGATTATTGATTTTGGATAAGCCCTCTATCCTCAAATTCTCTTAATTATAAAACAAATATCTAGTTGAGATAGATAATCTATGAGGTTCCCTCCAGCCAAAATTCTTATGCATATATTTTATGAACATACTTGTTTAAATGCGTTCTTTAATTCTACTATATTATATATATTTCATATAAAGTTTTCCTTTAAATGAAAAATCAATCTTTTCTCCTTCCTATGCTACCCCTCCCTGAAACTGAAAAAGAAAGAAAAATAAATATCTTAATCTATGCTTTGAGACTCTCACATTTTTTTTTTCCAGAAAGTGGATAGCATATATCATCATGAGTCTTCTGGAATTGTGTTCTTTGCTTTGATTAGAATTCTTGTTTCTCTAAGATGTTTGTCTTTACTTTGTTGTTGTTATTGTATAATTTGTTCTCTTGGTTCTGCCACTTGACTCTACGTCAGTTCATACAAGTCTTCCTACTTTCTTCTGAAATCTCCCCCTTCATCATATAACATAATGCATTTCCTTGATATTTACATATATCTGGCCATTCCCCAAATGACAAATATCCATTTAGTTTATAGATTTTTGTCACCACCAAAAGAGCTGTACAAAAAGAAAAAAGATTGTACATATGGTCATTTTTTGTCTTCTTTTGATCACCTTGGAGGTAAAATCCTACTAGTTGTATCTCTCAGTCTAACTTAATAAGATTTGGAGTGTAATTCCAAATTGTTTTCCAGAATGGTTAGATTTGTTCATACTTCCATCCACAGTTCATTAATATAATTCTTTTTCCACATTGTTTTTTTTTTTTAACCATTTGTCATTTGCCTCCTCCATGGGACCTATACACTTTTTCAATCTCATAAATTTGAGATAAAGTCTCATAATTGGTTAATTTTATATTTATCTGATTATTAATAATTTGGGACCTTTTTATATGGTAGCTGATAATATAGATTTCTTCCTGTGAAAATTGTCTATTCACATTTTAAAATAATTTATCAATTGTAAAATGATTGAAGATATCTCACATTTAGTACCCAAATACCACTTCTCTGACACTTTTTTGCCCATTTTCTCTGCATTACCTCTTACTATAATTAAACTTAGCTTCCTCCTCCCATAGATATTCTTCAGTCTTAATGAAAGAGACCACTGACTCTTGCTTGCAATTCACTGAATAAGGTTTTGCAAGTACTATCTATCTCAATGTCTACCTCATAAATCCTGTTATCATGTACCTATATTATTTTGGAGAATTCTGATGGTAGACCATGAAGAACCTCAAATCCACATTTTGATCCATGGCATTTGATGAAGTACTTTTGAAGACGTTCTTCTTTGAACATTTATTAGCAATGAACACATCCATATGTAGGCAGAGGATTTTGCAGCAAGTTATAAGAGAGTCTGAATGTGGAATTTTAGATTTATTTTTTAATGCCCAAAAATATGATCTTGAAGGGTAATAATTTTGTATTATTTGTGAGCTTAAGTGATAGGGAAATGAGACAAGGTTTTTTAAGGCAGAAAACAGAGAAAGAAATTTACTTTCCATGTGATAAATACCATTTATAAATAGAACAATTGTACAATGGATCAATTAAAACAGCTTAAATAAGGTTTTCAAAGTGTGGAATCGAATATAAAGGCATTATCCAACAACCTCAAAAGTTTACAATAGAGCTATAATTATTCATTGTCCAGTTTAAAAAAGATAATTGCAGCAGCCAAAGAGATAAAGGAGCATTAGAGCAGTGCTCCAGTCTTCATTATAGCTAAGGTAGTGTTAATATTTCTATTTTAAAAAGTTTTATATGGTCTCTAAATTGGTAGTGAGTTTCACCTTAATGATTTTGCTCTGTCACTGTTCCCTGCAGCCAAAGGTGCTACTGTAGATGACATTGCTCTCTAATTGTTGGCAAGAAGCTGAAGCAACCCAGGATTATCTGCTGCTGTTTTTTTAAATAGTTTGAGTTTGAAATCTATTTTCAGTTTAGTGGCAGGATCCACCCTCTCCAGGACTTTGTGCCCTTTAATACTTTGCCATGGTTTCTTGAGCCATGTGCAGAGTGGGAGCAGGATGGGATGCAATGCCAATAGAGAGAATTTAGTAATACTTGGATTGAATTGTCCTAAGTGAGCCATCTTATTCGTGAACAAGAAGAAAACCTTCTCCTTGCTATCATCTCTTATGTTTCTTGAACTTGAGTGAAACAGGAAAATGAGGACTTCTCAGAATAATAACTGTGGGAAACTCAAGACTCAGCACCAAGGGTCTTTAAATCATTAAGGCTCTGGGAAGAAGAGCAAAAGACTTGCTCTTCTAGCAGAAATATCTGAGATAACCTCCTGGACCTTTACTTAACTGCTTAGAGAAAAGCAAAACTAATTATTTAATGGCCTGGAGATATTCAAGAAGTCTCCAAACTAGCTATGTCTTTCTGTTGATTGAGGAAGCCTGAGGTAAACTAAGTCTCCTTGGTTATTCTAGTTTAATGGATTATGTACCTCTAAATAAATCTTCTTATTGTGAGGGATTATAAAACTATTAACTAAGGTAGATAGAACCTATAACCTAAATTTAGTTTATGAAAATCTGAGGGGTTTGGAAAATGAACCTTTATTTCCTTTGTACAAACCTTATAATAAAATGCTCATACTAGCTCAACTAAGCATTTGCAAACTTTGTAAGGCTGACCATCATAAACCCATAAATTTCAGCAGACACACCTGCAAACATCTGTAAACCTTGGGAAACTGACCACCATAAACACATCTGTAATAAGCCATCTATATTGGCTTGGCTAGAATTTAACAAACCTGTGCTATTTCCACCTAACCAGGCAGTGAAAACTAACCAGATATGGGGAGGGAAGCTATGGATTCTCGTGGGTTATGACTATATAATCACCCTTAACTTCTGTGAAAATTGGCCTCCTCTCGCTGGAGAAGTCCAGCGAGTGGAGCACCTGCTTCTTGCGAGGTTCTAATAAAGCTTCTGTTCTTCACTTTGAGAAATCTCTGAGTAGTCATTTTTAGTTAGGACTTGCTGTACCACACAAACCTGTTTCTGCTTGTCCTTATGGCACAAGAGACATGGGATGGTGTAATAGAAAACTGATTAGTTTGGGGAGTTAAATTACCTGGATCCAAGTCCCAGCTTTTCCAACTTGCTATATGAACTTGGACAAGTCACTTAAATTCTCTCATCTACAAAATGAGAGTTGGTGCTGAGTTCTAAAATTCCCTTCAGCTCTAAAGCTATGATTCCATGATCTTACATGCTTCTTAATGCTAAGATACTACAGCTCTCATAATATTATATTAATTAGTAAAGCATTTACTTGAGTTAAACACTATGATTTGTTTCTCCAAAGTTATTTTCATCTATAATTATCTAGAGGATATGAAAATCATCTTTCTAAATCTCTGGTATCAAATCATCAACAGACTTTTGTTAATTACTTATTATATTCTAGTTGCTCCAGAGTCGGACAAAAAAACTGAAAAAGTTCCTGCTCTTATAGAGCTTATATTCTATCACAAGATACAACATACACATATAAAAGTGGATACAGAAGAAATCTTAAACAAGTTTAAGGTAGTTTAGAGAAGGAAGTTAGTAACATGCATGGGAATCTGGAAGGCTTCATGTAGTGATTGAATTATAAAAGAAGCAGGAGGAAGAGGTGAGAAGATGGAGTGTTCCTCCAGACGGGGGGGATGACCAGTGCAAAGGCAGAGCAATAAGGATCATGTGTAAGGAATAATAACAAGATCAGTCTGGCTGAACCACAGAAGAAAGGAAAGGGAATCATGGAAAATGAGCCTGAAAGGATAGGTTGGCCTGAGATCATGAAAATACTTTAAAAGCCAAAAAGTAGAGTTCATAGTTTATCCTGAATGCAACAGGAGGCCCTGGAGTGTATTAACTAGAGAAATGGTATTGTTGAGGTTGGGAAGAGGACCCGAGGAGTTTGGGGTCACAGATCAGTGTCTCAAAATATCTCAAAAGAATCTGTAGCCTTGAACCCATTTCCTCATCAAGGGGAAAAGTTTGTTGGAATTGTAATGGCAGTTGAATCGAGCTAAGCCTCAGAAGAGATTAGCAAGGAGCCTGAAGCAAGGAGATAGATTTACAGGACAGAGATGGATCAGAGCCTCATGTTACTTATTAGCTAATTTTATGGCTTTCTGGTAGGTTGGAGGAGCGGTCTCAGGAATTTGATTGTCATGGACCAGCGATAACCTAGGACTATCCTAAGGCCCGAAGACTTTAGAATCATTGACAGAACAATAGCACTGGAAGGTTACAGAGTCTAGGGATCACTAACCCTAGACAAGAAGACCTTTACAATAATCACTGACAGATTGTTAGAGCAATAGCAGTCTAAGGTTTAGAGTCCCAGGCAGAAGACATTTACAATCATTGCCAGATTGTCAGAACAATAGCACTCCAAGGTTAGAGAGTCTCAGGATCACCAATATATCTTCCCTGAAGTCTAAGGGAAAAAAAAAAAACATTACTACATTCCTAGGCCAGAAGACCCTTATGATCATTGACAGACTGTTAGAACAGTAGCACTCCAAGGTTGGGGGACCTCAAAATCCTTTCTGTCTCCCCTAGAAGCTATATTGCATCAGTATGATGGGATCTCTGTCATACAAACATAGATCCTTCATAGATCTATGAAACAAATTGGACAATCATCATTTGTGGGAATGGATGCTATAAACAAATTGAGATATCTGTATGTAATATGACTAATACAGAGAATCTGAAGAAAAGTTAAGTAGGAAAATCCAGGAAAATAATCTGTAGAATGACTATAACAATGTAAATGGAAAGAACAATAACAAAAGTAGCAAAATTGAATGTTGAGAAATAATGACCAGGGAGGTCTCAAAGAGGAGATAGGAGAGCTGAACAAGTCCTACCTGAGTCTAATTATATAATATTACCTCATGAAACTTCAAATTACTTTATCACTACCATGAGGTGTTCTGGGCAGGGTTTTGGTCCCTTTCAGCTCTAAAACTATGGGAACCTATTCTTGCCTTATTAAGTTCTGCAATGCCACTGAAGCCAACTCAACCACTAAGAACTGGATTGTAAAAATTTTTCATTTAGTATTCTCCATTCCTTAGAAATACAATCTGTAAAATGGTTGCTTTGGTGGATAATAAATGCTGTTTTATTGCTGATAGATGTGATTAATAAAATCCATTAGAGAAAAAAAGGATGCAAATAATTGCTTTGTAAAATAGGAAATGCTAATTATGGAAAGCAATCAAAGGGCGTCATTGTGCTTGGATTGGCAATCCACTACTACTTAATTGCTTAAAGTCTCCCTTTGTATTTCTGCAGTTACCATAACCAGTGTTTTCTTATGTTAGTCCACAGTTCGCTTTTTATAGCACACCTGCTGCTTTTGAATACATTAATTAAATTGTACAACTTATAATTCTTTGTCTCCTTTTCTTTTTTAATCATAACTCTTTTTACCCAAACAATTCAAGGATGATAACTTAAAAAGTACTCCTCTGAGCTATTCTGCTCCCTGGCTCTTGACTGCTGCAAGTTAAAATGCTTCTTCCCCTCATCCAAGGGTTCCCTCAGGAGTAGCTCCTTATTGGCATGTACCTCCTATCCTTAGATGTTTTATTAGATACTGGACGTCAATTTAAGAGTCACAAGTAAATGTAACTTCTCTCCAGATTTGCTGACATGTTTGCAGTCCTCTGGGTACCTCCCTGAGTGCAAAATTTCAAGAGGGCTAAACATAGAAAGAGAAAGCAGATGGAAACAGATCTTTGGCAAGCATACAATGAACATAGAAAACACATTTAAATCATGAATTTTACCTAAGTGTCTTTTACAAGTGACATATCACATTTCAAAAAAAGCAAAGAAACAGACATAAAGATAGCATGGGCTGAAGAGGTGAAAAGAAAGATTGACTGCTATCCCATCCAACATGAAAATTCTTTAATGGTTTTTATGTGTTATGAGAAAAGAACTTTGGTAGAGAAAAGGGAGTTATTAGGAAGGGGCAAAGATGTTAAAAAGGGGGTCAATCAAAATTAAAACGTGGAAAAAATGAAAGTATTTATATCCTTCTTTCCATTGCATATTTTTAATATGATTAATTGTTAGCCTTTGAAATTATGAACCAATTATGGCCACTCTCTTATTTGTCAGAATGCAGGAGTTCTTAGCCTTTCTTGTATAATGAACCCATTTGTCCATCGGGTTAAGTCTATGAACCCCTTCACAAAATTATGTTTTTAGAGGCATAACAAAATTCACAGGATTACAAAAAAAATCAATTCTACTGAAATAGAATTATGAAAATGCCTATTAAATAAAACAACTTCATGTTCTGCAGGTTAAGAACCCCTACCATGAAGATCTAGAATCACAGGATAGCTTAAAGATGGAGATTTCTACTCCTACATGTCACAAGACTTGTTAACATCATGCCAGCAAAGCCAAGGATAAACAACTGCAGAGATCTGGTAAAATATTTTATTTGTCTACCTTCTTTTCCTCCAGGCCACATCCATGGCTTTCAGGTTCTTTCTTTGAGTATATCTCCCAAGCTCTAATAATCACAAGCCTGGATAGGAGCTTTATTAAAAAAAAATCTTTTGTCCTTTTTCCTGTGCTGGTGGGGTTCTCTGTAATTTCCTTAGAGAAGGCCTGTCTTGGAACTAATCAAGGTATGTTGTTCCTTGATGTCATAGTAGCACAGATCCAGAGTTGCGATGAATCTTGGCCACTAATGGACTGAGTCCAGCCAGCTCCATTTTTTTTCCACAGGAAGAAACTAAAATATAAAGAGATTGTGTCACTTACCCAGTGTCTCACAGATGATAAGACTCTGGATCAGGATTAGAATCCAGGTTCTCCTGACCCCAAATCCATATTCTATAAAGTAATTTGTTTTCCATCCTCTAGACTGATACTAGTATTTACTACAACAACAGACATTGATGTTCTTGACTTCAAGGTTCTCACAGTTATTTTCTAGCAAACATACAATTTAATAAAATAAAAATACTACCTTAATTTTAAAAATCAGAGTAGTGGTTTATTGGCAAAGGGAATTCTCGGTGAGGAAAGTCTCCATGTAGATTGGTGTGTTTGCTACCAAAATCTAATAATTTTAGAGAATTCATTAGAGAAGTCCTTATAATGGGAGGTTCTATAGCTTGCCCAGGATCCCCCCAAGCATGTGAGAGGCAGAATTTAAACTCAGGTCTTCCTGACTGAGGTCAGCTCTCTGTCCATTATGTCATGAAGGCACTTTCAGCTTGACATATCACTGGATAAATATTGAGCACTATTGACAACATAACACAATAGAACACGGCATTAGCTTAGAATATGTTCTCCACTTTCAGTTCCCAACATGATACTTCATAAACACTAGATTAATACCCCATGAAATCTTTTGCAAGTCTCCTACAGGATGCTAACTCTTCCTGAAAGCTTTCCTACCACAAATAAACATTCACTGAGATGCTACACAACTGCCTTAAATTTCACAGCAATCCCTCCTTGCTTTCCCAAAGCCTCCTTCTTTGGTTATAAGAACTCGACTGTCTGATAACTACTTGTTATTGTAATTTCCTGTCCTTGGTCCTGACCATAAGGACTTCTTGTTTCATGCATTCTGCCTCATGATACAGTTCTGGATCTCTGCACAGGATGCTGCTCCTCCCACCACCACATCTGAAATGCAACCTTCCTCATCTATCTTCCGAACTTTCTGACTTTGGGATGAGCTCAGGGACTACCTTCTACTGAAATCTTTTCTGCTCTCTCTCCCCTAAGTGGAAGTATATTCCCTCCCTAAACCACCATGTGACTGTTTCGTTCTATCTTTAATTCATACTTAAATGTGATCATGTTGGCAGCCTCACTTGAGTATGAGATCCTCGAAGGCAGGAATTGTGCTACTTTTGTCCCTGTTCCCAGGATCTAACACATAGCAAATCATATGAAAAAGCCTCTAAATCATTTTTGACCAGAGAAATACAAATTAAAACACTTTTGAGATTCTATCTCATCTATCAGACAGACTGAAATGAGAAAATGGGGAAATGGCAACTGGAAAGGCTGTGGAAATACTCTGTTGGTGGAATTGTGAAGTGATTCAATCTTTTTGGAGAATAATATGAAATTATGCCTAAATTCAATATTATAGTGCTATATTTATAATTAATTATTAACTGTGATTCACCTTTTCTCCTATTTTCTGTGAAGTCAGTCTCCTTTTCAGGTCAGAATCTGAATGGTATAGCTAATTGATAAGATTGCTCCTAGCCCTCAAAAAATAGGCTAATCAGTTTTAAGCAGGACCCCACCCAAGTGGGAGACCTAATTTTCTTTAGAATATAAACAGAATCCAGTCTGAGCAAATCCTTAACCTGGTGAAAGGAATCCTGTCCTTGTTCTTCTCCATTAGAATTTATAGTTACCCAGCTCATGAAGGAGAAAACCATCCAGAGAGTTCTGATGTAGATGGCTTCCCCTTGCCCAAATATTTTGAAGGTGCTGAATCTCATGATCAAGTTAGGCTCTCAAAAGAGGGATGCTGAGAACTTTTAGCCCACCAATCAGGGTTGATATTCACCTGTCAGGAGAACTCCATTTCAGAAGAGATTTAAGATATTTCACTGTCTCCTGTATGATCTTTGATGACTGAAAGTGCCAACAATCAACTTATTGATTGCTGGCTATCCTAATAAATAAAATGATTATTAATTTGCCAGAAACTCTGTCTCCCCAGATTTTTATTCATCACATACCCAAAGAGTTATAAAACTGTATACTCTTTGGCTCAGCAATACCACTATTAGAGCTGTTCCTCAAGATGATCAGAGAAAAAGGAAAATGACTTATGTGTTAAAAAATATGTTTAGCAGCTATCTTTGTGGTGGCATCTCTAAAGAGATGACCATCAATTGTAACATATGGTTGTGATAGAATATTACTACATCGTTGTAGGAAATGACGAGCTAGCTGGCTAGCTGACTCTATATTATTTTCTTTGGGCGGAGAGATCAAGAAGAAAACACTAGTATGTCCATAAAATGTCATGAATTGTTTTGAGAAAACCCTGAGGAACAATTAAATCAGATGTGGGAATACAGACTTGCCAAGTCAGCTGATCAAGCAGTGGCAGGTTTAGCATTAATTATTGGCTTCTATCATGAACAACTGATTAGAGGGATTTTTCCCCCCTTACTAGCAATCAGGAAATGAGGGATATACCTTGTGTTTGGAGATTTATTCCTCTTGAATTTTTCATTACAACTTAGACATTTTACCTCTGGTACCATGCAAACATATACAAAAAGATCTCTTCCTTGTTTGGCAGCAAACACCAGATAAAAGGAGTTGGAAAGAATATTCACTAAAAGTTCCAAAGTCATCCAGAAAAGTCACTTAACCCCAACTGCCTCGCCACTTCCCCCCAAAAGTTCTCAAGTTGGAAAATGATTTGTTAAATCATTATCAGAGAAAGTTAGCCCACAGTCTGAAAGATCTAGAAATAAATTTAGAGGACTTTTCCTCAAGGTCCCCAGATGTTCCCCATCATCCCCCCCCAAAACCCTTAGCATTGATTTCACATATATTTTGTATCTGTTTATAAGTACATATTATTTCCCCCTATAGAAAGTAAGTTTGTCAAAGCAGATATCATCCTTTACAGGGCCCATTGGGAAATAACATTAGGGAATCAAAGTGATTTCCTTTCAATTGATGCTCAGGAAGAATAGAAAGCTCACTCCAAGCAATCAAAGGCTAAAAATTCTTCATTGTGACAAAAGATGAGATGTAGGATGTTAGAATAGAGAACACCCATTTCTTACCACTTTCTTCCACCTTTGTCATACATTTGTGACATCATCTCCTTCAACACTACATTTAATATGCTTTGAAACTTGATTTTGTCGTGATTAAAATATGAATGTCAAGAGGGGGCAGGCTGGAGTGAGTTGGAAGGTCTCCTATGATGGATACCACTGAAGCAAAGTCTCCATTGTTGTGGATTTCTACTTCATAGCCTTGCTTTATTTAAAATATTTTTGATTGATTTCTTAAAAATGTCACACTGTCACTTTAATGGACAATAATTTATTTTTAAGTACTCTCTATGCATGAAGCTTAATTCCAGGCATTAGAGTACAAGAAAAAAAAAATAAAACAATTTTCCCTTCAAGGATACAGCACGTAAAACATTTGCAATATGGACTGGACCTTTGATTTCCTTGATATAGGAAAATTCCAACTGAGGAAATTCCCTCTCCCAAAGCAGATTTCTTGACAAGGCAGTCTTTGAGATCTTCCTAGAACACATATATTAAGTATTTGTCTACTTTGTACAGCTGATATGTGTGTAAGAGGCAGGATCTGAACGGAGGTCATCTCTGATTTGCTCTCTATCCACTGGGCTATATTACATCTATACACACAGTGTGTGTGTGTGTGTGTGTGTGTGTGTGTGTGTGTAACTCAAAACATGTACTCCAAAAGATGATTTTTACAGGGAAATATATTAGCAGCTGGAGGGGATAGGATTTATCAAAACCCTATCATTATACCACCATTGTGAGAACCATCTCTCATATTACAGAAAAATATTTAAATCATCCAAAACTAGCCCAATTGTGGCAAATTTAATATTCCATATCTACAGTCCACCTCCTCTTTAGTGAGAGAAGACAAAAGTGTTTTTCATCATGAGATCTGAATTCTATTGTTTTTTAGTTTCAAATCTTTCTAAGAGCTGACTGGAATCCCACGTCTTAATAAATTCCATGGGCTATGAGGTAAATTCTCTAAAACGTGGAATTAATGGCACACTGATGTACATTTTATATTAATTTCTATTTATAAAAAAAGATGGCGTGATTATGTACCATGGCTTTGAGAGCAAAAAGGCTCTAAGTCCTGCTGTGGAAATTTATTGAGTTGATTACACAGGGTTGAAAGCCTCTTCAGTCAACTAGATTTCCTTCCCCCCCAAGTTCTAAATATAGATATTTAGGAGCAAAGTTTAACAAAGAAGAGAGAATAAAACAAAGTAAGAAAAAACAATATGTCAAAATGCCCAGTACTTGGATTAAACTATAGTATGTTTAATCATCTTTCAGGGATTTTTGTTATAACAATGTCATTAAGCTTTTCTTTCAATGAGGATGTTGTCTAAGATAATCCTGAGCACCATAGGAAGGATATTGAAATGTCTGTTTGGTGTTTACAAGGGCTGTCAAGATACTAGTCAGTAAGGACTACTTTGTTTTCTGTGAAATTTTCATTCCAGAATTGTAACAAAGCTAAACATCATTCTAATTAACAGGCTAGCCATCTTATTTTCAGCATTAGGATTAAAAAAAAAACACAGATGAATTGACTATGATGAAAGAGTCAGATTTTTTTTTAAATGAACATAGCCTAGTTATTATATATTTAAGTCTAATAGGAATTGGAGATGATAGATATAACAAAGACTTTTTTGGACAACTCTGTGCTTTAATTTAGAAATGTGCCATTTTTCCTACATGACAAAACCATAATGAAATTGATTACAATAATCATCCTCATTATAGTTTCTGAAATAGATAACATGTTAATAAATCAAATGGGATAATAGAAATAAATGCTAAAATAGTCATTTTCTTGGAATCTTTCATTCAAGTGAACAAAGATAGTCGGGTCAAGAAAAATTCTAGTATTTTTCAGTGGAGCTTCGTATATTTAAGTCAGACCATAAAATGAAAGCAATGTTGTTTTCTTTTTCTCTGTCTCTGTCTCTCTGTGTGTCTCTATCTCTCTTTTTTTGTCTCTTTACCTGTCTCTCCCTTCTTTCTTCCCCCTTTGTCTTTCTCCATCTTTGTCTCCCTCCCTCTCTCCTCCTAAGTATGTCTTGGCTTTTTTTCCCTCTCTGTCGTTTGTCTTTTCCCCTCTTTTTCTTTCCACCTTTCTCTGACTCCTTCCCCTTCTTATTTTCCCTTCTCTCTCTCTCTCCCCCTTCCTCTTCCCTCTCCATCTGCTCTGTGAAACAAACAATGGAATTGCTGAATCATCTTGAAACATGACAGAGAAAAGGGGGTCCTCTTAACCACTTGCAGGTGTTGCAATTAAAAATGTGTACTGGCTGCTTAGTCCTGATAACCAGGAAAATTAATGAGAGCTCTTTAGGGTAGGAAAGTGTTCGGGGATTGGATAGGATTCCTGCGTAAAAAGGGGACATTGGGCACTCAGATCTCTTCATTAGCAGCCATTTCAGCAGAAGAGTCCTTTCTTAGAGCTTTGGCATAAAATGGCACCATTTCTAATGGGTTCTTATTTAAATATGCAGCTAGTACCACCAGTGTATTTGTTGTTGATAGAATTGTAATGAAAACATTAAAAGCAATCAAGCGTTTTATGAGCAAAGTTGAGTGGTTCTATAAAAGAGCACCTAAAAGCTCATCATCTGATGTTTGACAGCAAAAACCCATGCACAATGTAATTACTAAGGAAAAAATAGATCCTTTTAAAAGAAATATTCATTTGGAAGGGAAAGCATTATTTCCCCCCACAAGTAATGATGTTTTTTTCAACTATGTATTACTACATTTTTCCAAAATATTCTGCTATTAAGTGGCAGTAATTTTTTTCCAAACTAAATACTATCAAGATAACAAGGAACATATTTGGATCTGATTGATGATTTTTGAAAGGAGTTTAAGCATGATTTAGTACCATTTGTATTTATTTTTTAAATAGAAAAAGTAGACCCTTTGGGGGCAGGAGGATAGTTCAAAGATAATAGGATAAAGCAGAAGTGGAAGATAAACAGAAGTCAATCAATCTCTTTTACTAGAGTTTTTTTTTTTCATTTTTACTAAGCTGTTTAGTTTTACTAAGTTTGCTAAGTACCTATTTTGTGCCAAACACTGTGCTAAACACTGAGGAAACAAGAAGAGAAAAGACAATTCCTGCCCTCATGACAAATATCCTGGCACTTTTAATAACCTGGAAATTGCCTGTCCCTTTGTTTTTTCCCACAGATCTGGTAACTGGATTTCCTGAATTAAGTTGGAGAAAGAGGAGAGACTGTTCAGGGCATTGCAGTGATAAATAGCATCTCACTACAGTGTCCTCAGAAATAGTTCATGGGATATGAGTTCCCACATAGTACATTACTGATGAGTGAAAATTGTGTCATTCCGTGAAAAATGGAGGCCAGATAGACCATTAAGATAGCTCCATTTGGAGAACCTGCTAAAAGTGCATCTCTCTAGAGCAGTCTAATTTTTATGAGAGGAGGAGCAGACAATAGTAAGCTGGTAATAATAGGTTTTAGAATTCTAACATCTTGTTGAAAGCATTCAAGAAGGATAAATATTAGAAATTGTGTCAGAAACTGAGGAAATAGAATCTGTATCATTGATGACAGTTTAGTGTGACATGAAAACTCTGAGATGTAATTTATGGATAATTAATAATCATTTTATTAATTATGGCTAGTGAATAGTTAATTGAAAAAAAAAAAGAATTTGGCTTTCTCTCATAGGCCAAAGGTGACTTTGAGGGCCTCTAAATGCTTAAAAAGTCTTTGAACAGGGAATTTCTGAGTGTGGAAATCAACTCTGTTTGGTTAACAATCAATGAGTGGTTGGATATATTAATGAGGAGATAAGGCAACAAATGTTCAGCTGCTCCTGCTGAGAACATAGTCTAATCATGAAACTCAGCTGTCTTTAGCAATCTGGACAAAAGAAGCCATCTCCACTCAGATCTAGTTGGTTGGTTTTTCCCCTTTATAAACTGGGTCATCCTGAATCCTAATGGAAGGTTACAAGGGTAGACTGGGGCTTCTTTCCTAAGAGCAAGACCTTGTTTAGACTGGATTCTGTTTATAAGGTCTCCTATTTGGGTGGATTCCCTCCCATGATCAAAAGGCATGATCCCCAAGCATTTGGGCAATCTCATCTGTCAGCAATGTCCTTCAGAGATTGTCTAAATAAGCTGGAGAGACTGTTCTTGAATAGGAAATAGGGAAAATCTTAATCTCAATTAATAATTGGTTATTAATATTAGAGAGAAATAATCATTTTTCTCATTAGAAATTGCAAGCCCTGCTTTCTAAAAATACATGTAGAACCAAGATAATGAAACTAGATAGATGTTAATACAAGTGAAAATAACCTTTATTTCTATTTTCCTCATGAAATTATATGAGAAAGAACCTTGAAATATAATTCTGAATTACTAGCTGAGTATTTAATGATGGAGAATCCACATGCTCATATGTGTATTTGCATGTGCACAGATACACACAGAGAAACATATTTACTAAGTTAAACTAGAAAATTAGCTAATGTAAAGTAGTAAAATCTTTCATCAAATATATACCAGGATTTGAAATACCAGAAATACTATGAGACACAGGAACATAACTCCAAAATGACAAACATTAGAGATCGTCTAGTTGAACTCTCTTACTCTCTGGATTAGAAAACTGGGCCTAGGAAGGTGAAATCATTTGTCCACGGTCATGGAACTGGTAATTGATAGCATTGATATTTAAACCCAAGTCTTCTGACTTCAGAGTCAAAGCCTTTTCCTCTTTACTGGGTTTATTTCAATTATAAATGGACATGAATCAAGGGCTTACTTTGAGCTCCAGTCAGTCTGTGGCTCTCTTTGAGAGACCTCATTAAGCCTACATATGGGTTGGAGTGAGCAGTATGGCAGAAAGGACTAGGGATAAATGGAAACTACAAAGAAAAATAAAGGGAAAAGAGAAGGGTTTTCATGTAATCAGCAACTATGCTCTTTTGAAAACACTTTGATTTAGTTTCTTCATCTGTAAAAAGAGAGGCTGGACTCAGTGGCTTCTAAATCTCTTTCAAGTTCTAAATCTACAATCCTATGGTAGGCTCTCTAGAATTTTATTAAAATTGTAGATATTCCCATATTTTTGAGACTTCTTTAGCCTTCGCAACAACAAATTGGATAACAATGAGTAATGGACAGAGATAGAAATTAGGTAATTGAGTCAAAGGTAGGAGAAGTATCAGATTTTGAGTTTACCTTTTGATAGTTCAGTCTCTTTAACCATACACGATGACTTTAGTGTGATTGGTGGTACAGATGAATGGAAAATGTTGAGTTAAACAAAATTTTCTTATAGAATCCTTTCTCTTTCCCTGAGTGTATATGTCACTAAAGTTTTAAATCCAGGTACCCACTATTTTCCTGTTGTCAACACAATTCTTTTATCAGTTTGATTTTACTGGGTGATATCCCAAGATTCAAATGTATACTTTCCACCTTTATCCTTAATCCAAAATGCAATTCTTTTCTCATTATGACCTTAGTAGCCATTAGCAGAAAGTAGAAAAAAGTAATAAAAATATATTATTTATTCCATATATTAAAAACAAAATAAATAAAATATTAAAACATTATTTAAAAAAAAGAAAGCATCTGTGAAACTGATACATAATAAAGTGTCACTCACAGCTAGGTGAGCATATATGTGGTTGAAAGTTTTTAAGCAGATCTCTTGTTTTTCATCTCACTCAAATCCCTTTATCTCAGTAGCTTTCACTTGGTCCACTTTGGTATGAGAAATGTCTAAATCCACCATAAGATCCCTTCCAGAAACAGAGACTTTTAAAAACATATATATCATCCTTTGTCCACCCAAGCCCATCACACAAAAAATGGAAGGCATTTTAATATAAACTATATATTTTTATAAACTAGAGGAGTATATAGTGGTAGAAAAACCTACTGCTTCCCACCTGAGGCAAGCTCAGGTAAGTAATGTTGTCCTTCCTCCTAATCTGCAGAAACTGGCTGGAACCATATACTTGCCATTTCCAACAGCAGCCAGAGAAGAAAAGGAGCATAAAAGGAAAAACTAGGACTGGGGTCTACCACGATGAGTGCCTTCTTAATAGAAAGAGGATTGAAACGCATTTGTAGCTGGTCTGGATTCCCTAAGGGCTACTAAAGGCACTCTAGTGAAACCTAAAGCCTGATATGGCAAAAAAAAAAAAAAAAAATCCAAACAACAAAAAACAAAAACACTGGAACAGTAAAATCCAGAGAAAACTTAGAATAGGAAGTCATTTAACCTCTTCTGTTTCCTGACTGTAAATAAAATGTAGAAACTTTTAAGCAACTACCAAAAATTAACAAACTTACTTTTTAAAATAACTACTGAAGGGTAGGCATAGAGAGAGAAACCCAGTCCAGAAGGATTTCTATGAGAATTATATAAAACATTAAAGGAATAATCAATATCTACATTATATAAATTACAAAAATTTGAGAAAGTGCTCCCCCAAATTCATTTTATGAGAGATATATATCAAGGACTGACAAAGTAATGAAAGTGAACTATATAACAATGTTAAGAAAGGATACAGATTAAAAATATTAATTAAATCCTGGTAAAATATTATTGTAATTTACTCCCCTCCAAAATCACTCAGTATGATGAATTTAGATTGATAGCAAGGATTCAAGAATGGTTCAACATAATAAAAAGAATTACAGTAAGTAATGATATTTTAAAAAATCTAAAACCACATGATTATTTCAATAGATAAAAACGCTTTTAAAATATAATGAATATTTACATAAAATAAATTGAAAACCTACAACATATGGCATTACTTGTTTAAAACCAAAATCCAGGATTAAATGTCAGTGGAAAATACTTTAAATTTCCTCAGTAAATAAAAGAATAAAGTAAATATGCCCCAACCACTATTTGGCATTGTACAACAAATGTTGTAAAACATTAGTAATATAGTTTTAGAAATATACTGAGAAAAAATATTAAGAGAACAAAATAGACAAATAGAAAAAGAAATTATCTCTTTTTCCCGATATGATGGTTTATTTCTAAAATATCAGGAAATCACTAAAGAAATTGACACAATACTTTCAGTAATGCTATGTTACAAAATAAAAACATATCTATACAAAATTTAAGATGCATGCATTAAAAAGGGTAATCGCATTTAAAATACAAAGAAAAATTCATAAAATATGAGACACAACACTATTAAACACATACCAATATATGTATAAAGTTGCAAACCCCCAATGAAAGAAATGAAGAAAAATTTAAAGAAAAGTAAATAGTCAGTGCTCATGTCAGAGCCATAATAGTATAATTAAAATGATAAAACTACCAAAATTAACTTACAAATTTAATGCTTAACAATAAAATGACCAAAGTCATACTTTAAGAGATATACAAAATAATAATCAATTTAGAGCAATATAGAAATTAGAAACCAAAGCAAAAATGGAAAAAAAATAGGAGTAAAGGGAGTACATAAAGACCTCAAAATCTAATATAAAGTAGAAATCATCAAAGCTTTTATGTATTAAAAAAGAAAATGAATAGCAAGATAGTAGAACTTACTAGAGGAGGGAAATCAGAAATATTTAGATTTAATTACCCAGTGTTCAATAAACCTAACAACATATATTATATATAAAAGAATTCCTTTTTTGACAAGAATTTCTGAGAGAACTGGAAAGCAGTCCAGCAGAAATTAGGCTGAAACTAATAGCTTACCCCATTTACCATACTATAATTAAGTGGATTTGTGACTTGAATATTAAAGATCATGTCATGAAAAAAATTAGACAAGAAAATCATACGCCTTTAATCTCTATGTACAATATGTGGTAGGTAAAAAATGAAATGACTGAGGAAAACTAAGGTCTGCTGTTTTGAGCATATCAGTTTGTTAAGCAATGCACGCCAATTGCCCCCCAAAAGCAGGAATAGACCTTCGCTTAATCCACTATTTGCCTATTTCATTCTTTTAATATTTTTCTCAGTATATTCTAAAACTATATTACTGTTTCACATTACAGAATTACAATTTTATGCACTAAAAACAATTAAGTCCAAATAGCTAAAAGGAAACAATTCCAAATTAAATAATCTGATTTCAAATTAGAAAAAAAAAAAGATTAGGGAGTTTTCAAGTTGAGAGAGGAAAAAAGAACATGTACAATTTCCTTAATTAGAAAAGGGGACCCTTCTGCCCAATTATCTGTAAACAATCAAAGGAACATGGGGGAAAAATAACTGATGGATCAGTTTATGAGGCCAGTTTTTTGATAAGATATAGATTACTTGAGCTATATCATTGTAAGAAAACTCTGCATTAATTTTTGGATCTGACTGGGTTTCTGGTCAGCACAACCTAGATCCTTAGTTAAGTATCTCTAAAGAACAAGGAAAGGTGATCAAGTTTTCTACCTATGTGGAGCTAGATTCAAACAATGCAATAAGGTTTTCTTGCAATTCCCCAAATTCAATTAAGCTGTCTTAAGACAGAATTTGGACTAGACCCATAATTGAATAGAAAGGGAACTGAGATAGCTCCAGAACTGCATTATAAAATGAAGTCAATTTGGTTCCCTCAGATCCCCCAATTAACCATTTGGTATTCCAATCATGTGACTATTGATAGCTTTGATTTCTTTTTCTGAAAACTGCCTGTTCATATCCTTTGACCATTTTATCAATTGAGGAATAAGTAGTATTTTTATAAATTTGACTCAGTAATATTGTTTTTTTCATTATCCTGGTTTTTTCCCTTTAAACTTATTTTAAATAAGAGATGACTATCTCAGAAGGGTTGAGGAGAGGAATATGAAAGAAAAAAATAAGTGATTTAGAAATAAAATATCAGTCACAATTTAAACAATAAATCATACCACCTCCGAAATCTTATTTTGCATCCATCAAATTGGAAAAGATGAAAAAAGTGGAAATAATGGATACTGGAGGGTTTGTAAAAAGACAGGCACACTAAATCACTGCTGAAGAAGCAATGAATTAGTCCAACCCTTTATGAAAATTTCTTTGAAATTATGCTAACGGTGAATACAATATATATATATATATATATATATATATATATATATATATATATATATAACCTTTGATCTAATGATCCCAATTCTAGGCTTTTACTTCAAGGAGATCAAAGACAGAAAGATCTCACATCTCCCTAAATATTCATCACAAGAATTTTTATCATAACAGAGAACTAGAAATAAAGTTGATGTCCAGTAATTGGGGAATGATTCAATAAATTCTGTTATGTGACTACAATGTAATAGGAAATGACAAATGTAAAGAATGTAAATATTCTTTGGAATATATATGCATTGATATAGAATGAAAGATGGAAAACCATAAAAACAATATACACTATGATGACAATGATCAGAATAGATTAAAAAAAAAAGAAATAAAGTTGGATGATGTATAATCATAATCATCAAACTTGGTCACAAAGAACAGGTGGGAAAATGTACTTTGCTTCTTTCTTTGCAGAACTATGATATTTTGAGTGTGAAAGACTGAAAATAATACTAGACTTGGTTGATATGTTGGTTAGGATTTTTTAACCTGCTTTTTTCCCCTTTCTTTTTTATTCTTGTTCGCAAGGGATGGCTCTCTGAAGATAGGAAGATATATATTTGGAAAAGAAAGTAATGTATAGGTAATAGATATTAACTAAAGTTGAAAAAGAGAGATGGATGTGATATAAAAACCAAAAGATATCAATAAAAAATAAGTATTTTAAAATGCATCATCCATTGAGAGATTTGCATTTTCAAAGAGGATGTTTATCAATACAAATGAATGAATGGTTCTCTAACTATGAAAAATCCAGACTCTGCAGCAGGCTGACATAGGGATGTAATTTTCGACAGAAGAGAACACTAATTTCATGAAGTGATTTCAGTGGTACAGATAGCATAATAGCCAAGCTTATAAATGGTTCCCGTTAATGCCCCTAGATAATGCCTAGCAATCTACCAAGAAGCAAAAAGATCCAGTAGAGGACCACCAGAGATTTCACCACTGGAGATTTCAGAGAACTTGCTGATAATTTTCAGCGTTTTGACTAGCCAGCACCCCTCTTGCTCTAGATTAGAAACAAGTTTTATCAGATCAGATGGCTGAATGACCTTCAATAGTTTGCTGTTGGAGCTTGTTTTCCTTCTAAGTATGGAAATAAAAGTGTGCCAGTCTAGCCAAATCTCTCTTACTCAGATCTACCAGCCCACTCCATGGGACCATGGCAAGTCTTTGTGAATTATTTTACTGCACTTAGAAGGGCTTCCTCTAGTCAAAATTGTCAAGGCTTATTAGGAGATGAGGCTAGATGCATAAAAGGGATGTGGTTCACTGTAAACTGAGTTCTGACTAAAGAGGGAAAGTAATGTACAGCCAGGAACTTGGAACTGCCACATTTTTGACTTTTCTTTTTCACTTGATAGAGCTTTGGTACTTCATCTCGTTGATCTCATTTCTCCCTCCTTAGACTTTGGCATTGGGATCTTAACTCATACCTTGGTGTTTCCGTTTAGTATTTAGGGTTCCCAACTACCCCTTCTAGTAGAGTTTGGGCTGGGAGGAACCTCAGAGGTATTCCTTTGAGTTTAGTTCTAAATTTACTAATGGAAACAAGAAACTATGCTTGGAAAGATGAGTAACTTGTCCATAGCTACTGAGGTAGTGTCAGATACTGGATGTTGAATTTTCATTCAGCACCCTCTCGAAAGCAGGATGGGACTCTCTTTCCCTTTTAAGAGCAAAGAACATTCCCTCCATTAAGCATTGTCCCCAGGATTTCGGCTTTTTGGGACTTTATCGGAGTAATGCAAGTCAAAGATCAGTCTCAGGAGTTGGGTGACTTTAAAATATCTGCTTTAATTAAGAGATGCTCGGGTTCTATAATGCTTAGTGGCAGTCCCAATGACATTAGTGTACATTTGGTATAAGAGAGTTGAGATTTAACATGAGTCTATTTTTCATTTCACACAGACCTATTATCTACATCACTGACAAGTGAAAAGCTCTAGCATATGACTCATTTATTTCTGAAAACATTTCTTTATCGTACACAGATGGTGTTTGTGGAGTCTATTAAAGGCGGTGGTGACCTGTTGAGGGAACAGACATCCACAGTGTCATCAATGGCTATCTCACCTGTGGGGGAAAGCTAGAAAATGCTTATATTTTTTTCTCAGAGAATCAAAGCCAAATTAAAAACCATTTACTGTCCTTTTCTCCATCCTGACATTTATTTCTTGTTCTTTCCTTGTACTATCTTTGTATAACTGTTGTCATAGTAACAAGTTATGTCTCTGCTTAGGAGAAATACAATTTGGGCAGTACTGTATTTCTGGTATCTTACCACTAGTGTGACAGTATCTCACATTCTTTTTATAAACCGAGAAAGATTAAGCATTGGTTCCTTCCCTGAGCTTCGAATACCTGAAATCAATTTCATCAGATAAGTTCATTTCATTTCCCTCTATCAAAGATCTCTAAGAATCTCATGTTTTCCATGAAAACTTTGCTAGGGAAATACCAGCTAAACTTAGTATCTAATTTCCTAAAATCTAGAGATATTTAAATGTTAATGCACCATGAGCTAAAGCAGATAAAATCATCATAAATATTTATATTTCTTAATTAGTAGTGGGGGTTTAGAGGTGGAATTACGTGGCGCCATAGTTCAGAGAGTGCCAGACTGGAGTCAGGAAGATTCAGTTTCTTGAGTTCAAATCTAGCTTCAGACAATGACTGACTGTATAATCTTGGAAAGTCACCTAACCTAGTTTGCCTCAATTTCTTCATCTGCAAAATGAACTGGAGAAGAAAATGACAAATCATTTTAATATCTTTGCCAAGAAAATCCAAAAGGAGTTCATGAAAAGTTTGACATGACTAAACAACTAAACAATAACAAAAGCAACAAAATGGAGATTTATTTTGTTTTGTTTTTAAAACATGTGTCAATCTGTCCTTCAATTTAAATGACAACAATACAATTCATTAGAGACATACTGGATACTTATTAATAAAGCTCAGTGCTACATTTTTGATAAAGACAAGATGGAATAAGATAGTCTCTTGTCCTCAAAAAAGTTTATTATTGAGTAGTATTTGGGAAGTGTACCAAAGCACTTTACTTTTTGGGGGGGAAGATAATTATTTTTCAAATATTTTTACAATTGTCTCATAAAAAATATGAGCCTTTCACTGGATGAGTCCATCAGAAAGACCTAGGACCGGTGGATAGAAATGATAGGGAAGATGAAATCAATGATTTACAGCTTCTTAGCAATTCTAACTGTCCCCAAATGGACAGCCTCTGAGACTGAAATGCAACAAAGCATAGATCAAATTTTCTGTTGCTTGTGCTAATTTTGGCCTAACAAATAATACCAAGAAAACAGGTTCTCCCCCAGCCAGTACCACACCATCCATCCATGGAACCCCCATTCATAGCAAATAGAGAGAATTTTTAAATGATATTTTGTTTTTCTCCAATTACATAAAAAAACCAATTTTTGACATTTGGATTTCTTTTAAGCTTTGAGTTCTATCTATCTTCCCCTCCCTTGTCCTTTCCTTAGATGGTAGACAATCTGATATAGTTTACCCATGTGCAATCATGTAAAACATTTTAATATTCATCTTTTTACGCAAGAAAACTTAAAACAAGGGGAAATAGTATGCTGTAATCTACATTCAGATTCCATCAGTTCTTTTTCAGATAACAGTTTCCATCATGTCTTTTGGAATTCTCTTGGATCATTGTATTGCTGAGGAGAGTTAAGTTTATCATAGCTCATTATTATATACGGTTGCTCTTACTGTGTACAATGTTCTCCTGGCTCTGCTCACTTCAGTCAGCATCAGTTCCAGATTTTTCTGAAATCATCCACTTTATCCTTTCATATGGTACAATAGTATTTCATTACATTCAGACGCTATAATTTGGTTAGCCATTTCCCAATTAATGGGCATCCCTTCAACTTCCTATTCTTTGCTTCCACAAAAAAGAGCTGCTATAAATATTTGTGTTCCCTTTTCACAGTCTCTTTGGGATACAGATACCTAGTAATGGTATTGCTGGATTAAAGAGGAGGCATAATATGGTTGGACATAGTTCCAAATTGCTCTCCAGAATGTTGGATCAATTCATGAATCCACTCACAGTACATGAGTGTCCCAATTTAAAGACTTTGGGGGGGGGGGGTAGGCAAGGGTTTAAGTGACTTGTCCAGGGTTATACAGCTAGTAAGTGTCTGAGGACAGATTTGGATCCCGATCTTTCTGATTTCAAGATAAATGCTGTATTCACTGCACCACCCACCTGCTTCCTATAGTCATTTATGACACCATTTTATGTACTTAATTTTTTCCAGTGATCTACCACTCTATTCCTTAGCCAGTTTTGATATTTACCACTTTTTAATATGGTTTGAGATCTGGTATGCCTAAGCCATCTTCCCTCACATTTTTTCCCACTTATTCACTTGATATTTTTAATCTTTTATTCTTCCAGATGAATTTTATTATTATTTTTCTAGTTCTATAGGATGATTTTTTATTGTAATGACACTGAATCAGTAGATTAATTTACGTAGAATTGTCACTGTATTATATTGGCTGGCCTGGGACAAAAATATTTTCACAACTGTTTATGACTTTATTTGTGCAAAACATTTTGTGATTTTGTCTTTGTGGGGCAGGAAGATTCTCAAGTACCTTATATTGTCTACAGTTATTTTAAATTGAATTTCACTTTCTACTTAAATGGAGAAATCCTGAATATTATGATTAAGGATGCTGTGGATAAGTCCCCTCACTTTGGCATTTTTCTTTCTAGGGATGTCCACATTGATGATGAGGTTGATGTACAAATTTCTGGAGCTAGTTCAGTATTTGAGAGGCTTTGGAGGAAGGTGTGGGAGAGCAGCGGTATTAGACTGAAGGTCTCCAGACCATTCAGCTGACTTTGTTGCTGTGTGCTTCTGACACGTGTGGCAGGGTTGCAGAGCCATGCCAGGAAGCTGAATCACTTCCATTTGAATCATTTCATGAAGATACTGAAGATCAGCTGGCAAGATAAAGCACCAGGCACTGAGGTCCTTCCTTGAGCTGAACTGTCAAACATCCAAATGCTGCAGCGAACGCAATGCTGGCGGGCTGGCCATATTGTTCAAATACCAAAATGTGTTTGCCTAGAGGACTATTTTCAGAGAATCACATAAGCAAGTGCTCACGTGGAGACCCAAAGAAACAACACAAGGGCACGCTCAAAGTCTTGAAGAACTGTGGAGTCAACACTGGCTTAGGACTACCCAGAATGATGTATGCCTATCAAAGCAGCTACTGTGTGCTCTCTGAGCAAAGCAGAACCACAGGAACTCAAAAGAAACATGAGTGGTTCCAATTTAAAGACATCTCTGCTCCTGATGTTCCTGTGGACTATGTTTGCCTGACATGTAGCAGAGCCTTCCAAGTCAGTTTGGTCCCCTTCAAGAATGAAGGATGACAATCAGCCAAACAAGTCTCGTTTTCTAGGAAACATTGAAGAATAATCTGGATGTCTACTTTGGAGTTATTTTGTAGAAACAATTTCTGTGGCAGGAAGGAAGAAAGAAATAAGCATTTATATAGTACCTACTGTGTGCTCGGTATTGTGCTGAGAACTTTTTACAAACATTAAGTCATCTGATCCCCAGGACAACCCTCTGAGAGAGGTGATGTGATTAGATGAATTGGCACTGTCTGACCTCCTCTTACCTCATTACAATGACTAATTGAAGTCTAATGATTGAGTAGACTTGATTGACTCAAACCATCATGGTTTAGAGCCAATCTTTGAGGTGGGTCTAGGAAGTCTTCATTATAGACTTTGACTCTTTTCATCATTTTGACCCCATTATCCTTCTTAGAGCACAGACAAGAAAAATGAATTAACATCACAGAGAATGCCTGATTGTTAATCTATTCCTTGATCATGAATCTAGAGGACCTAGAGACCATTTAGTCTCCCTGAGGACCAGGAAGCCCCAACAGCTTTCCAGAAGTCACAAAATACTGAAGTATGGAGTTGGGTTTCTAGAGGAGACCACAAAATGTCTGTGTATATCTTAACAAAAGAATTATATGTTTTCATGTATTCATCCCAAGGGGGCATCCAGTATTCTAAAGAGAGAAGGGAGAGATGTGGGACAGCATTAGATTTTTAGAGAAAAAAACATGGAATCTAGTCTTTTAATGAGAAAAGGAGGAGTTTCTGGTATTTCTTGAGGAGAACAGTTTTGGGGAGCAAAAGGCCTAGACTTTGATTTCCACTATTGAATGAATTAATTGAATACTGTAACAAGTTTTGGACACAGGTCAAAATTCATTTCCCTTCTAGAGAGAGAGAAACAAATACCAAGACAGTTCCATAAGACTGAATGTTTGCATTGGTCTCTGGAGTTAAAATGTGTGGTTCACTGAGATCTTAGGAGATCTACTTTCTAGCAGCCAATGCTGCAATATTATGCATTTGAGAGTTTGTATAATGCTCAAGAAGTTGGGAAATTTTATTAACTAATCTACAGGGTACCATGAATCTTTAGATTTCCCCCCCCCCAATTTGTTTATAATAAAAATAAAGTCTGTTCAGTTACTCACAGGCATTTTGACTTTGTGGGCTTCTATGCAAATCTGAAAACCCTTTTAAAAAGAAAACCACTCAGATATGTGAAGACTGAAACAAAAGTTCTATTATTTAAACCAATTTTGACCTTTGGAAAAAGTAATTGTGGGTGAAGGTAAATGAGCCAAAAGGAGATATGATTTTTGTGTGACTTCTCCTACAATGGAACTTCTAGTAAGCAGAAAATATGGAGGGCTAGGCCACTTGTAAGATTGAACTCACATTGCCACATGTATTCATTGCCACATGTATATATATAAATATATATATATTATAAATATAATTTATATATATATATATACACATATATACATATGTATACTTAGTTTCTATTAAGACCTCATAGAGTTTTTTGGTTTGTAGATGCAAATGAATATGTTATTACATATATAGTACCAATTCTATTTTTGCAGCAAGTTAGGTTTTTGATTTCTTTTTAACAGATGTGCTTAATGGAGGTAAACACTCCTAAAGGAAGCATGAGAGAGATACTGAAGGTTGAGCATGAATAGCAGTATAAATGAATTTCTAATTACATAACACTTCCCAAGTCCCTGAAGTAAATGCTATCTTTGCATTACATGTTAATTTTAAAGTCAGTTTATGTCTAAGTACATGATAAAAAAACAAAAATGGTAGGGACTTAACAGAAGTAGAAGAAATTAAGAAGAGGTAGCAAGAATACATAAAAGAAATACTCAAGAAAGATTTTAACATCATCAATAATCAAGATAGTATGGTTGCTGATCTGGAGCCAGACATTTGTACAATGAAATCCACTGAGCCTTAGGAAGCATTGCTAACAATAAGGCTAGGGAAGTTAAGAGAATACCTGTCGAATGGTTTAAAATCCTATAAGGTGATGTTAACATAAAGAACTCGATATGCCAACAAATTTGAAAAACTCCACAGTAGTCACTGGATTGGCGAAGATCAATTTACATCTCAAACCTAAAGACAAAGGTTATGCTTATTTTGGCAATGCCAAAGATTGTGAAAATTACTAAACAATGCCATTCTTTTCATTCACCACCAAGGTTATGCTTAAGATTCTACATGCTAAGCTTTGGCAATAAATAAACTGAAAATTACCAGAAGAACAGACTGGTTTTTTAAAAAGCAGAGGAACAAAAGACCAAATTGCCAACATTTGCTGGAGTAGGGAGAAAGCAAGAAATTACATTAAAAACATATACTTCTGCTTCATTGACTATACTAAAGTATTAGTGTGCATAACAACAAAAATGTGGCAAATACTCAAAGAAATGGGAGTATTGGATCATCTTATTTGTCTCCTGAGGAATTTGTATGTAGGCTAAGAAGCAATAGTTAGAACTGAACATGATTCATTTAAAATCAGAAAAATAGCTTGACAAAGCTGTAAATTGTCACCTTATTTATTTAATTTAGATGAAGAATGTTATCGTTTGAAATGCCACAATGGATGAATCAGAAGCTGGAATTAAAGCTGCCTGAGAAATATCAACAATCTCAGATCTACAGACAATACCACTCTGATGACAGAAAGTGAAAAGGAATGAAGAAGCTTCTTGATAACACAAAAAGAGGAGAGTGTAATAGCTGGCTTGAAGCTTAACATAAAATAAAACCAAGATCATGACAAATGGCACAATCGCTTCATGGCAAATAGAAATAGAAGCAGTCTTATATTTTATATTCTTGGGATCAAAGATCACTGCAGATGGTGACTTGCAGCAATGGAACTAAAAGATACTTGTCACTTCGAAGAAGTTATGGTAAATCTAGATAGTAAACTAAAAAGCAGAAATATCTTGCAAAGAGGTCCACTTAGTCAAAGCTAAGTTTTTTTTTCCCCCAGCAGCAAGTGAAAATTGGATTATAAAGAAAGCTAAGAAGCAGAATTGACTTTTGTCTTTTTTGTGGTAGAGAAGACTTTTCTTTTTTGTTTGTTTGTTTGTTTTTGTTTTTTATTTAATAGCTTTTTATTTACAGGTTATATGTATGGGTAACTTTACAGCATTAACAACTGCCAAACCTTTTGTTCCAGTTTTTCACCTCTTACCCCCCCATCCCCTCCCCCAGATGGCAGGATGACCAGTAGATATTAAATATATTAATATATAAATTAGATACACAATAAGTATACATGACCAAACTGTTATTTTGCTGTACAAAAAGAATCAGACTCTGAAATATTGTACAATCAGCTTGTGAAGGAAATCAAAAATGCAGGTGGGCATGAATATAGGGATTGGGAATTCAATGTAATGGTTTTTAGTCATCTCCCAGAGTTCTTTTTCTGGGTATAGCTAGTTCAGTTCATTACTGCTCCATTAGAAATGATTTGGTTGATCTCCTTGCTGAGGATGGCCAGGTCCATCAGAACTGGTCATCATATAGTATTGTTGTTGAAGTATATAATGATCTCCTGGTCCTGCTCGTTTCACTCAGCATCAGTTCATGTAAGTCTCTCCAGGCCTTTCTGAAATCATCCTGTTGCTCATTTCTTACAGAACAATAATATTCCATAATATTCATATACCACAATTTATTCAGCCATTCTCCAATTGATGGGCATCCACTCAGTTTCCAGTTTCTAGCCACTACAAAAAGGGCTGCCATAAACATTCATGCACATACAGCTCCCTTTCCCTTCTTTATGATCTCTTTGGGATATAAGCCCAGTAGTAACACTGCTGGATCAAAGGGTATGCCCAGTTTGATAACTTTTTGAGCATAGTTCCAAACTACTCTCCAGAATGGTTGGATTCGTTCACAACTCCACCAACAATGCATCAATGTCCCAGTTTTCCCACATCCCCTCCAACAATCATCATTATTTTTTTCTGTCATCTTAGCCAATCTGACAGGTGTGTAGTGGTATCTTAGAGTTGTCTTAATTTGCATTGGTAGAGAAGACTTTTGAAAGTATCTTGAACAAAGAGGAAATCAAGCAGTTAATAGTTAAAAGATTTTTCAGACAAATTGAAAGGTCAAATAGTAAAGCTGAAGTTAAAATACTTTGGCCACATAATGAGAAGACATAACTCACTGGAAAAGACCCTGATGTTGGAAAAAATGAAGGCAAAAAAAGAAAGGGGGATAGCAGAGGATGAAACAGAGAAACTGTGTCAGGAAATGATCATGAACTTGGACAAACTTCAGGACATAGGGTAGGATAGGAGGCCTTAGAGTTCTATAAACTAATCATGAAGAGTCAGATATAATTGAATAGCTGATCAACAATATCCACAGCAACATCTAGATCTCACTTACAAGTGGAATTTTTCATCTCCTTCATTCTTGCTTCTTTGAGATTCCCATCTAGGAATGTTATAGAGAACATTATTGCCTTTAATAATAGGATTTTTTTCTGAAGAAGAAGAATAATGAAAACTTGCTTGAATATTAATCTCCTTGTTTTTCTGAAAGGGGAAGAACATGCTGATTAATGTCTCTCTTAATGTTCAAGTATAAGACTGCTGCTTCAGTACAACTAAAAAACTATGTGATTTCATCAGTTTGGGAATCCCTTAACACAGATTACAACCCCTCTGAGCCTTTATGAGCTGCTATTGAGGGAGGGAGAAAAAGGGGAATTGTTACCTGGTAGCTATACTTCTGGTGATGAGTCTCTCTGAAATTAGCTAACACACAATTTGGTCCTGGGATCATCCTCAAAGTCCTTTGAGTTGATAACAGAACTAGGACTTTAAACTTTGCTGGTATATTGATGCCAAAATGAGTCACTGAAATAAATAGCCCTTTTGTGGAGGTAAAATTAATGATAACCCAAAGATATCATTAAAGGACATCTAGTTCTTTCATGTTTTTCCAGATCACAGAGCATATCCACTATCCTGGACATGTAACTGACTACCCAACTTAAAAATCTCTCATTAGGAAAAGGCATTCCAGAAAGTTGCTCAGCTTTCTAATATCTTCTATTATATCCACTGGGATGTTTGTGTTCTTATGTGATTTGAAGGCTGGTATATATTGTATTCCATAATTAGAGTTGGAATTCTGTAAATGTAAGATCAAAATGTAGATTCTTCACTATGAAACTCTAAATTTCCTCGAATTTGGATTAGCTAAACTTAAAACTACTATTTTAATAATAGTAATATTATAATTAATATATAATTATTTGCATAATATGTATAATTAATTGTAATATATGTGTATAATAATAATAGTGACAATATATGTATAACTATGGGACTGTGAATTTAGAGTGGGATGGGAAGTCAAGGTTACCTGAGCCATCCCCTTGTTTTAGAGATAAAAAAAAAAGTAAGACTCAAGAGTCTACCAGGTGTCTTTGCCCAGGATGCAGTCAGGAATTAAATACTGGTCTTTTGATTCCAAACTAGCAATCTCTCTACATCTACTATTTGTTGGTTGGTTGGTTGATATCCTTTCTTCTCAAAGAGAGCAAAATGACCACGTCAGAGTCAAGTTACAATGTGTACGGTGGTGGCTGATCAGACCAACATGAGCTTGGAATGTACTGCTACAGGTGAGACATGAATAGTCCCTAAGAACATTTGGAATGGTTTCTCAGACTGTGCAACTCATATTTCTTCTGAGCTATTTCAATTCTGCTTTTCTCATGGAGCCCAGTACCTTTTCTAATGAGGGCACTCTACTATTATTCTCATATGTCATGCCAGATTATTATTTTTTATTTTAGAAATAAGACTTTCATCAGAAAAACTGGGCTATAAAGATTTTTAGCTAGCTTTGTACTTCCCTTTTATTCTTGTTTCTGTTGGTTTTGTTTGTGTAAAATCTTTTTAATTTAATTTAATCAAAGTTGTCTATTTTGCCTTTCATAATGTTTTTTAGTTCTTCTTTGGTCCTAAATTTCTCCTTCTGCAAAGATTTGATAGGTAAATTATCCCTTGTTTTCCTAATTTGCTTATAGTATCATCCTTTATGTCCTAATCATGTATTCATTTTGACCTTATTTTGATATGGGGTGTGAGATGTAGGTCTATGCTGAATTCTTGACATATTATTTTCCAGTTTTCCCAGCAATTTTTAGAAACAGTGAATTCTTATTCCAGAAACAGGAGTTTGGAGGTTTATCAAATACTAGATTGCTATAGGCTTTGATTATTATGTCATGTCTATATAATGTAGTCCACTGATCTACCACTCTATTTCTTAGCCAATATCAAATGGTTTTGATGGCTGCAGCTTTATAATATAGTTTTAGGTTTAGTACTGCTAAACCACCATTCTTTGTATTTTTTTTACATTAATTACCTTGATACTTTTGACCTTTTGTTCTTCCAGATGAATTCTGCTATTATTTTTTCTAGTACTATAAAATAAAATTTTGGCAGTTTGATTGGTATAGCACTGAATAAGTAGACCAATTTAGGCAGAGTTGTCATTTTTATTATACAAGCTCTGCCTACCCATGAACAATTGATATTTTTCCAGTTGTTTACATCTGACATTATTTATGTGAGAAGCATTTTGTAATTATGTTCATATAATTCTTGAGTTTGTTTTGGCAAGTAGACCCCCAAGTATTTTATTTTGTCTACAGTAATTTTAAGTGGAATTTCTCTTTATATCTCTAGCTGATGCACTTTGTCAGTAATATGTAGAAACGATGATGATTTGTGTGGGTTTATTTTAGACAATTTTTGCTAAAGCTATGAATTATTTCCAGTAGGTTTCTGGATGATTTTCTAGTATTCTCTAAGAATATCATCACATCATCTACAAAGAGTGATAGTTTTATTTCCCCATTACCTATTGCAATTCATTTCATTTATTTTTCTTTTTTTTATCGGTAAAGCATGCCAGACCATTATTGAACAGAATTTTTTTGGACCAGAACTCTTATTTCATCAATATAAGGAATTTCCAGTGGGGAAACTCCCTCTATCCATATACATCAGCATTAGTTCTACAACTTAACATCTTAGAAAATTGCCTAGAGCACTAAAATATTAAGTAACTGACGTCACATAGCCAGGATGTATAAGAGGCAAAACAGAAAATTTTCTTACTGATTTTCTATTTACTATGTTAGTTTGAATTTCTGGATAAAAATTGTCTGAGGTTATCATCAAAATAATTTCAACACTGTTTTATGAGATTTTTCTATAAATGAGTCAATCAATATTTTATTTTAAATTTTTTTCAACCAATACTTTATAACAAATTGAGTTCAAATCCTACCTAAAACACTTCATACCTACAAGCTCTGCAACTCTGAACAAGTCACTTAAGCCCGATTGCCTTGAGGGGAAAAACACAACAATTTCATGTTTGCTTAAGTCTGCATTAGAACTATGGAAGATAGCTTTTTCTGTACTCATGGAAGAGGAAAATGGTTGGATGTCATAACAGATATGGATAAGGATAAGGATAGGATAAATAGGACAGCAGCCCCTCAAGAATTCATACCTGGGGGCAACATACAGAAGAAAGGAGCTTTTGTCAAAATGGGAATGGTTGTTTGCATCTAAGAAAAAAATCAGGGAAGGGGGCTAGAAATTAGTTTCATTTAGCTTACTAAGAATTCTTTTTAAAATAGAAATGTTTAATCATCTATGACAAAATGCTAAAGAATATACACTTGGCAGACTACTTTAGATTTTTCACTTAGGGGACTTTTCAGGAAATTTATGGCTGAATTATGGAGCACTCCAAAACAGGTCTATAAGGCATATTTATATTGAAATAGAGAATAATAAAAAGTTACTAATATATTTCCTGATTTCCTATCACTAGCTGAAAATTCTCTCTTTTCTCCCATCTATTATATTTTTGTGACCTCTAATATATACTTAAATGATTTTCTAATTTAAATTATACATGTTTGAAAAATCAAAACACTGTGTAACTGCAATGACCAACTTTGGCCCTGAATTAGAAATATGAGAATGTGCTCACTTCTGTTTGAAGATGTGGGAGACTAAGGATGTGGGATGCTGTATATACTGTTACACCTGAAAAATGAATATAATGGTGAATTTGGGACTTCTCACCTCTCTTTTTCATTCTTTGTGATCATGTATGGCTCTCTACATGGAGGAAAGAAAGCATCTGTTGGGAAAAAATAAAAAAAAATAAAAATGTATTAATAACATTTTAAATTTATAGACATACCTTTCTACCTCTAAGTATACTTATAACTACCTTTGGATCTATACATCTAACTATCTTTTTATTTGTAGTTCTAACCTTCTGCTTAAATATTGTAAACTCTCTGAGAACAGCTAGTTAGCAAAAAAGGACAAACCCTGAATTCAAATGTGGTTCAGTCAATTACTGTGTGACCTTGGATAAAAAAATTATTTAATCTCTCTCAGCCTCAGTTTCTTTATGCTTGAGAAGTACTATAAAAGCAGTTAGGGACATGGTTTAGAGTTGAATTTGGAGTCAGGAAGAATGGAGTTCAAATCTCATTAGCTGTAAGGATCTGGGTAAATAATGTAACTCCCAGTCTTAATTTCCTCATCTAGAAAATAGACATAATTATCATGAGGATGGAATGAAATAATATTTGTAAAGTGATTTGCCAATATTGAAATGATATAAAATGCTAACTAAAAGGATGATCTTTATTATTAATAATATTAAAAGACATGAACAAAAATGAGTTAGGCTTGTCCCGTATCAATCATGAAGGACAAGGGCTAGGTCAGAGGAAGTTCTTTAACATCTTGTGGATTATTTATTTATTGAAAGGCATCAAAGAGAATCTCACAGAATAGGAAGTCATGGATGAGTTGCCATCTAAAACAGTGTATGGAGCATCCACAAGGTAAGATCACAGCTAGGTAGGGAGAGATTAGCAATGGAAAATCTAATGCGCAATCCTATGGGGACCTCTACTTTTCCTGACAAAATGTGATAAATGGTAAAAATGAAAAGGATCCATTTGAGTGAAAATAGATAGATGATAGCTAGTTTATGTAATTTCATGTTCACTTTCTCATTTGCCAAAGTGCTTTTCTTATTCATACTTCAAATAAAATCAACAAAAAATATACAATAACAATATCAATAGTAAGTTCCCTGGAAAGTTTACTAGGTTGCAGCCTTGTTTTAGTCTACACTATAAACAATCTACAATGTCTGTAGTCATCTGTTGTCTCATATTAGAGAGAAGCTTCATACTCACTTGAGACAGGCTGTCAAGGTGAGCAAATCTAATAGTCATATCCAGAGAGAAAACGATTTACTAAGCTAGATTTATATGTATCTACTTACATATCTCGTGCATTTTTAAGACTTAGATTTTTTTCCAGTAATGTATCCTGACCAGGAGGTTGACAGGACTCATATAATCAGCCATGCAAATATCTTTAATAGAATTTCTTTAATTGCTCAGGAGTGCAATCCATCATAATCACATCTTCCAAGAGAAAATCAATGAGCTGGAACCTTAAATTACAGGTTTTCTATAAATTGAAACCATCTTTTACTTGCTTTGCTTTCTCTGTATCTCCCCCACACTCTTAATTATTGATTTTTTTCCTCTGGTAAGCGAGGATATTCACACATGCCCCATGATTTCAAATTACTTTAATTTAAAATCAGTTTGAAAAATACCCTTTATTAGGAGGCCCTATGGTGTGCTGTTTAAAATACACATCTGTTGGGTAATTTTGCCTTGCAATTATGAAATGTAAAATTCTTCACCAATAAAATAAGGAAAACTACGAGCTTAATCTTCAATTTTCAAGAGTAGCTCAGAGCATATTTTCTCTAATGAGTACATCAGCAATTGAACAAATACCATGACTAAAAGATCATTTTTTCTCTCCAATTTTACTCAGTAACTGACTGTTCTTCTCCTATAGTACTTCAGAAAGTCTGGCTTTATATGCTGCCTAAAAGTGAATTACAGCCTATCTTTAAAGGAGACCTGGCTGCAATGTGAGTTATTAGGTGGAAAGAGACATGGAGGACTTATTGGGCAATTGTCATGTGTTTATGAGATAAGTTCAGGATTTGGGAAGCTATGAACTATGAAAAGACTCAGTCCTAGATGCCTATGGACTAATCACACATTCCTTGAATACTTCTTTTAATTATGATACAATGATACATCAATTATTCATTAAATAAAAATGTATAAACTATCGCTTTCACTCTATATAAATGAAAGTCTTTAGGTACATGTTCCTTTCAGTCTTCAATTTTTTTATTAGTTTTATTTATAGTTAAAACATCAAAATGAGAAATGAATCCAGACTTCTTGTCTGATCTTGCTTCCAGTTTGTCAACCAGATATTATTTCTGGCCTGTTCTGGTGGTGCTCTAAAGCCCAGAGGGAAATACATTTGACAAACCTATATGTAATTCACCCATGGACATCAGAGGAATTCTCTATATTCTTGGACTGGAACTTTTTCTAGTAGTAAATAGAAAAGTTTGGAAAGTAATCTAGAGGTGGTAAAATTAGAATGCTCACAGACCCAACCATTCTGGAGAACAATTTAGAACTATTCTCAAAGGGCAATCATACTGAACATACCCCTTGACACAGCAATACCATTATAAGGTTTGGATTCTAAAGAAATCATAAAAATGGAAAAAGACTCAAATTACAAAAAATATTTATAGCAGCTCTTTTGTGGTGAAACTGAGAGGGATGCCCATCAATTGGGGAATGGTCGAACAAATTATTATATATGAATAAAAATAAATATTATTTTTCTGTAAGAAATGATAAACAGGATGATTTTAGAAAAACTGGAAAGGCTTACATGAACCGATGCTAGGTGAAGTTAGCAGAACCAGGAGAATATCATACACAATAAGAGTGACATTATGTGATAATCAATTTTGACAGGACTGAGCTCTTCTCAGCAATAAAATGCTGTAAGATAATTTCAAAAACCTTCATGATAGAAAATAACATCCACATTCAGAAAAAGAACTATGGAATCTGAATGCAAATTGAAGCATACTATTTTCACTTTTTTCTTTCTGATGATTTTTCCTTTTGTTTTGATTCTTCTTTCACAATATGACTAATGTAGGAATATGTTTAATATGACTGTATATGTATACAAATTCCTTGCCATCTTGGGGAGGAAAAAGGGCAAGGAGAAAAAAAGAAACTCAAAATCTTATAAAAGTGTATTTTGAAATGATTTTAAATGTAATTGGATACAATATAAATTTTATAACACTTAAGTGGGAAGGGTAAAAAGTAATCTAGAAAAAGAAATAAAGAATAAGAAAAAATAGGTTTGTTTATGTTCATATAGCATCTGGGAGAGTTGCATGTAATGGATAGAAACAGATGCCAATGTATAGGGAACTTCAAGTGGTAGAGTGAATATAAGAGGGCTTTGCAATTGTTCCAGAACTGACAAAAATCATGGAAGTATGTCTTAGAAATTAGTTTGTCAAATCACCCAAAGTCAATGTCATCCTTGAAAATTTCCTGAAATTGTCTGGGGAGATACCTATGGAGGCCATTAAGAGAGATCTGACTAAAGTAAACATTTTAAATCATCAGAACTCCCCTTCTCTCAAAATTATTCAGTCAATAAGTATTTATTAAAACACCTACTATGTGCCAGGGGCTATGCTGAGCACTGTTGATACAAAAAGAGGCAAAAGACAATCACTTTTCATAATTTAATGGAGAGGCAAGTAAATATTTACAAACTAGCTATCCACAGGAAAAAGAGGAAATAATTATCAGAGGAAATGAATTAGGTTTGAAGGGTTGGGAAAGACTTTATGTAGAAGGTGAGATTTTAGATGAATATATAGAAGGTGAGATTTTAGGAAAGAACATTCTATGCATAGAAAGAAAAATAGTTTTTCTTAATTTTCAAATAATTTTCAATTCTTTAATCATCACTTAAAATAAAATAATTATTCAATATCTAATGTCTTTAAAAGAACTAATCCTGAACATTTAGAGAAGGTAAAACAGGTTCATCAAACTTATATCCTTCAACTAAACAAACACCAATTAAATGCTTCCTTTGTATATTGTGCTTTGTGCATTATGAAGTCCTAGAGTCATTATCTCAGTTTCTCCTGATTTGTAATAAAGCAATATGTACTTAAAGATATATTTGTTTAAGCAGGTAGGCCCTCTGCTATTGTCAGCATTCAACTCCACAATCTACAATTTTCTTTTAAGTACAGATGGAGAAATGTATTTTTAGTTAAACTTAACAAGTAGATATCTTGAAAAGTCACTAAAAATAATTTATATCATTTTCCAATCTGGGCTACTTCAACATTTGCGTCCCACACATTTACCACTTGAGAAAGTTCTAGTCTAGGCACACCGACCAAAATCACCACATTGGGTATGTTATTCAGAGGTGTAGTTGCCCACATAGTACTATTCATCTGAGGCTCCGGAGCATCTGGGTAGACTAGGTTAGAAATGCTCTCTGGATATCAATTGTTTAAGGAGTCCTTGATCATTTTCAAGGGTAGCTAGGTGGTTCAGTAGATAGAATGCAGCGCTTGGAGGTGGAGCACCTGACTTTAAATCCAGCCTCAGACATTTACTACCTGTGTGACCCTGAGCAAGACACTTCATTTTGTTTTCCCCAGTTTATGTAAAATGAGCTGGAGAAAGAAATGTCAACACATTCCGGTGCCCTTTCCAAGAAAACCCCAAATGGAGTCACAGAGAGTCAGATATGAATAATCTACTAAACAATCACCATATAATCACTTTCCTAGATTTTCTGAGGAGAGACAAAGATTAAGAATTCTGATTCAGAAGGAAGCCTTGGAAGCAAGGATTAAGTCTGCCTCAACTATCTATCTTTAAAGAATCATCAGAGATAATTTTCCCTGGAAAATCATGAAATGACAAAGGTTTATTATTTGGTCACATTCATAGACCGATCCTCTGCTGAATACTTTATTCCAGTCTAGGACTCTTCTCCTCTGTCTAGAATTATTGTCATTTTGCAAATCTCTCTCTCTCTCTCTCTCTCTCTTTCTCTCTCTCTCTCTCTCTCTCACACACACACACACACACACACACACACACACACACATACACTTCTCTATCTGAATCTCCCATCCCTTTTTATTGTATTAAGTTTATGTATTTTTAAAACACATTGCTTTATGGATCATGATGGAAGTGAAAAATCAGAGCAAATGGGAAAAATCATGGGAATTTCTCATACCTTTTCAACCATACAGATTCCCACTACCACCATATTATAAATAGATGCCGGAGTCTTTCTTTAAAAAAAAAAAAAAGGAATAAAAATAAAGGGGGCTTTGTATGGAAATACCCATGTAAATTTCTTGAATCTTAATCATAAAAGTAATATATTTATATGACATTTAAGGTTTATAAAGTCCTTTTCTCATATCTCCCTCAGTGAATGCATAAAGTTTATTAAATTCATTTTACAAGTTAGGAAGCTGAGGCTCAAATCTTTTCAGTCACTTTTCTACGGCCAGACAGCTAGACAGTGCAAAGGTCAGGATTTGACCCAGGCTCCTGATCTTCTTTTTGGAACATCTCCTCCCTTCTACCCATGTTCTCATTTCTTATGCTCTTGTCAGAGACTCCTGGGCCCTCATCATAAAAGGCCCGACAGAAAAGGAAAGCAAAGGCTCCGACTGGTCCCAATTGGCTGGGGCCGTGTTCATGTCCACGGTGGGCACATAGCCCGGGCCAGGTGATCACCGGCCAATGGGGAACTCCGCCAACTAGCCGCTGTTTTCCAGAGTGAGCCCCCCGGCCTCTCCAGGCCCGCCGCAGCCGCATCTGCTTCTCTGTCAGGGGCTCATTAGCGTCAGCATCCCCCATGCCAAAGCCGGGCTTTGTGAAGAGATGCTCTGCGGTTGTCCCACTTTGGCCCCATTCCGGTCTCTCTCCTGGAGAGTGGGAATAGTCAGGATCCACGCAATCCACAGTCACTGAGAGCGCCTGGCAGGGCGGGGGGAGCTCTGCCAGGGATCCCCGTGAACGCTGCCTACAAGCTGCTCATCAGGTGACCCTGATCATACCCCTTCATTTTGGGGGACCCCCGGTTACCAGGTCTATACAATGGCTGCCTGAATTAGAAGAGAGCAAGGCTCTGCCTCGAAAATCAGATGATTCTGTTATGGGTTCAGCACGTGCAGATTCCAAGAAATCCAAACAGAACAAAAATGGATTTATTGCTTACTTTTCATTTTTAATTTATGGGCTGAAACAACCATTCCCATAATACACTACATGAAACTGCAAAACTGCTTTGCACAATTTCCTATTCCTTCCAAACTCAGGACAAAATTATCATGTGCATTTTTTCTTCCCTTTCTCCTACCCCATACCCTGGAAATGGCTACCTTTAGACACAGAAAGGTAGGCATCTATAAAATTACTCTATACATAATTCTATTTATCAGTTTTTGTGTGTTCATTGCAGCTGAAGTAAATTTTTGATTTAAGTTTTATAAATAAATTTTTGTTCAGCCTTTTAACAATTGATAGGCATCCCCTGCAACTTGTAGTTCTTTACCACCACAAAGAGAGCTACTATAAATGTTCCAAAACATACAGGTTTTTCCCTTGATTATCTTTGGAAAGATCTTTCTTTGTATGTCCTTTATAATTGATTTGGGTATTTAAAATAGTCAAAATAACTTATTTGCTCAAAGATGTTCTTAAAACAATATTGCTGTTACTGAATACAATGTGCCCATTTTGCTATTCATTATTTTGTTCAAATCTTTCCATTTTTTTTTTTTCTAAAATCGATGGGGTATGAAAAGGGGAACTAATAGAGAAGAAGCAGGTGGAGGGTGGAGAGCTGAAGATGTCCCTTGATGAAGAAACAACAACATTGCTATCTGAGGAAGTTTACAAGTCTTCTGAACTTCTTGAGAGGTGAGAAAACTGGGGGAATAAAGGGAAAGGGACTTTTGGAACGGTATGTAGGTTGAAACTAGGAGGGTGGGGACTTTTAGAAGGGTGGATAAGATAAGGGACTAGGGGAAGAGGAAGATAAGGTTAAAGATAGGGTGAAAACAGACTGAGAAGGAAAACTGAGTGAAAATGAGATGAAGGGAAATTTTCAAATAGTAATTATAATTTTGAATGTGAATTAGAAAAAAAAGAATGACAAAATTTATTTGGAAAAACAAAAAGTCAAAAGTATCAAAGGAAATAAAAAAGTATAAAGGAAGGAGGTTTAGCAGTAGCAAATCTTAAACTATTATAAGGCAGTAATTATCAAAACTGTTACTGCCTTAAAAAACTAGAAAGGTAGATCAATGGAACAGAGGATACAATATACAGCAGCACACAAATATAATTAGTTTTATTTCAAAAGTATTAGGATTTAAGATTTTTTAATTCATTATTAGCTTAAAAAATTGTTGGAAAAATGGAAAGCCGGATGGCAAAAACTGGGCATAGACCAATATTTTAGACCATTTACCAAGATAAGATCAACATGGATATATGGCCTACATATAAAGAGAGATTTTACATGAAAATTAAAACACATAACATATTACATATCAGACTTATGGATAGTAGAACAATTTATGAACAACAGATCTCTATCTGTTTGTATATATGTGTAATAGCCAAGCTTGGTATAAAAAGGATAATTCCAATTATGTTATGATAAAAAGATTTCGTACAAATAAATGTAGCCAAGATCAGAAGGAGAGCAGAAAATTGAGGAAAGTTTTCCATAGAGTTTCTCAAATAACGATTTCATATCTATGATATGTAAAGAATTTTGTCAAATCTATAGTAATATAAGCCATTAGCCAATTGATAAATGGTCATATGGACATTTTTCTGATGAAGAAATCTCAACAATTTATAGTCATTAAACATACTTTACAATATGTAACTATGCCCCCAAATGGCCACAAAACCATGCATATCCTATATCAAAATAAAAGATTTAAAAAAAAGAAAAAATGACCTAAATGTACAAAAACATTTATAGCAGCTCTTTTCTGGTGACAAAGAATTGAGGGGATGCCCATCAATTGGGGAATGGCTAGAAAAATTGTGCTGTGTGAATGCTATTGTGCTATAAAATAATGATCAGGATGCCCTTAGAAAAATCTGGAAAGACTGACACCAACTACTACAAAGTGTAATATAGTGTGTACAAAAGAAAAGCAATATTGTAAAATAATCAGCTATGAATGACAGCTATTCTTGGCAATACAATGATCCAAGACAATGGATAAAAGATATTACCCATCCCCAGAGAAACAACTGATGGTACCTAATACAGATTGAAGCACACTTTTTTAAACCTTTTTAATTTTTATTTAGGCTTTTTAACCTATTTTTTTAAACAACATGACTAATATAGAGCTATGTTTTGCATGACTGCACATGTTTTAACATATTTAATTGCTTACCTTCTCAATGAGAGTGGAGGAGGAAGGAAGAAGACTTAGAATACAAAGTTTTAGAAATTAATGTTTAAAATTATTTTACATGTAACTGGGGAGAAAAAATTCTAAAAACATGCTCCCAATCATTATTGATTTAAAGTTGACTAAACAATTTTGAGTTATCATTTTATACCTACCAGATTAGTTAAAATGATAGAGGGGGAAGGTGACATGTTGGAGGAGATGAGAAAAAATTGAGACACCACCTTTAGACCCAACAGCACCATTACTTGGTCTATTTCCAAAGATAACTAAGGAAAAAGGAAAAGAACTTATATGTTTTGGAACATTTTTAGTAACTCTCTTTATGGTGGCAAGGAACTACAAGTTTCAGGGAATGCCTGTCAATTGTGAAAAGACTAAACAAACATTTATTTATGAAACTTAAACCAAAAATTTACTTAAGCTGGAATGAACACACATTGATCATGATGATGATGATGATGATAAATATTATGTGCCAGGTACCATACAATTTGATTCTCACAACAACCTGGAATGTAACTTCTATTATTATCTTCATTTTTATAAATAAGAAAACTGAAATAAATGGAAATGATTTGCACAGGATCACATAACTCATAAGTGTCTGAGGCTAAATTTGACTTCAGGATCTCCTCACTCTACACCTGCTCTTAAATTCCTACTGAAGACCCAAGTTTAGCTAGAGGATAACCCTTTGGGTTGAGCTTGTTATTGCTGTTGTTTTCTTATCTCCTTATTTCCTTAATTTGTTCATTCACCAGTTATTTGTTAAGTACCTGCTTCATGTGAAGCAATATAATGAATGCTGGAGTAGAAGCAAACATACCAAGTTAAAGTCCATTGACCTAATGGAGCTCAGAGTCCTATGGAAAGAGTGGATTTTCAATTGCATTAAATTAAAAAAGCTTTCATACAAATAAAAACAAATATGGCCAGGATCAAAAGGAAAATAGAAAACTGAGGGAAATTTGCATAGATCAATCCTCCGATAAAGATCTCATATCTCAAATATGCCAGCTTTGCAAAATTTATAAGTATATGAATCATTCCTCTATTGATAAATGGTAGAGCTATGAATAGGCAGTCTTCTGATGAAGGAATCAAAACTATATTCATATGAAAATATGCTAAATTATTATTGATTAGAGAAATGTGCCTTAAAACATCAAGACATCATTTTATATCTATCAGATTAGCCAAAATTATTGAAGAGAAAGGCAACACATATTGGAGGAGATATAGAAAAATTGAGACACTAATTCTCTGTTGGCAGAACTTTGAGTAGATCCAACCATTTAAGAAAGCAACCTGGAATTATGCCCAAAAAAGTTAATTAGCTGCCTATATCATTTGACACAGCAATAACACAAATAGCTCTGTTTCACAAGATGATTAACTGAAAAGGAAAAGAACCTATATGTTCTAAAACATTTGTAGTACCTCTCTTTGTCATGGCAAAGAAATGGAAATTTCAAGGATGCCCATGCATTGTTTGTGGTGGAATATTACTATGCTTTAAGAAATGATGAGCTTGAAGATCTTCAAAAGACATAGAGAGACTTACACAAAAAATTGAAGAGCAATATGAGCAGACCCAGAGAACATACTATAGAGTGGCAACAGCATTGTTTTAAGAACAAGTCTAAGTGAATAAGTCATTTTGACTATTATAAATACCCAAATTAACTACAAAGGACATATGAAGAAAGAAGATATCTGCATTTGGAAAAAGAATTGGTAATTAGAAGCGTGTGTATACATAGAGTACACATACATATATATTTACAAAGAGATACATTTATAGTTATATGTATGTGTATATATGTGGAGATGTATATATATGGAGAGAAAGAAATGGAAAAAATAAAAGTTATATAATAACCTACATCATTTCATACTGAAGTGGAAAATTAACACTTCATTTTATTTCATATTGGTCTACTTTGCAGAACTTCTTTCCTTTCTGACTTGCTCTTCTTCAGGTCCTATTATTATATTTCCCTTGCCTTCTCATCCTTTGAGATTTCAATAGACTTAATCACTGCCTTCATGGTGAGAACACCATTCACTAACAGATGGTAGATTTTTAAAAACTGAATCACTTAAAGTAGGAGATGCTGAAAGAGGTAATTAAAATGGCACTTTGCTCCAGACTCAAGAAGAAAGGTCATTTTTGCCCGTTAGAAATTTATTAAACTATGCTATAATAAACTAAATTGCAAACTATTAAAACGCCCAGGAAGAAATTGCTGAGAAAGCAAGATGATTACCTTCTATTGTCCTAATTAAATTTGATTATTAATCACTCTGATTCTATGTTAATAATTAGAAGTAATTGTATAGTATTTCATGATAACCTGTATATACAGGTTTCCTATTAGTTATTTCCATTCAACCTTGAAATATTTAAAATAGCAAACCAGGGAGACAATGAGGGCATTTTATTATTTCTGGTTTCAAAAATAATACCCTTAGAGGGGTTGATGGGGCAGAATCTCAGAAAGATGAATACCTCAGATTTCAATACATGGGTTGGGATGGTGTATGTGAAATCTAAAGTATGAACACTTCTATGTGTGAGTGAGATACAAGGGAGAAAAGGGCCATAAGAATAAAGAAGTTTTGGAAATTTGCCTCAGTTTCTTCATCTGTAAAATGATTTGGGGAAGAAAAACCCCAAATGGGGTCATAAAGATTTGGATATGATTGAAATGTTTAAACAATAACAAAATAATCACTTATCAAACCATCTGGTTCTAGGGACTTTTTTTTAGGGCTCATTAAAGTTAATTTCTTTTTCCAAAAAAGGATTAAATAGTCTATTTCCTCTTCTGCTAACTGGAAAATTTATATTTTTGTAAATATACATCCATTTTACTTAGATTGTTAGATTTATTTGGATATAATTGGGCAAAATAAACAGTATGCCTTTAATAGTGGGGCAACCCTCAATTTTCCCCTATCAGAACTAGATAAATCTAACCATAAAATAAATAAGAAAGAAGTTAAAGAAAGGAATAAGATTTTAGAAAAAATAATATATGATATACCATTAGAGAAAATAGAATGAAAATAGAAAAGAGTATGCTTTTCTCAGCTATCCAGGGCAGCTTCACAAAACTGATCATATCTTAAGGCATAGAAACCTTACAATCAAATGCAGAAAATAAATATTAAATGCTTATTTTTTAGACTATAATGCAATAAAATTATAGTCAATAAAGGGCCATGAAAACAGTATTAATAAATATATATATATATATATATAATATGTATTTAGCAGTATATAAAACATAAATAAATAAATAATAAAGAGATTTTTTTTTTTGGAACTAAATTACCTAATTATAAGGAATGAGTGCATCAAAAAACAAATCATAGAAATAACAACCTCATTAAATCATCATCATCATTATTATTAAATGAGATAATGTTATAATTATAATTTTGTAGAATGAAACCAAATCAGAATGTATGGGGAAATTTATATGCTTAAAGACATAACAACAGTAGATTAGAGAAAGAACAGAGCAATGATTTGGATGTGCAATCAAAAAATTAAAAAAAAAAGAAATTTAAAATTCCTGATTAAGCATCAAATTGTAAATCAAGAAAAATCAAAGGAGAGAGTAATAAAATTAAAAGTAAAAAGCCATTCAATTAACAAATAAAACTAGGAACTGGCTTTATTAAAAAAATAAAATAAAGCATTGGTCAATTTGAGCTGATAAGAATTTAGCAACTTAAATTCACCATTAATAAAGGTAGAGAACATTGCAGGATATAAAATGGATATTTTTGATTATATCAAATTAAAAAGATTTTTGCGCGCATGCATACGCGCACACCCCCACACACACACCAATCCAGCCAAAATTAGAAAGAAATAGCAAACTGAGGGTGGGGAGGGGCATTTTTGTTTTACAAGTTTCTCTGATAAAGGCATCATTTCTCAAAGAAATAGAGCATTGACTCAAATTTACAAAAATGCAATTCATTACCAATTGATAAATGTTTAAATGTTCTGAATAGGCTGCGTTCAGAAGAAGAAATCAAAGTCATCTATAGTCATTTAGGGGGAAAATGCTCGAAATCACTCCTGACTAGAGAAATGCAAATTAAAGCAACTCTGGGTAGCACCCCCCATCTATCTGATATGACAGAAAGGTAAATGATGGATATTGGAGGGGATGTGGAAAAAATGAGACATTGACTCATCCTTTGTGGATGGAGCTGTGAGTAGATAGTGGGGAGCCCTGGGCGAGGTATAAGATCCTTTAGTCTACTAAAAAGAACCCAGCTGATTGTCTGGTTTGGCTTCCCATCCCTGCTGGGGGCATCTCAGACTGTGCATTGTAATTAAAGCAGTTATAATAAAAGGGCAAAGAGACATGGGCTCACAATAGCAAGTTGTTTATGTGGCCCATCAGGCACATAGTGTGCTATAGTTATGTAAGTGTATTAGGATACATAAGGTTAAGAGAATTTGGAATAAAGGGACTCCTGTTTCACCATCCATGTGAGTCCTGCCTCTTCTAAGACCAAGGACTCAGGCTGGTACTGAGACCCTCCCCAGAGTTAGTATGGACCCAACAGCTGTGAACTGATTGAATCAGAGATATAGAGAGCAATTTGAAATTATTCCTAAAATGCTATAAGACTGCATATATTTGCCTCAACAATACTGCTACCAGGTATATATTTTCTAAAAAGGTAAAGAACTTACATGTATCAAAATATTTATAGCAACTTTAATTTTGTGATGGCAAAGAATTGTAAATTAAGGTAAATCAACTGGAGAATGGCTGTAAAAGTTATAATAAATTAGTATAATGGAATACCTTTATGCTAACTAAAAAGAAATGTTAAGTAGCATGTTTTCAGGGAAAAAAATAACTTTGGAAGATTTACATAAAGTGAAATGAGCAGAACCAGGACAACACTGTATGCAGTAATATCAATTTGTGTTATAATCACGTCTGAATGATTACTTACTCTCAGCAATTCAACTATCCAAAACAATTCCAAAGAACATGATAAAAATGCTGTTCACCTTCAGTAGAACTGATGGAGTCTGGATATGGACTGAAACTTTAAAAAAATTGTTCATTATTTTTCTATTTTGGTCTGAATATTCTTTTGCAACATGGCTAGTATTGAAATGTTTTACAAGATTGCATAGACATAATTTATATTCCTTGTTTTCTCAAAGAGAAGGGCATGAAGGGAGGGATGAAGGAAGAAAATTTGGTGCTCAAAATTTTAAAAAATGAATGTTAAAAATTTTGCACGTAATTGAAAAAAATTTAAAATTTATAAGAAAAAATAATGCAAAGTGGTTACTAAATCATAATGGCAGAGAAAGGGGCTCAAACTAAAAATGGGAAATGATGCATAGGCTCACTTTCTTTCTTCATACTCTATGTCTAAAAAGGGGTATCATAAAATTTAGATTTCAAAGACCACCAAAAGATGGAAGGAATATGAGAGCAATATCTATATCCATAAATATATAGAGAGATACATAGATATACACACATAAATTTCTCTATACATATATGCATATATGAGATAAATACACATATGCACATACATATTTATACATATGAGGGTGTATATATATATATATATATAGAGAGAGAGAGAGAGAGAGAGAGAGAGAGAGAGAGAGAGAGAGTGAGTTTATTAACATTAGAGGCAGATCCTTGACCATGGAGCAGAGAAGAAAGGCAGCACTGAATAAAGATTAAAGAGACTAGGGCTGATTTTAATCAGGTAGGGAGATGGCCAATGAGAACTACATTAATTACTTATCTCACCATTTCAGACATCTCAAGGACATAAAATTTCAGTCTAGAAGGAAAAGTGATAGGCTATATAGCTGTTTACTCTCCAGTCCTCCACATAGTTTCCATACCAAAGCCTAGATCAGACCATATGACTTCAAGAAATCTTGAAGTCCCTATCATCTCTAGAATAAGCTTTTTGTAGAATTTAAATTTTAAAATATATTTTTAAAGTTATGGTATATGAATGTAATGGAATATTATTGTTTCATAAGAAATGAGGAGCAGGCTAATTTCAGAAATGCACAGAGAGATTTACATGAACTAAACTAAATTAAGTGAATAGAATAAAGAGAATGTTGTAAACAGAAACAACACGACTATGTGATAAGATAGACATGATTCTTTTCAACAGTGAGGTGATTCAGGTCAGTTCTAATAGACTTGTGAGGAAGAGATCCATCTGTACCCACAGAGAGGCTGTGAGGACTGAGTATGGATCACAACACAGCATTTCCACCTTTTTTGTTGTTTGTTTGCTTGTTTTTCTTTCTTTCTCATTTTTCTTCTTTTAGCTGATTTTTCTTGTTCAACATGATAAATATGAAAGTATGCTTAGGAAGAATTGCTTAATTTTTAGCCCTAGTTTAACCTATATTGAATTATTTGCTATCTAAGGGAGATAGGAGGGGAGAAGAAGGGAGAAAAATATGGAAGACAAGATTTTGCAAGGGTGAATGTTGAAAACTATCTTTCCATGAATTTTAAAAAATAATAAACTATTACTATAAAATTACATATTTAAAAATCATTTGATTAAATTAATAGTTAACATTTATTCTATTTAAATCAATCTTCATATTTATTGGAAGTACATGGAGCATTCAGAAAGAATTAACACCTCTGAGGGTTTCCTGAGCCTTTTTTAGGGCTCTTCATCTACCTTTGGTATCCATTATCACCCAATTCACTTGTGGATCCATAAAGATGTAGCATGTACAAGATGGCAAACCAGATTGAGGATAACTGACAAGTCTCAAAGCCGACAGCGAATTGGGTTTAGACACATGTGAAAGCTTCCCTCAGTGGAATGGGTAGATGAGAGCAATTTGTCCCAATGGTCATGAACTGAAGCTTGTCAGTAATGCGGAATGCTAAGAACTTAGACATTGAAGACACCAAAGCCATTCACGGCATCTCAGGCCATTGCCTGTCATTCTGACTTTTGTCTTGTCACAGAATTTAGATGACTGTGAAAGAAGTGAAGTTAAGATTGTGCAACTCTATCCCACTTAAATTCTCACGTGAATGATGAAATCACCCCATAATATCATTGGACTTTTTGAAAACAAAGAATGAACAACAAATATTCAGTGCCTTGTAAATCAAATTACCATTAGAATACTTAAGAATTAATGTTGGATAAACTCAAAAATAGAAACCATTGAGGAAAGAATTCTTTAGTAAACATGAACTAAAAAACTGGAAAAGCAATCTATTAAAAATTGCTTTTATACCAACATTTTGAATTATGCACACAATAAATAAAAATAATAGATTATTTTAAAAATAACACTACAAAACTTTTTTAGACAATGGTAAATCATATTTTTAAATAAGAGATAATGGGGAAATCATACCTAAACATGGAGAAAAAGAGCTCAAAAGGCAAAATAGCAAATCTGATTATAAAATCAATATGGCTATAATCAGGAAAAAAGATAAAGATTGAAAAAAATTTTTCATTAAGTTTTTCTAAAATAACAATTATTAATAATAGTATTTATATTATGTTTTAAGTTTTGCAAAGTACTTTATATATATTAATTGAATCTCCCCTATGAGGCAAGTGAGAAGAAACAAAATTTGGGTTAAACACAAGGGTCAATGGTATCTTCTTACATCAAAGAGTAAGATTATAGGGAAAAACCTTTGGCAATAGTTAGAAAGAATCTGGTAGACTCAATGAACATTGAATAGAAGGATTACTGGGCTAGTATAAGCATCAGTTGAAGTTAATAATAAAAAGAAAATTGTAACAAATGAAATCATGACTTTAGTGCCTTTGTGAAATAATACTTATAGCCAAGAAACAGAGAAATCAGATCATGTAGCTTCATTTAAATTGAAGACTGACAGGTGAGAATATTGAAATAAAAAGGTAAAAGATTTTAGGATAGAGATCAGTAAAGCACAGAAGTGGATGACTATTTGGAGGAAAGTGGTAGAAATAGAGTAGCATGTGATTGAGTAACAGAATCTATTTGTCTAGTTCAGTCTGTACTTGAGAACAGGTCCTTGATAAGAATGTCCATCCAGCTCACATTTGAACACTCTCAAGGTTCCTAAAATCTTAAGAAAGCCATTTTCACCTCTGGATAGCAATAAGTGTTGGAAGATTTTTCTTCCCCTGTTTCTCTTCAATTTCTACCTTTTCTCATTCTATCCAAAGTGGACAAAAGAAACAAACAAAAAAACCATAAATCTAATCACTCTTCTTCGTTCAATTTATCTATATACTTGCAGAGCACTGTCTTGTCCCTTCCCTGCTATGCTTTCTCCTTTTCAGGCTAAAAATTCCCATTGGGAATTTCAATCTTTCTGTAATATGACCAACATTTGTTTTACTCTTCTGGCCATCCACCTCTAGATAGTCTCTTGTTTATAATGTCCTTTCTAAAATGTGGCACCTAGAACTGAACATAAGAATCTAGATATGACCTAATCATATAACAAATTTAAAATGTAAAAAATATAAAAAACTATATTAAAAAGATAACAAGGTTAGAATCATTTTGGAATCAATTCTACATGGAAAAAACTCAAGCCAAATTGAGACTGACAATGAGTCAATAGTGAGGGAAAAATCTAAATTCTGTTCTAATATTAGAAAATTAGATGGTATATATCAGTAACATAGATGTGACTATTTAGGTAGTTAATCACTTTAAGTGTATTGGGAGACAAAAAGAGTGATAAGGGACTGAGTTACAAAATATTGAATTTGGAAGAGACCTAAAAGTTATTCCAATCCAGTCAGTGGTTTAGAGTATGAATTCCCCCAATAACATCTAGTTCTCAATATATGCTTGACTGTTAACAATATATATATATATATATATATATATATATATATATATATATACAAATGACTGTTCTATGCATTGTGTATATGTGTATAATATACATATATGTATGTGTGATGGTATATGTATATATACTAAATGTATGTACATACAAATGTGTTGCACACCACATATATGTGTGTATATATGCTTGTGTGTGTAGTATATACGTGTTTGTGTAGTATATAAACACATATGTATACTATATATACAAACATGGGGGGGAGTGAGAGAGAAAAACAAGAGAGAGAGGAGAGAGGAAAAAGAGAAAGAATAAGAGAGAGAAAGAGAGGAGAAAGATAAAGAGAGAAACGAGAGAGAAAGAAGAAAGAGAAAGGGGAGAGAGAGAAAGAGAAAGAGAGAGAGAGAGAGAGAGAGAGAGAGAGAGAGAGAGAGAGAGAATTCATATTGAGAATGGGGAAGAGTCATATTGGCACTACCAAGGGAGAGGCAAGCAAGTTTCAGAACCACCACGACTGAACAATCTTTCTTTCCTTCTCTCTCTAACCTCGAAGAGAAGATTTGGGGAGGAATTATATTTACACAATCAAATATACATAATCTAGGGTTCAAAATATGGGTCTAAATGAAACATGGGTTCAAAATTAAAGTCCCTTTTGTTTGTCACTCAACAGGAAAAGAGCATTTAACTTATTCTCAGAAACTTAGTTCTCTCCCACCAAATGCTGTTTACACAAAAAAATAATCATAGATATCTAATAAAGTAAATTAAACTTTTTCAAAATAAGTGGTAACAAGAAATTAAGGAAAATTTACAGATTAATGTGGAAACAGAATACATTCTTCAGCATAGATGAATCCTTTACATTTAGATGAGAATTAACATCTTTCCTCAACCAAGAAGAGAATATTTGACCTGGATGGTAACCCATTCACTGCATCTCAGGCCATTACTATAGGCCATCTCAGGCCAATACTATAGTTACCTACTATTTCACAAGTCCAAAGACTCCAGTTTTTGGTATAAGAACTCATTATTTGACAAAAAAATTGCTGGAATAATGGAAAACAATAGGGCATATATGAGGCGCACACCAATATTTCATAACATATACCAAAATAAAGTAAAAATAGGCACATGTTTTAGACATAAAAAGTGATACTATAAATAAATTAGAAAAAAAGGACAAGTCTACTTATCAGATCAATGGGGAAGGGAAGAAATCATGTCCAAACAAGAGACAGAAAGAATTACAAAATGCAAAATAGACACTGTTGATTATATTATATTAAAAAGCTTTTTTTATGAACACAACCAATGCAAACAAAATTAGAAAGATATCAGAAACCTGGGAAACAATCTTTACAGCATGCATTTCTGATCAAAGATTCATTTTTCAAATATGTGGAGAACTAAGTCAAATTTATAAGAATACAAGCTCCTTCCCAGTTGATAAATGGTCAAAAGATAAGAACAAGAAATTTTCAGATGAATAAATTAAAGCTAGCTATAGTTATATGAAGAAGTTCTGTGAATCACTCTTGAATAGAGAAATGCAAATTACAATAACGCTGAGGTACCACCTTACCCCTTTTAGATTGGCTAATATGACAAAAAATTTTCCTCTTAGCATTTTTGATCAATGTTGGAGAGGATGTGGAAAAAATTGGGACATTTATGTACTGTTGGTGGAGTTATGGATGACTCAGAACATTTTGGAGAGCACAGACTCATGCTCTCCAAATTTAATAGCAGCATCATAACAATCTATTGAAGCAGAATCAAAATTTAAAGGGATTTTTTTGTGATTATCTACTTTAATCCTCTCTTGATGAATTAATCAATTCTACAAAATTCTCACCAAATGGCCACTTAGTCTCTCAAATCTTTCAATGAAGGGAAACTCATTATCACATGAGATAGCTCTAGTTAATAGAAATACTCTTCTACTGAATCAAATCCTGCCTCCTTATGACCCCTATGTATTGTTCCTATTTTTGCCCTTTGGAAACATAAAGAATAAATAATATTGATATTCTAAATGAAAAATATATGGTATTAGATAGCTCATAACTACTTTGGCAATCTACCTAACCCTAAGAAAATGATAATAACTATTATGAGTTCTGTGACTGAGCAGTCAGAATGACAGTTTTGAGACAGTGGGCCTCTCCTTTCAGTACACTACAGAGGTGAATGCTTAGTCTGTTTTCATGTAAGATTGGCTATTGACCTTTTGGTTTAACTTAAACTAAATTTGGATCAATATTAATATGAATAGATTTCTAATACACTTTTATGTATGGGCATGAGTATAAACAACTTGATTTAATCACAACGTCTGAGGCTCAATTCTAAGATATTTAAGTTGAGAATAGACAGCATTATTCTCCATTGAATAAATAAGAAGGTAATTTAATTGAGCGATTGACATATTGGAACATAACTTTTGTTATATTGTAATATATTTTTAAAAATCTACTGTTATTTAGGACACAGCAAGGGGGCACATATTTGATGATTTGTTCAACTGTCATTCTGTCATGCTGGGAAGCTATTCATAATATATTAAAAGGCAAACTAGAATAAAGAATTTAGGGGGATGATAGGTTAAAAATTTTTTCCATGATTTCTAATGAGAACTTTTGAACTGCTATGTTATTTTCTGGAGAAAATAAATTGAATTATTAGGGAAAAGGGGAAGAAAGGGTGAGGAAAGCAAGTTATACAGAGACAAAAAGAAAATTGATGCTTTGATTTAGTTCTGCAAATTTTAGTATTAAAAGTTTATTAGTATTATGTCTCCTTATATGTAAAAGATTTACCATTTTATTTCAGTAAATCTTGGTTAAAACAATTGAAATGTTATCTTTGAATGGGTAATACATAAGTAAATGATGTATTTAGAGTTATAAACAGATAAAGCACTTTCCAAGCTTGAAACCTTTGTTCCATACCACTATATGATACATAATAATGATCACCTTTCTGTAATAGTTATGCAATAGGAGTACAGAAGGCTAGAAATATGTTAATATCTTTTTCAGATAGCTAAAGACTCACAGATCCAAGAAATAAGGTAACAAGCAAGGAAACTGAAAAGATGATCTTGTTTTTGAACTGCTGCAGTTTCTAAAACTATTTGTAAAGCAAGAATTCCATAAAGTAATACTATGAGTTTGTAGGAAGTAAAAATCAAACTACTAAAAAGGGAAAAGAAACTCATTGGGAGGGGCTTTTCAATAATTTTGTTAAAATCTTAGATACTATTTTGTGTTTCTCATAATATTTTAAAACACTTAAAAATTTAAATCTAAACATAAAAACAATCATTTCTCTATAGAAGGTCAGACACAAAAAAGAATTTACATGAAACCTGAATATCTAATCTACTACTTGTTTTTTTAAAATAATAAATTCTTGTTTATCTATAATTTCTTGTGAATGTCTTTTTCTATTCCTCTGTGAAGTTTAAAACAATTTCAATGACCCTACTCTTTTGTTCCTTTCTTTTTTCTTTTTTTATTGTATCAATATTACCACTACTTCTCACTCCCTTCTCCATTAAAAACTTCAAAAATGTTCCATGTAATAAATTAGCATAATCAACCAAAATATATGCACACAGTAACTATGTACAAAGCTTTATAACTTTTTCCACACCTTGAGTCTTCTCTGTTTTAGGGAGAGAGGAACATGCTTCATCCTAAGTTCTCTTTAGAGATATGGTTGGTTATGGCTTTAATCAGAGTTCTTGACTTTAAAAAGAGGTTTGTTTGTTCCCTTGACACTGCTGTTCTTCTTGAATATCTTACTCTGCTGGTTCACTTCACTTTGCAACAGTTCAGGTATCTCTGAAATTGTTTCAGTATTTTTTATGGTAGTCATTTGCTGTTATATTAGTACACCACAATATATTTAGTCATTCCCCAATTAATGAGTACCCCTTTAGTTTCAAGTTCTTTTCTTTTTCTCCCTTAAAGCCAATCCCCAGATCAGAAAGAAGTTTGTTTCATTGTGAACTATTGTCTCCATGGTGTTATCATATCCTCTACCTTTCTATTGCAAGTTCTTTCTCTTTTGTTTGCTCTCTCTCTCTCTCTCTCTCTCTCTCTCTCTCTCTTTCTCTCTCTCTCTGTGTATATGTGTGTGTGTTTCTGTCTCCATCTCTCTCTGTCTCTCTCTCTCTGACTCTCTTTCTCTCTCCCTCTCTCCATTTTTCCCTTTCTCCCTCTCCCTTTCTTTCTCCCTTTCTCCTTCCCTCTATCCTTTTTTCTGGTAGAGATAAAAGTGTAGATGACATAATACCAACACCTTCTCATTTAACACAAATATGAGAAACATGACTAGAAATACATCTTTCTACAATACAGTTGCCTCTTACACTCTTCTGTTCTCTCTTAGATCCTTAATTAAAACAGAATAATCCATCCTCTATTTTTCTTCTGTTTTTTTTTCTTATTTGACCCTTTTATTAAACTTGAATGAATTAAGGTTCTGAAAGGACAAGTTTCTTCTCTTATTATAAGGTGAGCTTCATATTAACAGAGAGTTCCTTTCAGCTACTCAACTAAATTTATTATTTTTCTTCAATCTGTTTTTGCTTTCAAAGTTTCTACTAGCTTTGGATTTTTCATAAAGAATAATTGAAATTCTATTAATTTTTTTCTCCTGTAGGTTATATTCAAGGATGTAGCATTACTTATTCATGATTATAAATTTGTATTCACCTTTTAGAAAGCAAAATTCAAAAGTTTTCTATTGTTTATAGTGGAAACTATCCTTTTCTTGTGTGATCTTGAATGTGATTCCTAATCCCTCAACTCTTTCTTTCTGGCACTTAAAGCTTTTTTTCTTTGGCTATGTCATTCCTGAGATTTCATTTTGGTGTTTGCTTCTGGAGTGCTTTGCTTTTTGGTTCTAATAATCTTAATTTTGAATTCTTGAAATATAATGTTCAGACTTTTTTTGTTCATCATGGTTTTCATGGAGCCAGATGATTTTGGAATTCTCTCTACTTGACATGTTTTTTAAGGGTCGGTTGTTTTTGATAGCAGATATCTTATATGGTCTACTATTTTTCAATAATTTTATTCTGTACAAATATTTCTTGACCCCCATTTAATTTGTTTAATCTAATTTTTAGCAAGATGATAGATAAAATTTACTACTTTCTATTCTCAAAATGTATTTACATTATGATTATTTCTTCTAGAATTTTATTTCATTTTTATCTTTTGTTTTATTCCTCCAAGGTATTCAGATAATCCTCATGGAAAATATAAGATCTTCTTCTGAATTTCCTCTGGCACTTCCTCTTCCTAAATTGGATTTTGAGGTATCTCTAAATCTATTACCATTATTTATAGATGTCTGCATCTTCTTGTCTTTATTCATATCTTCAGCCTCCCTAAATTGTGACTTTGTGCCAAGGCCAGATTGTACTTTGGAATGGTGTAATTGGTTATTTTTTTTTGTTTCAACTCTGTTCACCTATGTTCCTTGCTGAACTCTACCTCCTGGGGTTAGGCCCCTTTAATATTTGAAGTTCATAGAGATCTTTATCAGTTTACAGCAAACTGCTAAAGACCCAGATGCTCTAGGTATGAATTATCCCAGTCTGAGCACAACTATATCACTTTCTGCTAATTCTAGTCATGGCTATGGTTTATATATGGTCATGGTTTCCCTACTATCCCAAAGCTTTATCCATGGAGCCCTCTTCTCTTCAAACCCTCAATATGGAGCCCTACAGATTATGTGTGTCTCAGAGTATTTCCATGTTCTTGCAGAGAGTCAACTTTTTTGCCTGCACTGGAACTGGCTTTGCTGTTTATTTCTCCCTTATCATTATCTGTTAGTTTCTTTTTGCCCATCTGATTATTCATACAGATTTGTGGTATCAGAATTCCCTTATTATGATTTCACATTTCTTAGTTAGCACTTGGTTTTTTGTGATTTTTAATTTTTGGATGGGTAAGTCTCAGCAGTCTGCCCCCATGCAGGTCAATGGCATTTACTGAAGGTCATTTTCCTTATGTCTTTTAATAAAAAGTCTTCTAAATTTATTGTCTTTGATATCCTCAGTGCTTGCAACACAGCTGAAAGTTTCTTGGGGGAATAACAGCTAGATGTTTATATTCCCAGGAAATTCAAGGGGAGGGAGATAAATAATCAGAATTATTATTTAAAAAGATGAATTGAGGCCACAGTTTCAGAGTTTCAGTGTTCAGAGTCAGGTTAGAAATATATGTGCTAGTACTAATATACTTGACTTAAATCTTCTTTTAAAAAGATCATTTGTATTCATTTCTATTAAAAATGTTTCCTCCAGTTAAGTCATCCTATGGAAATTTGCTTTTATTACATGAGTTACAATGATGAATACAGATATCAATTTTATCAAAATCCCTAACATTAGAGAAATAAGCTTCAAAGTACTGACTTTTATCACCAATATCAGTGATAATATTATATAAATGAATCTTGACAAGCAAAAGGGACTTTGCATATGAGGCAAAAAAAGAACCCTTCCAAGTTGTGAGAGATAAATAAGTATGCCTAATGAAGAGATTTTTAGAAACCCTACTTATTTGCAAACTAACTGTAACAGATCACATTTTTAAAATACACAAAATGCCTTAGGAATCCATAATATATAAATGCACACATACATGCATATATTTATATGCATGTATCAATTATATGGAGCATATTTAATACCAAGTATCAGCTAAAATATATTTATGTATGATAAATTAACCACTGTTCCATATAGTGCTTGCATTTTAATTCATAGGGATAATTAGCAATGCTTAAAATTTCAGAAACTTTAAGGTGTTAAATCAGTCTTTTTTATACTTAGAATCTGATAAAAGTTAAAATAATCATTTTTAAAGAGAAATGATCAAATTTCCCAATTTTAATTTATTAATGATCTTGTTTTTAACAATGTTTATGAGAGGATTTTAAGAAAACCCACCAAGTACAAGAATGTTCAATACAGAGAATATGTACATCATTTACATTAAACACACACATATGCACACACATACACACACACACACACACACACACACGGTACATCATTGCCAATTAGAAAAATTTGACAACAAGAGAGGGATAAAATAAAGGGAAAGGGAAATGAAAACTCTCAAGAATAACTTCCTGTTACAAAGGCAAGTTAGAAAATACTGGTACTTAAAGGAAGTATTATTTTAAACGCAAAAAATAATGTTTTTGAATGAACTGTCTTCATGCAAGATAAGAGTTAGACTAGATGATCTCTGAGGTCCCTATTCTATCTTACCCTAGAGTTTCACTCTATGGAAAATCATTCTCTTCTTTATTCATTTTATCCCTTCCTCATTCATCAAGTTTAACATTATTTCTGGTGAACTTCTTTTGATTATATTTTTCATTTTCATCAGTCTATACACCCACACAATACATACTGTACAAGCTGTGTAAACTTAAATCAAACATCTCTAGACTAGAATTTCCTTATTTTTGCTTGATGATTTTTAAAATTGTTTTCTTAATAAACATTTTGTTATTTAAATTTCAGCTGCCAAGACAATTAGGAATGATTCATTTTATTTATCATCATCAACAAAATTATAGAAAATAAATTAAAGGCATAGCTTTCTTTGTATCATATAAAGTGAAGTTCAGTTTGTAGAAAGTAATCATCACAGGATATTTCATTTCTTATCTCTTTCCTTCAATTTTGGAAATGTTTAACTGAGATCAATCTCACAATTTAGTGTGTACAGATTTTTATGTTTCAGTTTTAAAAAGAGTTTTCTATCCCATTTGTGCTTGTGGTATACATATGGTTCTGTTTATATGACTCATGCCTTGGGCACCTGCTGATCTAGATGCTACATTTATATTGTTCATTGACACTTTTATTTTTCCTCTGTCTACTTCCTGCTGTGATGTGGTTTAATGAATAATTTGTTTAGTGTTATTAGTTCATAAAGCTAGAATAAAGACAATAGAATTGAGAAAACTATTATATAAAACAGTTTAATTCCAAAGTTCTGCGGGATTTATATTCATAGCTCTTAAGAAGTAATTCCTTCAGTAATTTTTATAGATGAATATATGGGTATTTGTGGTCTTTTACTATTTGTGATTTCCATTCCAAGAACTTCTAAAACACTTGACCACATTTTCTATCTCCTTGCATTGTTACATAGTTCCTTCATGTATGAAATTGTAGAGATCCTGCCTTTAAAGGATTGTCTGCTCCTTCAGCACCAAGGACAGAGCTGCAGACATAGTCATACATCGTTCACTAAGTAGCCGTTTGATGATTTCTTAAAATCTTATTTATTTTTTTAGTGTATAGATTCATTTTGGAGAGGGGAGAATTTTGAGCCTGGAAATCCTCTGATATTCCCCAAGTTAACTTTATTTTTCTAAATTTCTTTAAAACTCAGAACTATTTGTTCAAAGTTGCTTCTAAGACACCCAATCATGTTGATTTACCTAGTAATTTTTTTCCCACTGCATCACAGAATTTTAGAATTAGAAAGGATCTCAATGGCCTTTTATTAAAATTTATATTCAATTCAGAATATCCATCACAAAGTATTCAAAACATTATCAACTAGCCTTTAATTAAAGACTCTAGTGAGAAAAAAAATCAACTGCCTCTGGAGCTCCACTTTTTAGGAAGTTTTTCCAACTTCAAGCATAAAGTTTCTTCTTTACAACTTCTACTCACTGCTCCTAGTTCTTCTCTCTGGGACTAAACAGAACAAGACTAACATATCTTCCAAATGGAAGTCCTATGGATACTCTAAGATAGTAATCCTATCTCTCTATCCTTCAGGATTTTGTTCTCCAAGTTAAATAGCCCATTACTTCAACCAAATTTTATATTTCAAGGAAATAAGGCCTTTACCACTCTGATTATCACCCACATCCTAGTAGTTGCTGATTTATCAAAATCCTTCCAAAATGTGATCTCCAGAACTCAACAAAATATATCAGCTTAGATGTCCTGAATATAATAGGTAACAATAATATTTCACTCAATGTATTTCCATATTTTGCTGAAATATCAAATTATTGACTTATACTGAACTTACAGTTCACAAAAAATTACTTTTTTATATAAACCACTATCTAATAATGCTTTACCTGTTTATTCTCATAAGGTTGCTATTTGATCAAAGTGCAAGCCTTTACATTTATTCCTATTACAGTTCAAATTAATAGATTTAATCTGGTAAATCTTGTGTGATTCTGACTGCAGCTCTATGACATTAAATGGTGTCTTTCTGGCTACTTGAAATATTTTCTCTTTGACCTGGGAGCTCTAGAATTTAACTTTTAAATGTTTGGGAATTGTTTTATTATTATTATTATTATTATTCCTTTCAGGAAGTAACCAATAGACTCTTTCAATTTCTATTTTACCTTCAAATCTAAGATGTCAGGGCAGTTTTCCTTCATATTTTCTTTTATTTTTTTCATTCTTTTGACTTGGCTTTTCAATGTCTCTTGAAGTTCTTAGCTTATGGTGGTTGTTCTGTTGTTTCAATTCTGTTTGATTCATGGGTTTTTTTGGATTTGGGTTTTCATGGAAAAGATCAATTGGGGTGATTTGCCATTTTCTTCCCCCTCTCTCATATCATAGATGAGAAAACAGAGGCAAATAGTTTTACGTGACTTGTCCACAATCACCTAATCAGTGTACGAAGTCAGATTTAAATGCAGAAAGTAAGTCTTTTTGACTCCAGGTCAGGTACACTATTCAGCTTCCACTTGCCTAATTCTCATTTTAACGAATTATTTTATTCAGGAAAATTTTGTACCTTTTTCCATTTTGCCAGTTCTTCTTCTTAAAGAATTTTTATCTTCAATATCTTTGTGCCTCTTTTACCATCTGTTAATATTCTTTTCACATTTTTCTTATAAAACTCATTATTTTATTTTTTTTCCTCTGCCACTCATATCTCTCTTTAATTCTTCCAGAAATTGCTTTTGGATTTTTTTAATCAGGATTTTATTTTATTTTGCTTACTCTTAATAAGGTTATTATAAAGTTTTGAAATGTTTTAACATTTAATAAAAATATATTCTGAATTACAAGTCCATTTTCAATCAAGTGGATAGTTATTGACAAGTAATAGAACTTCCTGTAAGTGAAAGAGAAAAGAAGCTTCAGATGATGATGATGAAGAAGCAAGGAACAGTTTGACAAGCTGGTATATCTTGTAGTCAACCCTTTTTCCCAGTGTTTTCAAATTTCGTATATCCCCAGTTTACATTTCTTTACATTTGAAATGCTCTATCTCTTCACTTCTGAGAATTCCTAGCTTCTTTCAAAGTATAATCCTGGTAACATCTCTAACTGAAAAGCATTTCTTTAAAGCTACCTTTGGTCAGATCCCACCCCAACTTTGACATCCCTTTTATTCTCTAAAGCACTTAGTAGAGTCCTGGTCACAAAATAAGCACTTAATAAATGTTGCCTGATTGCTTGCATTGCCCAATGGAAAGAGCAGTGGAGCTTTAATAAACCTGAGCTGTACTCCAAACTCAGACTTCAATTAGTTATGTGGCCTTGATCAAGTAATTATATTTTATTTTTTGAGCTTTGATTTTCTAATTGAAACAAAGAAGAGATTGAAAGAAATTAAATATCTGGGTCTTTGTAACTAAATTTCTATATTTTTAATATTCTCATCTGGCACAGATACTGACCCTGACCAAAGAGAAAAGGACATATCAAAGATGGAAATACAAGACTTTTCATTGTTTAGATTTTTTTTAAATTGTGTAAAGTTCTAGTGATTGTAATGACACTTCACATTCACTTGGTGATTAATGCTTTTCAAGAGCTCTTTCCCATAGTTGTATTATCTTGTTTTAGAATTGAGTTCTTGATAAACATAATCCAAATTGTATACCTAATTTGAATATAGTATTTTTACCATCAGTTTTTGATGTAAAATTTCAGTCTAACAATCAATTAAATTAGCCTAATCACTAAACCTTCAAAAATAGAATTTGCAAGTGCCTTTACTATCAAATGCCATGATAGCATATCAGGAGCATTTAAGTGCAAGCTGTAGTTTCTGAATTTGTGGTCATAATCTGCTATAAAATTAAATTCTTGAGGATTTATAAGAGAACTAAAATCAGCATAAGTTTCACTGAACTCTGAATACACAGAGCATTGCAAACATTTACAGTGAGTAGTGTTCATAAGGGTGAAATAAAATATGTAAAACTATGTCTCATTGAATGTTTTTATATTCCCTTGTGCCTAGCACAGAGGTTGTATAGTGGATGAAGAACTCGGGTCTACTCATTGACTTGCCAGCTTACAGACCATTTAAAATGTCTATGATAAAATTTATGAAACTTATGGATTAATAAATGCTGCCAAGAAAATTGCTTTCCAAAGTTTGATTATCATAAAAAGACTTCTGGAATTCATACTAGTGAAGCACAAGTTTTGAAAAGTTTCCAAACTGGAAAAACTTTGAGTACAGGTTTGATAACAGGACTGATCAACCCAAGTCTGCCACTGCAAAATACAGAAAAACTCACCAGCTAATCTTTCATCCATATGAACTCTCTACGGAAACAAAGAGGCAAAAAGGGTTACGATCTTTATTGGTGAAAGGGGCAACCCCTTTCTGAAAATCAGGGCTCACTTGAAGTATCAATTGATATAAAAATGCCAAACTGAACAATTACTGGACCTAACCAAGTGGATATCATCAAAATAACCCTGTGTCCCTGAGTCATAGTTACCCCTGATGAACTCCTGTGATCCAACAAAAGTATGAGTTGACATTTTTGTGCTACAAAGACCTTCTTTCCATCCAGTACCAATGAAGAAGATTCTGCAGGATCCTAATTTTTACTATTGAGCTGGGAATCTGGGTACAGAGAGATAAAATTGGGAACCATGAATCTACTGTGAGAGTTTTTAGACTAGGTCTACCATCTCTCCAGACTGCCCAAAGATGCAGAGTTCTCAAAGATCTCAAAGGCAAGAATTCACTCATTTATGCTTTAGCATTTCTGAAAGGCAAGATTTTCATGAATCCCACTGCAAGTGACATTAAATCCAACACTAAAACAAATCTCTATTAGATGCCTACAATGTACAAAGCACTTCTCGAGTCCCTGGCAATACAAAGACAAAATGAAAACATTCCATGCCCTCAAAGAAATTACATTCTACCTTAAGAATAACACACAGTATGTAAATGAGTGAGACCAATGACAATTGGGGAGACAAGGAATGGTTCCCAGTGGAATCCCCAGTTCCCCCAATAGGGGAATGCATGAACTGAGCTTTGGAAGAAACCCCAGAATTTTAAAAGCTGCAGATGAGTATGGACATGGAGTCCTAGGTTCAGAAAAGAGCGAAGAGATTATTTGACTTTATTAGAATATGTAATGAGGAGTAATGTTCACTACATCTGGTTGGAGTCAGATTATGAAAGGTGGCAAATATCAAGTTATGGAGTTTGTACTTTTAGCCTTGAAATAACAGGGAGATATTGAAGCTTTTAGTAAAGGGTAGTGACATGATCCCCATGCCTTAGGAATAATATTTTGGCAGCTTTTTGGAAGAAGTATTAAAGAGGAGACTAGATAGAAGGTATCTAATTGCTAGGGATAAACTAATGATCATCTGTCCAAGACTGATGGCCACATTCAGGGAATGTTATAGAGCTAGAAGCAAGTAAGATGTGACAACTGATTGGATATGAGGAGTGAAGGAAAAGAAAGAGTTGAGGATAACTTCAAGATTATGAATTAAATGAGGAAAGATCGGGAAGCAAGAGACCACACACTAAGGCAACAAAGGGAAAACAGGGCAAAAAAAGGAAGTCTCAACATGGAAATGCTCCCAGGGAGGCAGTCATGAAATCAGATAGTTTCCCAAAGCTTCAATCACATTTGTGAGAGAAAGGCAGGGATGTTCTTATAAATGTGTAGCAACTAGCTCTTCAAAAAAAATTACCTACTGCAAACTTTTAAATTTAATCTGCATTATTAACATTTTCTTCATAATTTTCTTATATTGAGAAAATCAACAAAATAATTATGTTATTCTTTGTTTAGAGTATATTAATTTCAGGATGTAAATTCTCAATGTGAAAATTTAACAATCAGTTCCTGGGAGGCAGGTAGGTGGTGCATTGGGTAGAGTACAGCCCTAGGAAGAGGAGAATCTGGTTTCAAATCAGGGCTCAAGCCTCTAAAAAAGTCAGCTTTTAATCTAATAAGAGGTGACTCCAACATTTTCCTGGTTATGAGTGTTGCAGCTTCTACCTCTCACTGCTAATGTCTCATTTCCTCTCTGGGTTCAAATCAATCTGATGTTTGACCATCTCAGAGATGATTTCATTGCAGAACTTCTCTTTCTAATCAACTCCCCTTCATCCCACTTCAGCCTGAGCTGAGGAAAATCTCTTCTTCCTTTTGATTGACCTTCATCTCTCAGTTCCAAACTATATTCTTATGAGCTTTGTTTGAAGTAACTATAAATAAGTATGCATTTTAATAAGAATTACAAATTGAATATAAATACAAATAAGCAAATAAAGGAATAAGCTTCCACTTGGAGTATAATTGTATACATAATTTATTGTTGTTTCATTGATTGTGGATTTTCATGGGTTATTTTGTTACTTTTTAAAAGACAGAGATCAGATAAAATGTTTAATTGGATCATATCAGGTAATATCTAAGAAAACTCACCAACTTGGATATTCTAGCTGTTAGAAGGTGAGACCTGGTTAACAATATGAAGATGTTTTATACAACCAGTCCAGTTGCCTATTATAGAAAGTGATATTAGGTCCAATTGGGAAGTAGAAAAAAGGGGGGAATTCAAATTAAAGCCAGGGGAAGGCATGGACCCAAAGAAATGCATTGAAGAACATGAAAACTCAAGAGTGGTAAATACAACAAAGATCAAAACAAGAGTTCCAAGGTAAGATTTCATAATTAAGGCCTTGGCTAGCACAGAGACAAACAAACAGCAACTAGATAAGCAAGCTGCATCAACAGCAATCTACTGGAAAGTGGAATTCTTTGAAAGTTCACCAAGAATAATTCTTTCCCATCAGAAGCAGATGGTTTGTCCCTGAAAAGGTGACTTCTTTAAGTCAGGGGAGTTAATGACACATCCTCTGGCTAAATGGAACTAGAGTCTCCAAACCCAGTTTTTCTAGCTAGAAATAAGTCCGGATATCAAATGGATCTCATGAAACCAGAAGTCTTTGGGGCAAGGATTTAGGTAAGAGAACCATCTAGAAGGAGGGATATATAGATCTTCCTCAGAGGAAGACTTTAATGGTTTAGGATGTGAGATTTTGGAATACTAATAAGTGAAAAGATATTCAGAACCATAAAACCTTGACTGCTTTCATATAGTCTAGATCATCCAGAAACCAGAATGAATTATGAACAAAGATTCACATATCCACATACAAAAATAAACAAATGAAAAGTTTTTTTCTTTAATATTTCTTTCTCAGAGAAACAAGGAAGCATGGGAACCTTTTTACTTTAGACTCAGTTCAGTCATGCTCAAATTAAACAATCTAGAGCATATGTCATTTTCTTTCATATTCCTAGAAAAGTAACACTTGTCACGAAATGCCTCTCTACTGTGGTTCACTTTGGGGATATTTCTTGGGAAAAGAATCCCTCATATACACATTACTATTGCAATGCCAAGTGAGAAATACTGAGGAATTTTTTTTTTCATTTTCATCAATCTAAATCTCTTTGATGATCAAAGAGGGAAATACACACATTAGAATTAGAATAAAAAGTAATTGTGACCTGGTGACAATAATCATGACAGTAAAAGGAGAATAACACAAGTTCAGCTTTTTTTTCAGCTTCTTCTGAACATATGGTGTTATTTTCCTATCTGGAGAGCAATGTTCTTGACATTCTAGTTATCTGAGTGAGGGATGGGTGGGGACTAGAAAGGCAGTGTAGAGTGATACATAACTGAGCCCCAGCAAAAACTGCCTTTTGTTTGCCGGCTATGGCTAGTGTTAATTATTTTCTTGGAGCTCCCCCTCTTCTTTTTTGCTTAATAAATGACAGGTGTCATTTATTATTATTATTATTTATTATCTTCAGCTGTCTTCTATTATGGAAACAAAAGGAAGATGTCCTTTAAGGGTTTTAGCTAAAAATAAACTTGGGGCTTAAAGAACCACTCCCCCTCCTAAGTGGAATGAAGAGGCATAGAAGCCATAATTAGCTACCCTAGATAAATAATGCTATTGACACCCAGCGGCAATGCCAGAGACAAGTGTTCAATGATCATTAGCTTCTGGAAGTGCCAGTCATCTCACCTGAGCCAATGCATGTGGAGCCAGGAATTGGGAAAGAGAAGACATTTAATTATAGCCCCTCAGCTTCTGGGTTTACATGTATGATATTAAGTCTTGGGAATAGTTTCAAAGAATCGTATCTCATTTTGCCCTTGCCCCAATTTCCTCTAGGAAATATCAGAATATATAACTCAAATCTAGACCTATTTTTAGGGCTGCACAGATTTTAGTAAAAGTTTCCACGTGTTCTGAGTAACCACTCAAAGTGATAATGTATCCTGGGACAAGAAATTTTTTCATTTTGAGAAAACATAAAAATGACTTTCAGCAGCCTGCAATACTGATAGAATACTCTTCCTTGTCTAGTCAGTCATACCACCCAGATCCCAGAAGAACAACCCAATTCCCCAGTGCTACTATGTGACTCGGACTCCCTCCACAGGGGAAAGCAATTTTAGATTACTGGAGAAGGATTTCTCCTCCTCAATATTCCCAGTGCATTGGATTTTTAGATCTGGAATAGATACTCTACATTTATGAAATGATACTCATGGATTCCACAACTTTTTCTAAGATGAATTTAGGGTTTCCAGAGAGGCAGCTCCATCCCCAATAGACTTGCAATATCAGACAGCTTAAGCAAGTAGCAGAAATCAAGGTTCAATTCCTTTGGGTATGACAAGAACCATAAGATGAACCAAGAAGGACTTAGATTCAACGTAGCAAATATAGCAAAAATCAAGAACTCCAAGATGAGGCGGCTCATATTGTGGCTTAGTCCCTTGTTGCTCTTTTAGCTTCAGAGCCCTGTGTAAAATTTTCTTCTCTCTCCCACTCTCTGTCTGCCTGTCTGTCTCTGTCTGTCAGTTTGTCTGTTTATCTCTCTTTCTCCAGGAATCAGTTTTTAAAATACAATACTTCCTCCTCTGTCTAAGAGGATAGATCCCCAATCCCTATAGGAACTTAACCCTATTTAGAAAATTCCTTTTCCATCTTGATCCAGGAAGCAGTTTCCTGAAACTTTCAAGGATGAGTATTGCCCATAAAACCTTAACCCTTCTCTCCAGGAGTTGGGGTGATGGTTTCCTCGTCCAGAGCCAAAATCCCCTCGAGAAAAGTTATGCCCTTGCCTCTCCGGTGCTATGTCTAGGAACAAGGAATACTGGGACCTCTTGTTACTCCAGGTTGCTCTCAGCTTTCAGGTCCCAGATATCTCAGCATCTCTGAGAAATAATGCTCAAAGGAATCCAATCTTTACATGACCCTCCTTCTATAGTTCTGACCAAAGGGGTGGCTTTCAACTTCAATGGAGCCACAATTCTACAATTCAATAAAACCCCTTACCCTGGGACTTAAGGAGCTAGTAAGTTAGTAAGTTACTAAGCTAGTACTTAGTAAGGCACAGCTGACTTGCACTAGTAAATAGTCTGTCAACTGTAAAATGTTAAAGGTGGACATGGTCACACCCTACATTGGGATACACATTCCCAGCTCCCCAAAACTTGTAAACTCGTTCAGTGGATAATAGAGCTCCTCAGCCAATATAGCCCTTATGTAGCCTATAATAGTAAGGATAGGAAGAAATAATGGACTTGTGATTTCATTGTACCGGAACTCCCAGATGGGAAAAAGTCCTTTGCTAATGAATGCAGAAGGGCACTTTCTGTGCAAATTTCCCAGTACACCGAGTTAAGTATGTTGCCCAAGGTAACAGCCTGTATGTGTAAGAAATGGAACTTGGATCTCAAATCTCTGGCTCATGGGTCAGCTCTCCATTCACTATGCCATGATCCATTTTTGCTAAACAGGTATTATGTGCAGCTTTTTATATGCCATACATAAACTATAAATAAACTAAGGATCTATCAGGTCCATCACCAAATATTTAGAAATCCTATTATGTGTTTATTTTCTCTTTCTAATAACACAGTGGGCTCTGTTTTAAGAAAATCTAACATATAAAAAGCCACACTTTCCAAAGTCAGCCAATCCCTAATTCAATTTATGGTTTATTAAGTAGCTACTATGGGAGTTGCATCTTTTGCCTTATGATAGGATTTATTTTTCTGAAAGTTTTCTTTTAAAAATTACAAAAGAAGACAAAACGGTAGTACATTTGGAGTTAGTTAGGAGACCCGAATGTGAATCTTTCTTCTGCTTTTTATCACCTGTGTGATCCCAGGAAATTAAATCAACTTATGTAGCCTTCAACCTCCTTCTGTGTAACATATGCAGTTTGCTATTTTCCTACTGCGTCTATTATTTCAAAAGCCATTTCAGCCCCGTTATTTCCTAGTGTGTATTATTTCAAAGAGCCATTTCAACTCCAGACTTATGATCTCATCACCTGCTTTTCGAACACTAAAATGTCAAGGAGTCAGGAGTAATTTGAGTTCTTAACCACAGAGCTTGAGATCCCCACCCCCTCCTATATTCTGTGATTTGATTAAAATAGTCAGCCCCATTGTCAATGGATGAGCAATAAGAAACGAAGATTGATGAATCATATCGAATAGGGTTACAAAAGTTTTACATGCAAGTTCTCTGAGGCAATCTCTTGTAAATATACATACGTATTATATTTATATTCATATACACATACAATCCTATTGTCCTGGAGTGTCCCTCGAAATGCATCTAGTATCCCAACAACTCTACCCAGAGCCAGGAGCATTAGCAGCCATGGCTACGGCAGCAGCTTGACTGGGAGCAACCGGAGAGGGATTTCCTGTTCTTGCAACCCTCCCGGTTCTGGCAGCTGCCAAGTGAGCCGCCTCGCTGCAGATGCCCTTTAGTTTCTTGCTGCAAATCTATTCCAAATTTGTCCATCATTAAGGACAAGTTCACCGAGGGTGACAGCTTAGGGGAAATCACGCCATCCGTGGCATTTTATCCTGGATTTCCACAAATAGATCAGGTCAACTTCATTTCCTTTGCCAGCAGCGATCTGGAGGACAGCACTTCTTTTCATCAAGCATAAGTGGTGTCCCTGAGCACCAAGGGAGGAAACAAAATGCCCATCTGCCGTGTGTGACAGCGCCTTTTCCCTGAGAAGTTCATACTAGACGGACCTCGGCCCACCAACTGGCTTCAACTTGGCAGAATGAGGAACAGAAGGCATGACCATTGGGGGAAAAAGGCAAAAGGCACCTGCCAGGTCTGTAGGGTCCTATAGTTACACATCCTCTATTTTATAAAAGGTTTGATGTCTTTTTCAATTTCCATATTGATTTTCCTTCATTATAGAAGGGGGCAGCTATGTGGCTTTGGATAGAGCACCAGCCCTGAAGTTAGGAGGACCTGAATTCCAATCTGGTCTCAGACACTTAACACTTCCTAACTCTGTGACCCTGGGTAAGTCACTTAACCCCAACTGCCTCGGGGGATATATATATATATATATATATATATATATACACGATTCACTTACTCATACTTTTCATTTTTATTCAATTTATATAAAATAATACAAATATAAGTCTTATTATAACCAAGTTTAATCAGTTTTATCATTTTATTTTAAAATTTGTATTTTTTTAACAATCTCTCTTACTAAATAGAAATCTTCCTTGAAACAACAATCAAAAAACATAGTTAAGCAAAACAGATGGACATTTTACACATGAGTAACAATATATTTCTCATTTAATACTTATAGTCTATCTCATTTTTAGTGGAAAATGGAAGCATTCTTCATCAACAGTTGCTTAGATACAGGGAAAGTCATATATTAATCTGAATTTTGATGATCATTTTAGTGCTGGATTCCATTATTGTGTATTACTATTCTCTTGGTTTTGGTTTCTTCGTTCCAAAAAAAGATCAAATAAATCTTCCTAAATTTCTCTTAATTCCTCACATTCAATGTTTCTTATGACAGAGTTTGTTGCTGCAGGTGTTCTACTCATATCTCACTCTTTGTGGCTCCATTTGAGGCTTTCTTGACAAAGACCCTAGAGCGGTTTCCATTTCCTTCTTTAGCTCATCTTACAGATGAGGAAACTGAGGCAGACAGGGGTAAATGTATAGGGGGCCGACAATGCCCAATGCAAAGGGATAGATCTGTTCTGTCTTAGTTACTTAGTTGCTTACTGTTCTGCCAGTTGTAGGATGGCATGCCCTCTGAGGAGATACTGAGATATCAAAGAAAGCAGGGTAGCTTTGGATATTAACAGGTTTTATTTGGTTTGATCAGGTTAACTGGAGCATATGCACAAGAGCAGGTAGTCCTGAGTGACAGCACAACAAAGTACCTCCTGGATCTCCACACCAACCGCAGGCTAGATTAGTATTATTTAACAAAGAACTGTGCCCATGGGGATATAAAACTCTATGTATCCTTTGACCCCACTGTTCCACTACTAGGTCTGCCTCTGAAGGAAATCTGAAAGGAGGAAAAAGGACCCACATGAGCAAAAACATCTGTAGCTGCCCTTTTTGTGGTAGCAAAGAATTGGAAAAGGAGTGGATGCCCACTAACTGGGGAACAAGTTGTGGTACATGAAGGTAATGGAATATTATTTTTCTATAAAAATGATGAATAAGCTGATTTTTAAGAGATCTGGAAAGGTTTACATGAACTGATGCTGAGTGAAACGAGCAAAATCAGGAATACGTGGTACTTAATAACAGCAAGAATGTGCAATGAAAAACTATGAAAGATTTGGTTCTTCTCAGAGGTTCAGTGATCCAAGGAAATCCCAATAGACTTTGGCAGAAAATGCCATCTGCTTCTAGAAAAAGAACTAAAGAGACTGAATGTAATGTTATGTTCACGTCTTTTTCTATTGTTTTTTCTCTCCCCTGGTTTTTCCCTTTTGTTCCGATTTTTCTCTCTCAATATGACTCATAAATCAATGTGTATTAAAAATAAATAAATTTACTACAATAAAAAGGTATTATTTAACAAAGAAATCATAGAGTCAGGAATGGCTCAGGGTCTTGTTCCCATGAGATAGGTGGAGCTTCTTTGGCTGGGAGAGTCATAGCTTGCATTCCTATTCTGTCCTACACTCATTCAAAGTGACTTGCCCAGGATCACAAAGCTGCTAAGTGTCTGAGGCCAGATTTGAACCGACAAAGATGATCTATTTGACTTAGGCCTAGAACTCTATCCACTGTACCACCTAACTGCCCAGATAGCACAGAAG